>NC_081405.1:570205297-570805297 GCF_030272615.1 Cryptomeria japonica
ATTCTGTTGTGGTGTCTGAGGTGCTGATAACTGTCTTTTGATTCCATTTACTTCACAGAATGTATTAAAATATCTGGATGTGAATTCTCCTCCTTGATCTGATCTTAAACATTTAATTTTCTTACCGGTTTCATTTTCAACCATTGCTTTGAATAGTTTGAACTTCCCAAGTGCTTTTGATTTTTCTCTAAGAAAAGTAACCCAACACATTCTAGAATAATCATCAATAATTAGCATAAAATATCTATCACCTTGTAAGCTTTTAGTTCTAGCCGGACCACATAAATCAGTGTGAATTAAATCAAGAGCATTATTGGATTTTTCTAGAATACTTTTGAAACTAGCTCTAACTTGTTTTCCAAAGTGACATTCCTTGCAAATTGTATTCTGAGGTTTCACAATTTTAGGTAGATCTCTAACTACCTTAGAAGTACTGATTTTTACAATGCAATCAAAATTTACATGACATAGTCTTTTATGCCATAGCCAACTTTCATCTATATGAGCAATTAAGCATGCCTTTTCACTGTTATTCAAATGAAAGATATTCCCTCTAGTCTAATTATCGGTTGCAATTTCCAAACCAGTTCTATTCATGATTTTGCATTTTCCATTTTTAAATTGTAATTGAAAACCTTTCTCAACTAATTGACCAACACTTAAAAGATTATGTTTTAATCCTTCAACATAGTAAACATTGTTAGTGTTATGTTTACCATCAAGAGATATTGAACCCTTACCTTTGATTGAGCAGGCTTTGTCATCTCTGAATCTTACTAAACCTCCATTGTATTCTTGAAAGTTCAAGAATTTACCTTTGACTCCAGTCATGTGATGTGAGCATCCTAAGTCAATAATCCATTCATCCTTTGAATCCACTTTAGCTACTAGGTCTTGTTCTACTGGTTGAGCAATAGGTACTAGTTGATCTTTTGTTATAGCAACAAAGACCCATCCGTTGTCTACTGAATCTTCATCAGAATCATCACTCACACCTTCATCAACAATGTAACAAGATTTATCTTTGTTTTTCTTAAATCTGTATCTCTGATATTCAGGATTAGGTTTGTATGTCCTTCTAGCTTCTTCTCTTAGTCTAGCATGTCTATCAGGGCATCTTGAAGCCATATGACAAATCTTATTGCAGTTGAAACATTTAAAGGGTGCTTTACCTTCATACTTACTTTCAATTGGACCTTTTGGCATTTTTCTTGCAAATAGTGCTTCAAGTTCTTCAAGCTCTTCATTCTCCTTCCTGGTTTCTTCAAGTTCTCTTGCATAAAAGGCTCTCTAGTCTGATTTATCAAAAGATGGAGTAGATGATGTTGATGCTTTGAAGGCCAAATCAATTTTTATAGTAGCAACAGGACCAAATTCCTCAATTTCAAAAGCTGAAAGTTTTCCAATCAATGTATCCCTAGTTACTGATGTATTAGGCATTGTTCTCAACTCATTAATAGCAGTAACCTTCATTTTATATGCCAGTGGCAAACCTCTTAAGATTTTTGAAACAATCTCATCTTCACTCAAGTTTCCTCCACAACATTTGATACCTAAAACAATTTCATTTACTGTTTCCATAAAAGCAAAAATTCTTTCATCTTCTTCCATTTTCAGATGTTCATACCTGACTCAGAAGCTTTCAAGTTTTGCAATTTTGACTGTGGAATCTCCTTCATTCAGTGTTTCCAAATGATCCCAAATAGCTTTTGCAGTAGATCTATTTGATAACCCCATGATTTGTTTATTTGATAATGCACTCAAGAGTTCTTCTCTTGCTTTGCAATCATTTTCTTCATCTTTAGCTAAAGTAATAGGAGCAGGCTGACCAGCTACAACAGTAGTATAACAATTCTTAGTAACTTCCCAGATGTCTTTACCAATGTAATTCAGATGTGTCTCCATTCTAATTTTCCATATTCCATAGTTGGTTCCATCAAGTTTAGGACTATCCTTCCTGAAATAATTAGTAGACATTGGATCTCCTCAAGTTGTTAAACTTCTCCAAAAAGAGGACTAGGCTCTGATACCAATTGAAGGTCCCAAGGACAACTGAGAGGGGGGGGGGTGAATCAGTTGTCTAATAAATTCACACCAAAATCTTATTAACCAACTTAATGCTTAGTACCGGTAAGATAGTTAAGTATGCCGGTAAACAGTGTTAACAAAAAATTGCTATACTGGTAAGAATTAATGCATGAAACATAAACATGAAGTCATCCACAACACATGACACAAATATTTGTACGTGCAAACCCTGTAAGGGGAAAAACCACGGTGGGAAACCTTACCCACAATCAGATGATACTACTATAGATAGTAAGTGTACAAAAAGGGGTCTGCACATGCAGAAAGGCCAACAGCCTAGAGCTCACTGCTCAATCACAAATGGGAGTCACACTGACTATAGTTGGATGGTTAAATCCAATGAGAATGTACTCCACAAAATAGCATCTTCATATGCTGGATTTAGTACCGGTGTAATGCTGATATGCTTCTACAAAAACTTGACTTCACCTTCAAATGATGTCTTCATGTATATTCCTGCTTGATCTCACATATACCCTTCCTTAAATCTTTTTTGCATTCCACACATGATCTTACAAATAAGATCTTACATTTATACCATACCCTAAGACCAATTTTAGTAGGTCATCTCTACAAGATATTACAATAAAACATTTACAAATAATATAATATCCGATGCAATAACTGATTGAACATGTTGGCTTAATGCATTTACAACAATAATAAATCATCTCCATAGCGTGCCATGCTGATATGGAAAAGATAAACCTGCCGGTGTAACCCTAGATAACCTGGACCTATTTGCCGGTAAAAGCAAATATGCAAATAAGAATATGCCAATGATTATTACTTCAAAGAAAGGTGTCCACAAGATGTCTTCGACATTACCAGGTGTCTTCCATGTCAATGCAAGTACCAGTGAACATTATATCCTACCAAGTAACCATATGCCAATGACTGTTTTGAACAGTTTACTGATTGCCGGTGAATTTTGCTAGATCTCCAAAGTAGGTGTATTTAGTAGGTGTTGACATCAATGACAAAACCATACCAAAATACCAACATCTCCATGATTTAAATTTTTATGGTTCTACAATCTGTTGTGTTGTGAGAGAGACTCTTATGGAATTCACACCACATATTGTTCTCTTGTGTCTTCTTCATCCCCCATGCCTTTTTTGTTGGTGAACTGGGAGGAGATTCCTTGGAGCTCTTCCATCTGTTATTTGTGAAGTTATCCCTCCTTCCTTTCTATTTGAATTTCTCCTCAATTTTTGTAGCAAACTTATATGCACTAGGTAAACTCTCTATGTTGAGGACTTCCATTTCGGTTTGAATATATCTATGGAGTCCACTCTGATATTTTAAAACTTGATGCTTCTCAAATCTTTGATGCCAAGTTTTGTTGTTAAAGCATGGAACAGATTAGTATATTCTTGAACAGTTTGGTCTTTTTTTGTCGAAGTAATTGCCACTGCATATATTTCTATTCATATGTATCTACAGGAAAATATTCTTCCTTTATGTGCTCCATGAATTCTCCCCATGTGGGTTTTTGATCAAAGATGAATGTAGTGCCCATTTCTACAGCCTTGGTTGCTAACTTCACTTCCCAAGAATCTTTCACATGATTTTGAGCTTTGAGAAGAGTGAAAGTTATTTTCTCTTCATCTGAGAACTGGTTGACATAAATATCTTTCCAGTTTTGAAACCCAGTCATCAACGACATCTGCATCAATCATTCCTTGAAAGGTGGGTATATCAAAATTCACTTGCACCTTGAATGGTGTATAACCTATGAATGGTGGGTTTTTAAGTGACCCATGACTTTCTATCATCTTCTTGAACTGGTCCATGATTTCTTCTCATTTTTTTGTTAATGCATCTACAACCAATGCTTTAATGTCTTTATCGGTCTGCAACTTAGCCATCTGCAATCATCTGCGTCTCAAAGGAAGGTAGTATGAAGGATTCCTTTTTCCAACCCCAATATTTGATATGTTGATCATGTGTGAGATGACATACAGGAGTGAACTTTCTCTGATATCACTGATTTGAATTATGGATCCAGATGACAACACCTAAGTGAGAACTTGCGATGTTGTGGATGAACAAGATAATACAGAATTGAAGCAAGCCAAAAAGTAATCTATTCCATTGAAAAATACAACATATAGAAGTTCATGAGATTCCAAGGGTCACAAAGACCCCTTGAGAATCAAAGTCCAACAATCACATTTGTTTATTACATAATAAAATCTAAAACTATGTAATTTTTCAAAAAAACTATATAAAATTTGTCCTAACTTTAACTAGGCATAGCTTTCTGCATGGGACTCAAAATTACGAGCTGTTTAACTTGTTGGAAAGGTCTCCAAGAGTTGTAGATGATGTTTTGAACCGCTTGCAAGGGCTAAAAATGCCCTGAAGGCCTTCAAAAAATTCCATTTACTAACATGTAGAAACACTAAGAAAATATATAATAACATTTTCAAATTTTATTTTGATCAAATAAATATAATTATATAAATTTCAATAAATATACCTCTCACAAAAGAAATAAGTTTCCAAAGATGCATATATAAATGTACCGGTTTAGGTAAATCAGTATCTAGAGGATGCTCTTGAAATTGGAGGCTTGGTGCAAATGGTATTTTCTTAATATTCTCAAGAACTTTGGACTTGTCAAAGGATAAAAAATAATGTATACCAAATGCAGTGGCCTTAATTGATAAATGGGACAATAAAATAACTAAGTTTTCATATTGCAAAAGCCCAATCAATTTTACAAAATTTGTTCAAAAAATGAGTCAACCATGGAAAGAGAGAAGTTATAACAAACCCAATTTTATCCAACTATCAGTTTAAACTTTTGTTTTTCCATAATGTATGGAGCCACGTCAATACTATAATCTGGTCCAATTATCAATCTCCATCCTCATTTTATCCTTATGCATGTGATATATGTTGGCAAATGCACACTCCAATGAAAAATTGTAGGTGATTGAAGGTATTGTCATTGATGGCAACCTTGCAATCATATGACATCGGCAAGACAAAGATACCGGCACTGGCACTGACAGACTCTACACCGACATACAGAACACCGATAGTGAAAGGAAGGATATCGACACCTTGGCCGACTTCAATTTTGTTTAAAATATATTTTGTAATTAATTGTAAAATCATTGTAGCCGACATGGAAAGTTGTAATATGACTCATATATGTATGGGATCATTGTAGATCATTTTGTAATAGAATATAGGTGGAAAAAGGAAGATAATAGCAGACCTAATATGCGAATTATTGGTTAAGGGTTTATGTATGTAGCAAAGCTTAAACTGGTACTAAACCTAGCATAGCAGATGTTGATTTGAAGCAGTACAAGACATTAGATTTTCATAATCCATTTTGTAAGTCAGTGTGACTTCATTTTGAGCAGTGAGCTCTAGGCACTTGGCCTTTGTGCATGTGCAGGCCCCTATTGTAAAAGTAATATTCTCTTATTGGCTAGCAAGTGAATATTGTTGCTCACAAATCCCACCGAGGGTTTTCCCACATCGAGTTTCCTCATTAAATCACTATGTTATGGTATGCTTCTCATGTTATTATTATTGCTCTTATTTACTATATTATTTTTGTTTTACCGGTACTTAGTTTTAATATACTTTTCATGTTTTAAATCAAGTAATTTGATATACTAGTTAGATATTGATTCACCCTCCCCTCTCAGTATCTTTGGGAATCCTAACAATTGGTATCATAGCCTGGTCCTCTATTTTCAAAAGCCTAACATGTTGAGGAAGATCTTATCACTGGTAGAGATGGAAAACTTGAGAAAGCAATTGGAAACAACTCTTACAGACTATGATGCAGAAAAAGTGAAGAATATCAAACTTGAGGATGATCTGAAAGTTGCTTAGGATATTATTCAAGCACTTCAAGAGAATTTTACTATTGCAAGGAACAAGAGGAGAGAACTTTGTGAAAAGATGCAGAATGAGGAAAATGAAAAGGAAACTCTTAATGATTTGGTAAACAAGCCAAGACAAGAAATCAGTACAACAAAGAATGAGATGCAGAATATGACTATGAGATTCTGTAAAGAAATTGAAGACAAAAAGAAGAATAAAGAAGACTTGGTTAGAAGACTAAATGATGCTGGAAATGAAAACACAAGACCCAGTCATGAAAGTGATATGTTGAAGACAGATCTTATGCACACACAAAATTATAGAACTAGACTCATGAGATAGAAAAGAATCTTGGAAAATGAACTGACTGTTGCAAATCAACACAAGGAGAAATTCATGAAAAGTTCAGAAGAACTTGGTGACATGCTGAAGAATCAGAAACCTAATGGTGATACAAATGGCCTTGGCTTTGAAGTTGGTGAAAGCTCAAGTACTGCAAACAATCATGATCATAGCAAATCAGTAAGACTACCTACTGCTTGCAAATTTAATGGCAAATTCTTTAACTGTAACAAGTATGGTCATAGAGAAAATCAGTGTAGATCTAGAATTCATCTGAATACTAATACACCCACCAGTCAATGTTCTAAATACAACAGAGTTGGTCATAATTCAGAGAATTGTAGAATGAATGTAAGATGTTATATTTGTGGAATATTTGGACACTTATCCAATCAATGCAGAACACATACTGGCATAGGATATGGGAAAGCTATTTAGAAGAAGAATGTGACTTGTTATGCATGTAACAAAATTGGACATATTGCAAAATTTTGTAATGCAAGAATTCTCAAAACAATGGATTAGAAAGTTAGATCTGAATGTTGATGGGAATACTCCTCCACCGGTAGAACAGAGTAACACTCCACTGACAGGAGACTCTTCATCTAACTGGAGAAAAATCCTTTTGGGGTTTACCAATAAAATGAAAAACTTGCTATTATTCCCTCGGTTGATGATGAGAAGTTGAAATTACTTCTATATCGACAGATGAGTTAAGTTGTGACTTAACCAGTGAGCATTAAATATGGTAGTTGGAGAAAATAACATTATAAAGCAAAAGTTTTGGCTCCTTTTTCATTCACCGAGCATTCAAATCTTCGAGAGCGTGAAAATTCCTAAGCGAAGGCATTCTAAGCAAAGAAGTGAAGCAATCCATCAAAGCATTCATCCCTAAGGCAGATTGAGGTATTTATAGCTATGGCATCTTCACCAACTCTTGAATTTATTGCAAACCCTACTATTGTTGAGTTTATTAAGTGCCCTAGACCCGTTTTCAAACTAGTTCCCGAAATTGCAAAGAAAGATGATAGCATAGGTGCATTTTCTAAAATTCCTAAGGGAGTAGTATATGCTGAAGACCCTAGGATGTATATACATTATCATATTGAGGAACTAGGTGATGATGAGATTAAGAATATGTATAAGTTTGTGATTTGTGATGAGTCTGGAAATATCAATCTAGAACACAAAATAGCAGAAACCCTTGGTTTTACTGAAATTTTTAGTATCCTGGATTTTCCCAAGGATATCATAATGATTGTGTTAAGTAGAGTACATATTGAATTTTTATGGCTGGATTCAATCTATAAAATCACAAAAGAAGTGATAGAAGTTGTAACAGGGTTACCCTCCACCAGTAACAGACTTGACAAAACAAAGAAGGTCCCAAATGACATAGTGGTAAACCTAACCGATGCAACATTTGATAAAAGGTTTTTAAGAGTAAACGATGTAAAAGACATTGATTTCAGATTTATCAGTATGATCTTAGGTTATAAGGCTACACATGCAAATAGGTTAAATTCAGTTTCTAGCCTATGTATCAAAAGTGCCTATGATATGGTCAATGATAATGCAAGAAAAGATATACGTGAATGGCTTAAAGATGAGTTGATAGAAAATTTGGGAAACATTAAAAGAGATAAGAAAGGAATATTCAGATTTGGAAACTTACTTGTTTGTTTGATGTTGTACATAACCAAGAAAGTACTCAGTATTGGTACAAAAGAGTTTGGCTTTGACATATCGGTAGGAAAATAACTATTAGGTTTACTAAACCATGGGAGAGAACCGGGAGAAAAACCTAAATGAGTATTTTCAAGAATTAAAGGCTCGAATGAAAACTAGAGTAAGATTGTCACAAGCTATTATGGATAAATATCAGAAAGAAATCTATTTTGTGATCAAGAAAAATGAAATCTGGATGGAGGCAGTTATCCCTAGAACTATTTGGGTAACTGAAATGGGCTATGAAACAGATGACAACATCATAGAAACTTATGTAAAAGACCTCCTTGAAGCTCCAAAGGAACCGGAAGAGAAAGTGTTTGGTAGTTCTGAAACAATAGAAAGTACTATTCAATCTAGGAAAAGGGTTAAGAAAGTCCAAGCAACTGTAAGAAAAGGAAACCGACAGGCAAAGGCAATCAAGGAAGATGTTTTGAGACAAACTAGTATAAGTGAAAGTGAGTTGAAGCACCTCAACCGAAAACTCATCTTTCATCGGTTGGAACTTCTTATGAGAGTGATATAGCAACAGTATTTAAATAAAAGGGTAGAAAGGAAAACAAAACCCACACCGGTACCCTCTCCTACACCAAAAAGAAAAAGACAAAAACAACAAGCAGTAAGGCCTCTAGCAAAGAAAATGATTCCTAAGAAGAAGAAGGTGAAACAAGATATTGCTCCAATAGACAAACTTCTTAGTGAAATTACAAAGGATGGTAAGCTGAAGAACATAAACAAAATATACATTACACTATCAGCTAATGATAAGGAAAGCATAGAGAACAGTGTAATTTTACACTTAGATATATATACAAGAAATTTTTGATGAAAATTGTTGATGAAATTCCAAATGATCTGTATAGGAGACTTGAAGCTAGAAGATTAGCCATTGTTGAGCTGGATAAGAAAATTAAGATTAAAAAATTACTTGCAATGCATCTAGTTAACTCACCTGATGAAATAGACAAATTAATCAGTGAAGCAAATCGGACAGTATTCTCCACTGCACACCAGCATGTAGTGCTAATGGCTGGTAGAGTAAATGAAGTATCTGAGGAAATAATAGATGCATGGGATATATTATTTGTGGAAAAAATAAAAAGAGGAAGAATTACTTAGGCCAAAAACTATTAAAGTATATGAAAAGGACAGAGATAAGGGGAAAGGTAAGGTAGGTGGACCACCAAGCCTGAAAATAATTGACATTGTGCCCCTAGCTCTTCCAGATACTCTACCTATAGACACTACTGACAGACAACCGGCCACAGAGAGTATGGAAACTCTAGTAGAGGATACAAATCCTAATTCTAAAATTTTATATACAGTAAATGTAGACACATAGGAAGTAAATGTTGTAGTTGACAGAGAAACCATTGAGGATAAGGAGAAAAATGTGACTACTGAGTCACCGGCTGTAGAGGTTGAGATAAACATAGAAAAACCTACACAGGAAGAGAAACCGACAGAGGATACCATAGAGAAATTGGTAGATACAACAAAAAAGCCATCTGAAGAACTGGCAAAAGAGAGTTCAGAGGTACAAACTGAGATTACATCTAAGAAACCAGCAGTTAAAACCTCAGAGAAATCCTTTGAGACATAGATAGAGAAACCAAAATAGGTACAGGTTGAAGCTCAATTTTAGACAGAGACAGAGCCACCAGCCCAATCTGAAAAGCAAAAACCTTTGTTTGTGGAAATGCAAACACAGATTGACCTACCAGAGGTCGAATCAAGTAAATTAATTACCACAATCAGTAGCATGGCTATTGTAAATACTATTGGACAAACATCTGGTACATCTATGGCAGAATTCAGACCTACTAATGTAACAGAGGTCCTATTAGATTCAATAAAGAAGATCACAGAATGCAATGCACAAGCCTATAAGGCTATTGATGATACAATTCCAATTCTTAAATTGATTGCACCAAAGTGAACAGTTGATAATAAGGATTCTTTAGGTCAACTAGACACATTGTCTAATTTTATCATTGGTAATTTATTGACTATTGATCAAATAAATGAGGACACATTTAAGGAAAGAATGATAAAGGAAAAAGAAAAAATAGAAATTCTTTGAGGATATTATAAATAAGAATAAGGAGAAAATGGATACCCTATTATTGGAACTTGGAGAAACAATTCTTGACTCCAAGAAACTGTACAGGGACACATCTAAAACAAATGTCTTAACAAAAGACCTCGACAAGGAAATCAGCAAAGTACAAGATAAGATAAACAATATTGCTGACAATCTGATAGGTGCATCAGATTCATTTTTGGAGTTATAGAAGAAGATAACAGAGAAAGAAGAGAAAATCAAGAAGTTAGAAAATGACAAACAAAGAATAAAGGATAAAGAAAAGGACTTGAAATGCAGACTTGTTCCAAGACTAGAATACCTCACTTCTTTGAGAAAAGAAATATCTGAGGCTCTGGTTCCCGGACTAAAGACACCGGAAGAGAAAATGCACATACTCACCAGTATAGTGCAGAGAACTCAAGAGGCAATAAAAGATAGCAAAACATTCAGTAATGATATAAATTTGATTTTGACAGATATCTTTCAGATTGTAACCCACTAGTTACAAGAATCCAGACAGGACTCCACTGACAGCGAATGACAACCTTTGTTATTGATGTCAAAGGAGGAGTAGTATAATGAGAAAAATGGTTAGAAGGAAGTAGAGATTATCTGCTTAGGGGGAGCATATATTTTTGGACATACATTTTTGGCAAGTTTTTTTTGGACTTTAATTTTTGGATACAATCTTGAATTTTCTCATGATTGTTGCCATCAATGCCAAAGGGGGAGATTGTTGGCAAATGCACATGCCAATGAGAAATTGTAGGTGATTGAAGGTATTGTCATTGATGGCAACCTTGCAATCATATGAAACCAGCAAGACAAAGATACCAGCACCGACACCAACAGACTCTACACCAGCATACAGAACATCGGCAGTGAAAGGAAGGATACCGACACCTTGGCCAACTTCAATTTTCTTTAAAATATATTTTGTAATTAATTGTAAAATCATTGTAAGCCGAAATGGAAAGTTTTAATATGACTCATATATCTATGAGATCATTGTAGCTCATTTTGTAATAGAATATATGCGGAAAAAGGAAGATAATAGCAGTCCTAATATGTGAATTATTGGTTAAGGGTTTATGTATGTAGCAGAGCTTAAACTGGTACTGAACTTGGCATAGCAGATGCTGATCTGAAGTAGTACAAGACATTGGATTTTCATAATCCATTTTGTAAGTCAGTATGACTTCATTTTGAGCAGTGAGCTCTAGGCACTTGGCCTTCCTGCATGTGCAAGCCCCTATTGTAAAAGTAATATTCTCTAATTGGATAGTAAGTGAATATTGTGGGTCACAAATCCCATCGAGGTTTTTCCCACACTGGGTTTCCTCATTAAATCATTATGTTATGGTGTGCTTCTCATGTTATTGTTATTGCTCTTATTTACTGCATTATTTTTGTTTTACCGGTACTTAGTTTTAATATACTTTTCATGTTTTAAATCAAGTAATTTGATATACCGTTTAGATACTGATTCACCCCCCCCTCTCAGTATCTTTGGAAATCCTAACAATATATATGTAGATCTGATTTCTAAACCTATTACATGAGGCTATTACAGTATACGAGCACGCTTCAACGTTTCTAACTACATGGTATTCTTAATCATAAATTACAAATCACTATTAGTTGAATGATTTCAGTAGTAGATTGATATCAATCTAAATATTTAAAAATTATTCATTCTTTCAATTTGTGTAACATTATTTCAACAAAGCATAATAAACATGAAAATGTGTAACATGCATAAAGAAAAATTGGGACATTGATTAAAAAATATTAAATCATTCACAAACATATAAACCAAAAATATTAAGTATATCAAAGCTAATTATGAGTAAAAAATGTTAGGTCCCAGAGACAAATGAGAGGAGGGGGGGTGAATTAGTTGTCTAATAAATTCAAACCAAAAACCATTTAACCAACCTAATGCATAATACTAGTAAACTAGTTAAGTGTGCCGGTAGACAGTGTTAATAGTAAATTGCTATATCAGTAAAGATTAATGCATGAAACATAAACATAAAGTCATCCACAACACATAACACCAATAATTGTATGTGGAAACCCTGTAAGGGGAAAAGCCATGGTGGGAAACCTTACCCACAATCAGATGATACTACTGCAGATAGTAAGTGTACATAAATGGGGTCTGCACATGCAAAAAGGCCAACAACCTAGAGCTCACTGCTCAATCACAAAATGGGAGTCACACTAACTATAGTTGGATGGTTAAATCCAATAAGTATGTACTATACAAAATAGCATCTTCATATGCTAGATTCAATACCGGTGTAATGCTGATACGCTTCTACAAAAACCTAGCTTCACCTTCAAATGATGTCTTCATGTATACCTCTGCTTAATCTTGCATATACCTTCTCACAATCTTCTTCGCATTGCCACATTCGATCTTACATTTATACCATACCCTAAGACCAATTTTAGTAGGTCGGCTCTATAAGATATTACAATAAAAACATCTTACAAACAATATAATATTAGATGCAATAACCGATTGAACATGTCGGCTTAATGCATGTACAACAATAACAAATCATCTCCATAGCGTACCATGCTGATCTGGAAAAGATAAACCTATCGGTGTAACCCTAGATAACCCTGGACCTATTTACCGGTAAAAGAAAATATGCAAATATGAATATACCAATGATTAATTCTTCAAAACAAAGTGTCCACATGATGTCTGTGACATTACCAAGTGTCTTCCATATCATTCCAAGTGCTGGTGAACATTATATCCTGCCGGTGAACCATATACCAGTAACTATGCAATAGTTACTTGCTTGTCGATGAATGTTGTTGGATCTCCAAAGTGCTAGTGTTTCATTAGGTGTTGACATCAATGACAAAACCATACTAAAATACCAACAATCTCCCCCTTCGGCATTGATGGCAACACAAGATGGAAAAACCATCAAAGTGTCAAAACAGAAATGCCAAATACCAAAAACCAACAATCTCCTTAAACAACAATTTCTCCCCCTGGGAGCATCATGTGTTTATCCAAAGATTTATTTTCAATACCAATCTCTCCTCAAAAGATAATGTGTTTTTCCATAGATATCTCTCCCCCTTTGACATGAAATGCCAAAGTTACCAAAATCAAGTTCATATACAAAATACCATTCACTTCAATATACCAACTACTCCCCCTGAGAAGTAGCTTCCTCATCAAAGACCGGAGTAAAAGATTTGTCTTTCAATTCTGTCAGTTGATGACAATCATCAACTGTCTAAGTCTCTATCGGTGGTGGTATGACTCCAAGATGATCTCTGAGATATCCAAAAGTCTCTTTAGGCAAAGGTTTTGTGAAAATATCTACAAGCTCTTCTTTAGTATTCACATAAACTAGTTTTATCTCCTTTTCTTCAACTTTTTCCCTTAGAAAATTCAGTTTGATAGAAACATGTTTTATTTTAGAATGTAATACCGGATTCTTAGGTATATCAATTGCTGCAGTGTTATCACAATATATAGTAATAGGTTCTTTGTAGTTTACCTTTATGTCTTTCAACATTTGCTTAAGCCATAGTACCTGTGTACAGTTAGTTGTTGCTGCAACATATTCTAATTCTGTTGTTGAGAAAGATGTACAACTCTATTTCTTACTTGAAACCAAGAAACTAATCTCTTTCCAAGAAAGAATGATCCTCTAGTGGTGCTTTTTCTATCATCCACATCTCCTACCCAATTTGCATCTGTGTATGAACATACATCAAAATTTTCATCTCTAGTATACCATAATCCAAGATTTGCAGTGCCTTGTAAGTACTGGAAAATCCTTTTTACTGATGATTCATGATTTTCCCTAGGATTACTTTGAAATCTAGAAACAATTCATATTGCATTCATAATATCAGGCCTCATTTGTGTCAAATACAATAAACCTCCTATCATAGCTTTGTATCTAGTTGGATTAACAGGTGTAGATTCATCCCTTTGAGATAATTTGTCATTTGTAGTCATAGGTGTGCTTACCGGTTTAGAGTTCTCCATCCCAAATTTCTTTAGTAATTCTTTCAAGTACTTGGATTGACTAAAAAATATACCTTTATCAGTCTGTGAAATCTGCAATCCTAAAAAGAATTTTATTTCTCCAATCATAGACATTTCAAATTCTTGCTACATTTTAATAGAAAATTCCTTACATAATCCATCTTCTCCTCCAAAGATTATATCATCAACAAATACTTATATAATCAAGATGTCATCATTAGTTATTTTGTAATATAAATTGTTGTCTGCATTTCCTTTAGTAAAACCAATCTTTAAAAGATACTTATCGAACCTTGCATACCAAGCTCTTGGGGCTTGTTTCAATCCATACAGAGCTTTCTTAACCTGCAAACCATATCATTGTCATCTATCAAAGAAAATCCATCAAGTTGTTCAATATATACTTCCTCTTCAAGATCTCCATTAAAAAATGCACATTTAATATCCATTTGATAAAATTTGTAGTCCTTGTGAGCTACAAAAGCAAAGAATAATCTAACTACCTCAATTCTAGCTACCAATGCAAAGGTTTCATTGTAATCAACTCCTTCTTTCTGAGAATATCCCTTACACACTAGTCTTTCTTTATTTCTGACAACCTTACCATCTTCATTAAGTTTGTTTCTAAATACCCATTTGGTTCCAATTACATTTTTATCTTTAGGCCGAGGAACTAATGTCCAAGTATTATTTTTCTCAATTTGTCCTAATTCTTCTTCCATATCTTTAATCCAAAATTTATCCTCACATGCCTCATTGATAAATGAGGGTTCAATTTGAGAAATAAGACATACCTCTTCATTTGCCAATCTTCCTCTTGTCATAACTCCTTTAAATTTGTTTCCAATTATCTGATCTTTAGAATGATTCAATCTTACATACCAGGGTGTCTTAGTTTGCTGTTGTTCTTCAATTACTATGGAATCCTCTAATGGTCCCGGGGTAACTGGATCTTCATTCTATACCAGTGGATATAGTGTAGGTTCATTTGTCACAATTTTTGTTGCCAGTTCAGAGTCTATATACCTTGAAGTTCCTCTAAATTATTCATCAATATTTACATTTGTACTCTCAACGATTTTTTGCAATCTCTTATTAAAACATCTATATGCCTTGCTCTTAGATGAATAACCAAGAGATATTCCTTCATCACTTCTAGGATCAAATTTTCCAATATACTCATCTCTTCTAATATAACATTTACTTCCAAATTTTTTGAAATACTTAAGAGTAGGAGTATTACCTGTAGACACCTAAAATTGTCCAGTCTAATTAAATAAATATTTTATTTATTTAATTATCTAAGCCTAATTCTTCTATTAATTAAATAAATCTTTATTTATTTAATTAATTCATTTATCCTCTTCTAGCCTTATTTCTCATTTAAATAAATACATTTATTTATTTAAATTATCCTTTTCCTAAATTAAATAAATATTTTATTTATTTAATTATCCCATTTCTTCTATTAATTAAATAAATTTTTATTTATTTAATTAATTCATTATCTTTTTCTACACATGACACATGTCATTCATCTCTTAATTCCTACACTACCTACCTCTTTCATTATTTTATTATTTCTTCTACCTACCCTCTAATCATAGCCGACCTCCTTTTACACCTCTCAATCTTATCCCTCCATTTCATATAGTGTCTTCTATTTAAGGAGATGCTTCCTTCATTATCAAACCCTAATCATTCTATGCATCCTAATCAAGCATTCTAATGATCCTAAGGAGCTAACAACTTGATCAATTGGCTACACTACGATCCTACTTGCAACCACATTCTGTTCTTTGTTGAGCTCTTGTGCATATAAAAATCTGAGAGCAAATATATATCAAGCAAGATCAATGGAGATAGGAAGAATGGAGATCCAAACCCTATTGGACATGTGATGGTATAATCTTTGTGATTTCATTTGATTTGCATTGTCTTAGGTAATCTTCATATGTTATGGTGGATCCTTGTTGATTGGTAGGCTAGGGTTTTGTGGTTGAATTCATTTAGCCTTTCAATATTGTTGTTATTGTTATCCATTTTCACCATGAACATTTTGGCATGCCTGGTGGGACTCTTGTCCCTTTGCATTTAACCTTTTTGTTGCAGATTTTGCATTTTTGAAGTTGCAAATCGGACATTTTTCGACGACATTTTAGGTTTTTCCGTATCTGAGAACTTTCGGATCGCGTCTCTGATTTTCAGGAGCGTCTGCGGATACTGGAGTCGCGTCTGTGTTTTTGACAAGTTTTATTTTGCAGGTCTCAGACAGGAACGTCTGTGTTTTATAAGCACGTCTATGTTGTTTCTGATCGCGTCTGTGTCCGAGAAGGGCGTCTGTGATTTTTGACCGCGTCTGTGAGTACGTTGTGGGTAACAGCGTCTGTGTTTTTATTGTTTCAGAATTTTCAAATTTTCTTTGATTCAATTTTTGGATTTCGTACTTAGGGTTTCAGATCTAGTTTATTTTTGGACTAACCCTTTCAGATCTAGCTAACTAAGTTTGTGCAGCTTGCCTTGGAAGCTAAAACGTTTTGGTTGAAGGCCCCTATTTCACAAAGTCTTTTGGGTTTCTAAAATTTACCTAACTTGTGTGCTTGCAGGAAGGGGTGATCATTTGAAACAACCCAAACTACTAACAAATTTTGTTGCAGGTCCTTGGCTAGGGTTTTGAAATTTGGTTGTGTGCCTTGTTTTCATAGATTAGCAAACACTTCCATTGGTGCACTAAAATTGAATCATTGTCTTTTGTGTCTTGAGCAATAGGCTCTTTTTGTTTAATCTTTAGAGGGCCTGTCTTCCCGTGTGGTCGTTAGGACTACTAGTGAGAAGAGAACGACCCAAGTGGTAGTGAGGAAAACCCACCTCTTCCGAACCACTATAATCAAATGTATTCATGGTGAAAACTATGAATAACATGTGCTGATTAGTTCATACCGACACTATGTCTCCCCATAAACCCGTTTGATCAAATTTATTTGATCATTTGTAGGGCGTAACCCCTACCGACTGGGAGCCTTCTGTATTTACAGAGCTGAAAGTGCCGCATGTATGGCCACACGAGTGGATGCCCTTACTAGCACCTTTTTGTTTTAGAAGCCCAAATCCTTCTAGTTGTTGGGGCAGGAGGTCGGACCTCTGGTAGCGGCCCACACACATATGATTCTTAGTAGAGATACAAAGTTCGCCATGGGGAGTTTTCATGGGGACTGATGCTTGGCTGACCCGAGAAGTGAGTGCCGAGGGTGGAGCCAGTGAGGTCAAGCATCTAAGTATCCGCTCTGAATAGCATAGCCTCGGGGGTAAAACCCTATGTGGGATCAACAACTATTGTCTTGGCCAGCCATAAGAATTGTGCTTGTCTTATGTTAAACATTCAAAACATTCAAGACCAAACAACAAAACATTGTGTCTTTTGTGTCTTCAAGTGTATGCAAAACATTTTACATCAAACAACACACTTTTGGAGTCTAAACACTTGCAAACATTGATTCCTCATCAACATTGTGTCCTCTTGTCACGAAAAACAGTCACACAGTCGGATTTGGTCACAACAAAACAACTTCACAGATTGGAAAAATTACACGAAGTTTACAGAAACGCGTCTGTGTCTGTTTTAACCGCGTCTGAGTCATCTAAGCGCATCTGTGAAGGGCATAATAGCGTCTGCATGTCTAGAAGTGTTTGTGTCAAACAAAGACACGTCTGTGTCTGGGAATCGCGTCTGTGAAGTATACAGAAGCATCTGTGTCCAGGATTGAAAATTTTTACAGTCCGGCAAACAAGAGAAATCAGTTTTGGAATACTTGAGCTTCCTAGGTTGTTTCTTCAGGTTTCATCTAGCATTCAACTTGTCTCTGGGTCTCATACAGTCCATTATTGCTTCACATCTCTCATTACATTCACAATTGTCTAAACTTGAGTCAAAAGGTCACTTGATTGTCCTCATCATACTTTGTCAACACAGTACATACAACAGCACCTTGCTAAGTGGTCCCTCATCAAGGTTTCTTACCTTTGGGTCTCATTTGGTCTTACTTAGAGTCAAGGTCAGCTTACCTCATCAAGAGAAACTATCCTCTCTTTGGAAGTCACACCTACTCTACTACATACATACTTGGTCTTACACTTTGGACATTGCAAGTACACCTCAAGATTCATTTACACTCCATACAACTCTTGGTCTTCCATACTCTTTCCATTTTTCATCTAGTCTCTCACATCTTGGTCAAACACCTAGTTCATGGTTGAAACCCGTCTTCAAAAATCTAGGAGAAAAGCTAAAGAAGCTCAAGAGTCCGCAAACATGATTTCTTATGAGTATGACAATGATTTATTTTTCAATCCTGAGCACACTACACTGCCTGACATGGATGTTTATAGACACATTCCAAATGTGGAAAACGTAGACACTACAAACAACAAGGCTACACACAATGACAATGTGGACAACTTTTCAATACAATCAGCAGATATAGAAGAATCCATAATGAATCCTCATTTCAATAGATTGGTTGAAGAGATAATGAAGAGGGATAGACAATACTTCTTACACATGATGGCACAAAGTGGAGCTAAAATACCTCATGACTTTGACATGTCTCAACTTATGGAAAACCGACCCTCGCAACAAACTCACTCCAACATGGATCAAAGGAGACCCAATAGTGGAGGAAATAGAGGACCGCATATGGTACCTGAATCACCATCAACTTTGCTTCAAAAACCAGAAGTCCCACATACACATGGTCAAACATATGATACTTACCTTCGAAGACCATTATGGAAGTCTTATGCAGATAGATATGCTCAATCAAAACAAGTGGACATTCAAAGGCATGCTCAAAATTTGGACATAAGGAAACCTCATGTCAAATTTGGGGGCAACACAATAGAACCTGACGTGCCTATAGAATATGGTATATATGCACAAAATAGATATGGGGTTCCTCAACATGAAGCTATACCAAGTGGTCCCTATATGCCGCATCAATATAAACCTCCTCCATATGAACATGTCTATGATCAATATCATCCATACATGCAACAAGCTCCTCCTCAAATTGGTGTCTCAAACATGGGGTATGCTACAAGAAATCGATCGCCACCTAAGAATAATTTGGAGCAACAAATTAGAGATTTACAAAAGAAAATGGAGGACATGAGTACTCCAAAACCAACATACACTATGAGAGACATATGTCCTTATCCATTTGATAAGAGCATTCCAATGCCTCCATTCCCTGCACACTTTGTGACGCCAAAATTTGACAAGTATAGAGGAAAAGGAGACCCCAAGGCACACATACGACAATTTTTCACAGCTTGCATAGAGGTAGCGGCAGAAGAAACATATTTGATGAGGTTGTTCCCGCAAAGCTTAGGCGATCAAGCTATGGAATGGTTCTCTCAATTACCTCCTGGTATTAAGTCATGGGGTGACTTAGCAGAGGCATTTATTCAGCATTTCTCCTACAATATTGAGACAGATATCTCAGTCACTACTTTGTGCAACACCAAGCAAAAAGAGGGAGAATCTTTTGCATCATTTTTACAAAGATGGAGAAATCTAGCTAGCAAATGCTCTTGCGAAATTCCACAGAAACAAATGGTAGAAATGTTCACTCAAAACGTTAACAAGGATATTGGCTATGATCTAAGGAAAGCTTGTTTGTCCACCTTCAAGGATGTTATTGAAAAGGGCATAGCAACAGAAAAGGTCCTAATTGAACAAGGAGTCATTAAGATATTTAAGGAAAACAAAGATGACTTTAAAGGAAAAGACAAGCCAAGATTTTGGAATAAAAACAAGAACACAGTCAATGATGGTGTTGTTGATGCCAATACAGTGAGACCCAAATTCATCTTTTTAGGATCAAGTTCTACAAACAATCAAGTGAATACTCAAACAACTTCTAGATCACGAAGGAAGTACACCCCATTGGGAGAACCACTTGAATCAGTCTTCAAAAAGCTAGTGGTAAACAAAGTGATCACAGTTCCAGATTTTCCTCCATATGAACCAAAGGTCAAACCAAATTGGTGGAATGATGATGAGTATTGTGAGTTTCATAAGAGCAAGGGTCATAAGACAGGAAATTGCCATCGACTGAAGAACATTGTGCAAGATCTCATTGATAGAGGTGACATTGAGATTGAGGGACACTCATCCAATCAAGAACATGAGATGTTTAAGGAACCATTCCCAAAGCATGACAAAGGAAAAGCCCAAGTCACAGATGATCAGGCCAACTATACTAGAGCACCTTACAACTATGATTCAACTATCAATCATATCTCGATGGACAATCATATCTCTACTATTACCATCAAGAACAAAAACCCTGAGAATCCTCCTCAGCGACCCAAGATTGTTCTAAGAGGTGTTGGATCTTCTTCCGAACCTACCTCTGAATGTCATGTTACAACTCGTTGAGGTAAAATTACGTTGCCAGGTGCCTCCACTAAAAACACCACTTCTTCGTCTACCAAACCTAAGTATGACCTTGTAGAACAGTTAGGGAAGACACCCGCGCTCATCTCCATCCTTGAGCTCTTACGCATATCCCCCGCTCATAAAGCTATTCTTGACAAAATCTTGAGAGACACCGCCATTCCTACTGACCTGAACATGGACCAGTTTCAAGCCATGGTGGGATACCTTTCCATTCCACATTCCCTTACATTCACAGAAGCCAATGATGCCTCTATAAGTCAGCCACATAATGCACCATTACATATTGAAGCCTTCATACACAAACATCGAATAAAGCGAGTCCTGATAGATGGAGGAGGTGGTCTAAACATTTGTACATTGAGCACCATGAAACAATTGGGATATTCTGATAAAGCTGTGAATTCAACAAATCAAATCACCATCAAGGCATATGATGATGAAGAGCGTTCATCCAAGGGCATAGTCACCTTACCTCTAAGAATTGGGCCAGTCACAAAGGATGTGGTTTGTCAAGTCCTAGATCTGGATCTCACATACAACATATTGCTAGGACGTCCTTGGATTCATGAGATGAGGGCAGTCCCATCAACATATCATCAATGCATTAAGTTTCCTCATAATGGAGTCGAGGTAACAGTTAACGGTGATCCTAATCCGTTCATATATTGCAATAACCTGAGATCACATATGGAGACCATCATTCCCAGTAATCGTGAAGCTATTCCTTCTTCGGCATACATTGACCCTGAGTCATTGAAACCTTCGACATCAAAACAAGGTGAACTTAAAGGCAAATTTCAAGACAAAGGCATGGGAGAATACACTTTAAATCAGACAATGTACTTACGACAAGTCATGAGCTCTCCGAAAGAATATGGAAGGCCACATCCTAACAAGCAAATATGCATCATGATACTCAAATGGGATCCTACTACCTTTCAAAGATGGGGCGAACTAGAAAAGGAAGATTTATACAAGATGCTCTATAAAGACATTGAAGAGGACACACATGATCAGATCAATATACCTTGTGAGAAATATGGCAAAGGATTCAAGATTCTACAAAAATTCGAGTATGATGGAAAAAGCCCTCTTGGGTTACACAAAGAAGGCGTCATGGAACCCTTACAACCTGAATTGACTGTAAAAAGGGAACGCTCAAAGGGACTTGGTTTTCTGACTTCCAAGATCCACGCTAAAAGGACAGAAGAGGCATCACAAATCAAAGTTGCCAAAATTCAACAAGAGGATTGCTATTCCACAGATTCCAACGAATGGGAATGGGGTTCAGACAAATCCTCCAGTGACTATGAGCTCACCACGACATTCAGAGAGCCAGATGAACCCACAGAAGAAGAGGAATTTTATAAAAAGTTCAAAGTTGGTCAAGAAACAACCCATAAGGATTCCGCACAGTCTTCGTCTCAAGGTTCTAGGACGAAATCACATAGGATGAGGACACCTGTCCCGGAAGGCACTACTAGTGATGACAATTTGGATTTGCTTGCGATTGAAATTGATGAGGAGAGTGCCATCGATGACCTTGACGATTGCCTTGATATACCCGAATATAACCACATCTTCACTCTTAGCCCTGCAAACTCCGAAAACATTAAAGGCCTTCCCCTTGTTCACCACCAACTCATTGACTGGGATTATGAAGGACCAGCACAATTTGACACATTTCAAAATGACGAAGCTATTATTGACTATCTTGGCATACGAGATGATCTTCCCCCTGGGGACCACAAAGCTGGATACACCACAGAACTTAACAACATGGCATATTTTGGTGAGGGTGTCGGACCTTCCAGTCGCAAAAATGTGAAAATAAGAACAAATCAAGGGTCTTATGGCGAAAACCACACTGTGGCGCTATCTAATTCCAAAAAAATAAAAAGAAAGGACGTATCTGAGGGCGAAAACCTCTCTGAGGCACCCGAAGATGGAAGGCTCGACATTCTCCCAGCATCATATGAGGAAAAATCATCCATGTTGTTAGAGGAGACTATCAAAACATACATTGGTATAGAAGAGGTTCCACACAACATATTCCTGGCTCAATCATTAACAGAGTCCGAAAGATCAAAATTCATAAGCTTCTTCAAAGAATGACAAATCAAATTTGCATGGTCATACGCTGATATGCCTGGACTAGATCCGGATTTGGTAATGCATCATTTGACAGTCAAACCGGGGGCAAAGCCAGTGAAACAGAAATTAAGGAAAATGCATCCACAAGTGGCATTACTAGTCAAAGCAGAGCTGGAGAAATTATTGGATGTCGGATTCATACGCCCAATTGATTATCCCAAATGGATCTCCAATTTAGTACCTGTCAGTAAACCAGATCGCAGCATCAGAATATGTACAAATTTCAGAGATATCAACAAAGCTTGTCCGAAAGATGACTTCCCATTACCAAATATCGACTTGATCGTTGATCTCACAGCAGGTCACGAAATGTTATCTTTAATGGATGGATTTTCTGGTTATAATCAAATCAGGATTGCACCCAAGGATCAACATAAAACAACATTTACTTGTCCGTGGGGAACTTTCTGTTGGAATGTCATGCCCTTTGGGCTAAAAAATGTAGGTGCTACGTATCAAAGAGCGATGACCACTATCTTTCATGATCTCATGCACATAACCGTGGAAGATTATGTTGATGATCTCTTGGGTAAATCAATAGATAGAGATACACATTTGGACATACTTTCAGTCATCTTTGATCGGTTGGAAAAATACAAAGTAAGATTAAACCCCAAGAAATGTGTCTTTGGAGTAACCTCCGGGAAGCTCCTAGGATTCATTGTGTCCAAAAGAGGAATCAAAGCCGATCTAGAAAAAGTCAAGGCTATCTTGGACATGCCGCCACCCAGAAATATCAGTCAACTTTGATCCTTACAAGGGAGACTCCAGTCTATATGAAGATTCATAGCACAACTTGCAGATAAGTGTAATCCTTTTCAACACCTACTACATAAAAATATCAAGTTCAAATGGGATAATAACTGTCAACAAGCTTTTCAGACGCTCAAAGATTATCTTTTGAATCCGCCAGTTTTGATGCCACCAATTCCAGATCAGCCTTTGTTGCTATACATATCAGCTACTCCAACAGCACTGGGGGCACTCCTAGCGCAACAAATAGCTGACGGCAAGGAAAAAGCAGTATACTATATCAGTCGCACATTGGTGGGATATGAGCTAAATTACACACCAATCGAGCGCGCATGTCTCGCTATGGTCTTTGCTTCACAGAAATTATGAGATTATATGCTCACTCATAAGACTAAGTTGATTGCAAGAATTGATCCATTAAAATACCTTCTTAACAAAGCTACACTTACTGGGCGACTGCCAAGTGGGTAATGATCTTGAGTGAATTCGACATTGAGTATGTGGACAGAAAAAAAATAAAAGGACAGGCAATCGCGGATCAATTAGCAGATGCTCCCATGATAGATGATGTTCCTCTAAATTCAGAATTTCCAGATGAATCCATTTTAACAATATCACATGCAAGGCCATGGCAATTGTACTTTGATGGCTCATACACACAGCATGGGGCAGGAGCTGGTATTCTCTTTATAACTCCTCAAGGTGATTCTATACCAAAATCATACTGCTTATCATTTCCTTGCACCAACAATATAGCAGAATATGAAGCATTAACAACTGGATTACAAATTGCAGTTCAGTGGAAGATCCAAGAACTTTGTGTTTTTGGGGATTCTCAACTTGTCATCCGTCAAGAAACTGATGATTACCAAACAAAAGATGAAAAATGAATGCATTACAAGCAACTGGTAGATGATTTGAAACAACACTTCACAAAGATAGATTTTGAGCAGATACCAAGAGAGCAGAATCGTGCCACAGATGCTATGGCTACAATTGCCTCACTGATTGATCTACCTCAAAATGAGACCTACTATGAGTTCCTGGTAGACAACCTATTGGTTCCTTCATATGAGATCACTCCTACTGAAATGATATGCGTTGTTGGTCCCAAATCCCAGTTATATGGTTCCATATTCACATATCTTCGCGACAATATCTTACTTCCTGATCTATCAAACAACCAACGCCACACTTTCATTCGCCAATCCTCTCGATATGTCATTCTAGCTAATATCCTATACCGACGAGGTCTAGATGGCACTCTTCTTAGATGTTTAGAAAGTGACGAAGCTCAGATTGCGTTACGTGAAGTGCATGAAGGGATATGTGGTCCGCATACTAGTGGTCCTACCTTGGCTAAGAAACTCATCAGGACTGGATAATACTAGCCCAATATGGAAAAAGACTCATATCAGTTTGTCAAGAAATGTAAGCAATGTCAAATTCATGGAGACCTCATACATGCACCAGCACAAGAACTACAACCACTTGCATCTCCTTGGCCCTTTTGTCAGTGGGGACTCGATCTCATAGGCAAGATTCACCCTCCTTCTTCCAATTGTCATAAATTCATTATCATAGCCACAAAGTATTTCACAAAGTGGATTGAGGCTGTGCCTCTCACACAAGTCACTGGGAAACAAATTTCTACCTTCATCCTTAACTATATCATTTGCCGATATGGTATTCCTAAGTCCATTATTACTGATAACGGGCGTCCCTTCAAAAATCAGGATGTTCGTGAACTCTGTGACCGCTTCCATATTTCCCATCATTTCTCCACACCATATTACCCCCAAGGTAATGGCCAAGCTGAGGCGTCTAATAAAACAATTCTTAAAATCCTCAAAAAGATAGTCGACGACGCTGGCCATAACTGGCATATCCAACTCAATCCTGCACTTTGGGCCTACCACACAAGTGTCTGCACACCTACAGGAGCTACACCATATTCACTTGTCTATGGCGTTGAAGCCATCTTGCCTATTGAGGTCAAGTTACCTTCTTTACGGGTCTCTTTGCAAAACATCATCAGCGATGAAGATTACAGGGTCTCTCGCTTACAAGAACTAGAACTGCTGGATGAATAGAGACAAATTGCTTTTAATCATCTCAAGGCTTACCAACAACGAATGAGTCGCAGCTACAACCACAAAGTCAAGCCTCGCACATTTGAGGTAGGTGACTTAGTTCTCAGAGAAAATCCCAAAAATCAACAAGACAGAGAGAAGAAGGGCAAGTTTGAACCAAACTGGCTGGGTCCTTACATCGTTACAGCAGTCTATGGATCTGGTGCATATCAGCTCTCAACTACAGAAGGTGAACCTTTGGAGGATCCTATCAACAGCATGAACCTTCGCAGGTTCTACACATAGCTCTTCAAAATATCCTAATTCAAAAATACAAAAAAAAATCAAAAAATTCAAAAATACAAAAAAATTTATAAAAACAAAAAAATCGTTACTTGGTGAAAACCTGGCAAACAGGTGCCTTGTGACACAAAAAACATTGAAAAATCAAAAAAGTAAAGAGAAATAATTTCATCCAATGGTGAAAACCACTTCGGTGGCGCCCTGGGCAAGTACCATGGTGAAAACTGGGTCACCAGCACCATGCATAGAGACATTGCTCCTCCCTCCTTCAGGATTCACTTTCATCACTTCACATTGCACACACTCACAACCTATTCACTCACAATAAACTTACCCATTCCCATCATGGCTTGTTATTGATCTACCCAAGATTGGTTAGCCATTCATAATAAACCCCCCTTTTCACTCCCTTTCCATCCATAATAAATCAGATCCTATCTGTGGCTAAGGCAAAATCCTACGTCTAGTGATGGGTGTGGAACTGAGAACATCACATGTTTCAAGGAGTACAGTTTCTTCCAGCTTTCTTCAGTCTATTCGCGCACAATCCGCAATAAAGCAACATCTACATCACAGATCCGCAATAAAGTTTCATCTTCTCCGCAATAAAGTATCAGTTTCATGGATTCAGTCAGTTTCAGATGAGACATAGCAGCATCAATGGGCTTCAACAAATCAAATATTTCAACAGACTCAGACAACATTATGGTTCAGTGCTATCTATCCTTTCTGTGAAAGTGAACATTGTGACCACAATCAAATAAGACTTATACAGGTGACAAGAGACACTAAACTTGAGGACTACAGTGGATGTTAGTGTCGAGTCTTGGTTTTCTTTTGATTTCATCTTTTTTGGTGACATGTCTTTTAGCTTTTTTGGGATGTCTCTGACTAGAGATTCTATCTCCAAGATGTCTTTTACTAGAAAGGCGAGGATGGGGTATCATCACCTATTTGTATTTGTTGTCTGTGGATTGTCTCTTAGTAATGCTATGACTTGTCCAAGGATATGAGGACACTGTGAGTCTAGTGTGAACTGGGTCATTCCTTGTTTGTGACTGTCTTATCTCCATGCAAACGGGTACAATGACTTTCTGGGTCGAACATATGCCTCGATTGTCATAACCTACTTGCCATAATAAGCTCAATGATGATAACACACAAGAAGCTCTATCACTTTCATATCTTCTGTCTTTCATCCCCCTTTCTTGATTGACTTTCATCGTCCTTCTTGAGTCCGCGTAGCCCACTATCACATGACTGAGTATAATGACACACCAAAAACATTTGCATTCCATGTAGCTGCACCTGCATTACCACATATAAGCATTTCATACATACATATAGATATCACAACTGCATCACATCCTGCACACAACACCTGTTAGCACAATTTACATTTACATTATTATATTCATCTGCATCACATACATTCACATTTGCATCATGCATCACATATACAACATAAAAGAACAAAAATATTGCATTGCATCATGTACATATTTGCATCCATATCATAAGCATCCATATCATAAAACATACATTCTAAGAACATCTCATCACATAGGTACACATGCATATAGCTGCCAAAAAAATGAATCATCTCTCATATATATAATCAAAAGTGTCATGATACAATGATGTCAAAAAAATCATATGGCTACAATCACCCGCAGGTGTCTACAATACAAAAAATGGTACAAATACTAATACAAGGGAGCCCTCTATGGCTATGATGAACTCCCTCCCTCGGAGCCGCCTGGCCTCGATGGAATATGAGCCCTAGAAGGACCCGCTCTAGGATCATCCTGCCTGTCCCCCCTATTTGGTGGTGGTGGAGGACCCATGACCCCACCACTCAATGCCTGTCTCCTCCGGCTCCCTCCCGTAGCTGTCGCTGTCCGCAATGGTCTATGGAAGCTCCTCGCCCGCTGATTTGCTGGCACGACACCATAATACAAGTCCCTCCAGTAGGCAATCTCCTCTCCGGCTCGCATGACATATGCGTAGCCTGCTCCTGTGTCCTCCGCCGCCTGCCTCCCTGCCCTCAGCGCTGTCTCAGCCTCAGTGTAGCGCTGAATCGCTGATCCCTCTCCCGCTCAGTATCCCTGAGCCTGATCCTGAGTTGGTCCCTCTCCCTCTCCAGCTCCTGGATCTTGTCTGCCTGGCCCTAGCAGATCTCCCTAAGCTCAATCAGCTCATCCTCCTCTGGATCCCCACCCTCTGCCTCTGCCTATGGCTCTCCCTCTGCCGGTGCCTACCCCTGTACCTGTCCCTGTACCTGTACTGGTGCCTGAATGGGTACCTGTCTCGATACATGCCTAGGTCCCTGTACCTGTCTCTGTCCCTATGCCTGTACTGGCACCTGTCCCTGTCTCTGTCCCTATGCTGCTGGTACCTGTAGGGGCACTCCACCGCGACCCCTCACCACCTAGGCCTATCCCTCCTATCCACCCTCTCTCCGAGGTGCCACCCTCCTCTCCCTAACTACTCCCCTCTGTCTCCGTTGGCCTTGGCCTCCATCACCCCCACCATCCTCATCATCATCTCCTCCTCCATCGTCCTCCAGTAGCTCTCCTGGATCTGTCAGTCGAGGGAATGGATGCTCGGTCCAATATGCTGAATACTCTGCATCCATCCCGGCATCCTCGATCTCTGGCCACATATCCCAGGGTAGGGGCACCATCTCTGCCAGCTGTGTAACTGCCTGATCATATGACAATAAAGGCCCAAACTGCGCCTGATCCCTAACTGTACGGGCATACATACCCGAGCCTCGTGGCATCCTCTGGATCCTGCCATACTGCCTGCATACTCTGTCTACCAGCTGTCTCTCCAATATATAGGGCGTCCGCCCAATCAGATACCTGCTCCGGAAGGTGTAAGGCAGCTCCACTGCATCATCCTCCCACTCCTCACATCCCAGATATGGCCTCCAGATGACGTCGTCAATGTCATCTATCACTCGCCGCCAATGCTCTAACCTGCCAATCCGAGGCTGCGAAGTGATCATATCATATAGATGAACAAAACTCCGTCCATGACCTCTCCCTCTGAAGTGTATCGGCTGCGTGATAGGCAGATGCTCGTATGCCCAAACCTACAATAGTGTCACTCCACAGCCCAGTCCCACTGATCCATGGTAGACAAACTGGTGAAGCTCATAATATAGGTGGGCCAACACACATGGACCCCACACATATCTGGTGTGCTGCGTCACCAATATCTCCAGTGCTCCTCCCCAACCCACTACCAACCCCCGTGTCGCCCTGTCCAGACATAGGAACCCATTGATAGCTCCTCCAATCATAGCTGGCAAGGCTAATCCTGTCGCGGTCATGGTGTCCCATGCCACATGTCCTGCTCTCATCTCTAGGCCGGGATCCTGAAACACCCATCTCAAAGCCTCTCTGTCTCCATCGCGATCGTATGGAATCAGCTCTCCATCGATCGATATGTGCAGAATCCTATAAACATCCTCCAGGGTGACTGTCATCTCACCCATCGGCAAATGAAATGTGCATGTCTCTGAATGCCATCTTTCGGCCAACGCAGTCAGCAATCCCGTGTTTGCCCAAAACTCAGGCACATACAATACGTGTCTCAAACCCATCTCCTTGATGGCAGCTCTATCTTGAAAAGACAACTCCGGTCGCAACCTCTGTGTGGACGGGAATCTCTCCCGTGACTCTAGCATAGGCAAATACTCCTGCAGTCAAACAAATCAATCATGTCAGTCATGGTGGCATTCACTGTTCATCACAAAATGCTACTCGCTATCTAAATGCATATGGTTATATATTCTAGTGACACTCACTGTTCATCACAAAGTGTTGCTATCTATCCTAGTAGTGCTCCCTGTTCATCACAAAGTACTACGTGTGTGACAATCCCTCTTCATCACAAAGTGTTACTCACATTTTGCACTCCCTGTTCATCACAAAGTGCTGCTCATACTTTGGGTACTCCCTGTTCATCACAAAGTACTCTATCTTGGTGCTCCCTGTTCATCACAAAGTGCCTTGATCTATCCTAGTCTTCCTAGAGGACCTGCTTGAGTGTATCCTCTCAGCAGCTTATCCAATCAACAACGTATGTTCATCACAGAACTGCCGATTTGACCTAGAAGACCAAACCTTGCATTTTCAGACATAAACGCGTTTCTAACTCACAAACGCGCCTAAACAACACAGACGCGCCTGTTTGACATAAACGTGCCTACATTTGTCACAAACGTGACTTTGCAACACAAACACCTCTGAAGGATGTAGACGCGCCCGCATTTGGCACAAACGCGGTTCTAGACACAGACGTGCCTGGCACCGACACAAATGCGCCTGTCGGACACAGATGCACTGGCACCGACGCAGACGCGATTTCATGTTTTTGCACTTTTTTGTACACTATTCCTAGGCGCATTTATTGCTCTATTCGACAAGCATTAATGACAAAAGCAAATGCGTCAAAGTACGAGGAGGTTTGGTGGTACTTACCGGCTCTCCTGCCTCTGCTGGTCTCTGAAATCGACGAACGCGGTCGAATCTGTGTACGAAAGCCATCGCTGCTGACTGTTGCTGCTCTTTTTCTCACTCTGCACTTTGATCTCGTGAAGGTGTAGATGACAATGAGGATGTCTTTTGCCCGTGGTCTATCTTATAGCCTACCCTAGCCCTCGCCTTCATTTTCCGAGTCAGTCTTCATTATCCCGTGACTCTGTCATTTATTCGATCACTCCATTCTATCTTGTCTTTCTTATCGAGAGATTGTCTACAATCTTTTTAGACATTTTCATCCAATCTCTCGAGGGGGCATATCATTCCCATTCTGGGGCAACTCTGTATCAGTTCATCTTATCTTCTTTGAAACAACGCGACAAGTCGCATTGTCTCAAAGAGGGGCAAAATGTAGACACCTAAAATTGTCCAGTCTAATTAAATAAATATTTTATTTATTTAATTATCTAAGCCTAATTCTTCTATTAATTAAATAAATCTTTATTTATTTAATTAATTCATTTATCCTCTTCTAGCCTTATTTCTCATTTAAATAAATACATTTATTTATTTAAATTATCCTTTTCCTAAATTAAATAAATATTTTATTTATTTAATTGTCCCATTTCTTCTATTAATTAAATAAATTTTTATTTATTTAATTAATTCATTATCTTTTTCTACACATGACACATGTCATTCATCTCTTAATTCCTACACTACCTACCTCTTTCATTATTTTATTATTTCTTCTACCTACCCTCTAATCATAGCCGACCTCCTTTTACACCTCTCAATCTTATCCCTCCATTTCATATAATGTCTTCTATTTAAGGAGATGCTTCCTTCATTATCAAACCCTAATTATTCTATGCATCCTAATCAAGCATTCTAATGATCCCAAGGAGCTAACAACCTGATCAATTGGCTACAATACGATCCTACTTGCAACCACATTCCGTTCTTTGTTGAGCTCTTGTGCATATAAAAATCTGAGAGCAAATATATATCAAGCAAGATCAATGGAGATAGGAAGAATGGAGATCCAAACCCTATTGGACATGTGGTGCTATAATCTTTGTGATTTCATTTGATTTGCATTGTCCTAGGTAATCTTCATATGTTATGGTGGATCTTTGTTGATTGTTAGGCTAGGGTTTTGTGGTTGAATTCATTTAGCCTTTCAATATTGTTGTTATTGTTATCCATTTTCACCATGAACATTACCAAACCATAGTTCATGAGGGGTCTTACCGGTTTCACCTTTCACTAATACATTTGGGGTCAAATTCCAACGGAGGTTTCCGATGGGCAAGGAGCATTGTGTGAAAATTTGAAATTTTTTTTAAAAAATGCACGTGTTCGTCGGAATTCCGACGACCTCGAGCATTTTATTTAAAAAAATAAACACAATGCATTTTCATTTTGAAAGCAAACCGGCCAAAGCAAGTGGTGACCATCTTTCCTTCTTGCCCCCCCCATTAGAGCGATCTCTGCACAAGCAAGGTAAGGTTTTTTTTGTAGTCAAAGGAACTCTTTGTTTTTCAATGAAGGGCAACTAATTTTTTTTTGCAATCAAGGGCAACTGGTTTTTTTTTGAATTATTCCATTTTGTGCATATCCTGTGATCTTAAAATTCCATGAAATGACATCTCTTTGAGGTATTCCATCATACAGTTCACATGTCGTGTGTATACCACCCCATTTTGCAATTTTTGTTATTGGAGCATTTGTAACTAATTTCTAACAAAAAACCCCCTTCGATTATGCTTTGATGGATGTCCATACCTTGTTCCAAAGCTCCTATTTTGGCACACGCAGGGAGGATGCTGACAAATGTTGTACAAGATACATATATATATGTTCTTAATCAAACAAAGAGTTGATAAGGTAAAGCATGGCGTAGATAAGCATGGTGATAACAGTGCCACAAATGGAGAGTGTGAGGTTTATGAGAATTGATGGAGGGCAATCAAATAATTGCCTTCATGATGATGTGGGCCCTTCAGCAATTACCTCCTTTATTGCCCCCTCCTCCATCGAATCATCACCAGCAGAAGCAACAATATAATGCTCCATTCCATCTAATAATAAATCTAAACCCAAATCTTTGGCCACATTGTCAAACCCATCTGAAACTACATTGAAATTGTCAGATTGGCCATTGTCGAGTCCATCAGATAAAACATTAATGTGCACTTTCATTCCATGTTGACAGTCTTCTGCATTTCCACTGGTAAAATATCTGTCACCCATTTCAATGAGTGGGACTGCATCAAGCCCTCCATCATATAGCTTGATTGGATTTCTCACATCACAATTCTCAAACTCTTCTTGGCTCTTCAACTCCAATACGCTTTGTTGAGAGGAAGCATAAGCAAACCTTGTCAAATGTCAAAATGTAGTTGTTTGCCATTATTTTTCTGGGCACAAAGGCCAAACTTTATCTAACCTAAAATTTTCATTAGAAGGAAGATCTATTCTTTAAGTTCTCCACAAACCCAATTTTGACTACCATAAGTCGATTAAAAGAGCTACTCAAAAGAGATTGACAAGATCTAAAAGAAGGCACTCACCATGGCGTAGGGCATGGTGAATGATCCAATCTAATATCTATAGATGGGATTTAAATAGATATGAAAGAACCAATAATATCCATACATATATAACCTATAAACCCTAATCAAAGGGCTTACTAAAATTTCTGAAAAAATTTATAAAAAGGGAAGGGCAATATTATAGAGATTATCTCCAACATGGAAGATCTTGCGGGAAGCCCATCCTTTGAAATCTAAGGCAGGATCCCATCCTCTATCGTCCCCCACCACATGCTATTCTGCTGAACACCCCATCATATTCATGAAAGTGAATCCCATCACCATGAAGATCAAGCAATAAGTAGATGCACTTGGAGCCATCATTGAGATAAACATGATTGTATTTCATGAGGATTTGAACTCAATAATATGTTAGATTCTCCCAAGGATGGATGGACTATACACTTGAAAGGTAGATGATTAAGGATGATGACAAGGTGAATTTTCCTTAGGATGATAGGGTTGATTTTCCTAAGAACAAGTAGATTCATGTAAACTAGAGGATACAAATTTGGACAAAATAATGGAAGGAGACTAAAACTAGATAGATTCACCTAAATGGGAGTGTAGTCATCTAAGGATAGGAAAAATTCACCATTTGCATAAGAAAGATGGATAAGATAAATGATTTATGTGAAATAGATTCACCTAAGAGAAAGTAGATTCACATAAGGATAGGTGGATTTTCCTAAAGATGAAGGGATAAGACTTAACAAAAAGAGGACTTAGGATGATGACAAGGAGGACTCATTTAAGGATATGGCATATTCACCTAAGGGATATTGTATTCTCCCAAGAATATGGAAAAATTATTGATTGGTGGAATGACATACTAGATCAAGGAATGATACAAGGGTAGATTCAACTAAATATAGGGTAAATTCAGCTAAAAGGGTACCCATGAGATTGTGGTACTGAGTACCTATCTATGGATGGTGTATTTGGATACAAGTATGATGAAACAAAGTCCATATCTCTATTATAGGTCCAACATAATCTCTATTATTTGAGACACCATTTTATTAGCATATCCAATTAGGGTAATTTATGGGTTTAATTATGGATCATGTTGTCTATTTCCATGCACTATTGAACTTATTTTGATGTATTGTGATTATTTTAATTTTGAAGTTATAAATAAATAATGTTTGTACCTTAGAAAGGGTAACTCCAATTGATGTTTGGGCAGTTTATTTGAAAACTTATGGTGATTATTGCCCTATGTTATGTAATGGAGTTATTTTTACACTAAGTAATTAACTAGAAAAATGAATTTGTATTGTTGTAAAAGTATGATGAAACCATGCTTGTGTGTTTACATGTTTGTGCATCCTATTGAGAACCAACCTCACTATTGAGGAACTCAATAAATGTGGTGTTAAGTAGAAGAATGGAAAACTCAAGAAGCTATGGTGACATATTGTGGCATTAGTAGGGATTATCTCTATTGACCACACCTTTCAAAGATAGTATCCCCTAGTTCTCCTCATAGAATGGACCATTGGATGGCTCATAGTGGTATCCTATCCTACATTTATCTTGATGGCTTTTCCGATAGTTGGTATGTGGTTCTTGGTATGGGTTTCCTCTTACCCTATTATCTTATTTATATCTTTGTTCCAACATGTGGAGATTGATTTTTTTCATGCTATGATGATTTTCATGTTTGCATGTGTTTTGACATTATACAAATAGATATGATGTCACACCATGCTTATGTTTTGATATAGTGTAGGTGATGGTTACATGTTGTTGATGGTAGCGATTTGGGTTCAAAGACACAATTCCACACACACACACAAATATTTGAAGATGCATTTTATATTATTCCTTCTTAGTGGCGATTAGTGTTGGAAGATTTGCACACATGTAGAGAGGAACTCATGTTAGATACAATAGGTTGTGTTTGATAACATATGAATGTGCCTCATGATGTACACATATAGCTTTGGTGTGTGACATGCATGCACATTTTTCCATAAGACACATTGCTATGTGGCATGTGCCCTATGCATGTCTTCTTTGTGAGGCACGTTGCTATGTGCAATGTGGCCCTAGGTGTGTCTTCTGTATGAGGTTTATTGCCATGATATGTTAGGATTTGTAGTGTGCAGGCCACAAATGCATGCATGAGGGACTATTATTATAGTCATGTTTTTTGCGCATGTAGCCTAGGCATGTCTTCTCCATTAGGTACATGGCCATGCCATGTGGGAGTTTTTGTGTTCATGCCACAAATGCACACATGAGGGACTATTATTGGAGTCATGATGAATCTTCACTCTATTTAGCCACAATTTCTAGTCGTATAGTTATGTAATGTGCACTTTTAAGGATTGTGAAGTTTCCTTCAATTATGATCTCTCATCTTTGTTGCATGGGCCAACAATTTTATTTTATCTTGTTTGAATTAGTTTAATCACTATTGTGAGTTTTCTCTATTGTGTAGTTATTGTGGCTATGTTTGATTTGCTATTGGAATTGAACACATTTATTTGACTTATTATTGGTACTATTTTTTCTTTCTTTCAATATTTATGATCTTTAGTAGTTTAGTGAAACTCTTGCTATTTTTAAATGTTGCCTTCTTTGTTGTGATGTGATTCCTCACCAAGATCAACGTAGATAACCTTGGATGAGTGTATATAAGAAATCAAACATTGGGAAAATTTGAGGATAGGGGTAAGTGTTTGTTGTATGGGTAGCTATGATCCACTTGTACATTCTTAGTGATTATTGATGGCTATGTCTTGGAGGCTAATCCCATTAAACAAAAAAGGGGGAAGTCATACTGTAAAGCGGAAAATCGCGATCGAACCCTAGTTGTTCTCCCCTCTTCCAACTCCGAGGAGAGAGAAGGGAGGTTCGCTAGGATTCGATGGTTTTCACTTAGGGGAGAGACTTTACATTCAAAAGAGGGGTTGAAACCCACAAGATCCAATCCCACACAATGCAAGATTGGATGCTAAATGTGTTTCAAGGGTTATGACAACAAGGCTACCCTCTTTTGTAAAGAATATCGATAAAGGAATTGAGCTAGGAATGCATAGAAAGTGACAAAGATTTGCTTATAAACTGAGTTCGGATTATAGGATGAAGCTACGGACCTGGAATTAGCAGTAAAATGTCGATACGGCGCTGTCCTGCAAATTTGAGCAAAAGTTGTCGGGACGATGGCGCCCGGCGCCACGGTCCTCCGAAAAATCCGCGAAACGAAGGGGGATCTGTTCGTCTCTGCACAAGGATTCCAGATCTTCAATTCCATCCGCGTACTTGCAACCTACACACAGAAAAGCGAAGATGATTGGGGGGTTAGGGATTAGGGGTTTGCCTTTAGGTCAAACCCCGGTTTTGGAATTAACCAAGAAATGAGCAAGAGCTGTAAATGCAAATGTATGTAAAACAAGTACTAATACCTTGTTCTAAGGATGTTTGTATCCTTATGTGCGAAGGTTTAGATGTTGTATGTTGTATGTTGTATGTAGCATGTAATATGTAATATGTGATCTCCTCTTCAATGGTTGAATCCTTGTCTTGAATGCAACACTTAGCCTTGAATGGAGACTTGAAATGATCAATTGCTTGAAGGAATGCTTGAATGCTTGAATGCTTGAGTATAGTTTCCACGCCTTTTTCCACATATCCTCCTCCTCCAAATGAGAGAGAAAAATGTAGTTTATATACTTGCCAATTAGGGTTAAAAGACTGATTTTCCCAACCTTAGGCCGACCAGGAAATGTAATTTCCAAATTGCAAACAAAAAGACCCGCAATCTCCTTAGGAGACCGGGCCCAAAATAGGACCCAGGGACCAGGGCGCTGGGCGCTCTAGTCCCACCTCCCAGGACAGTAGGGTGCAAGGAGTTTCACGCCAGGGTACTTGAAAAATGCAGTTTTTAGTGTCGTGAGCAAGTTTCAGGGTCTCCATTCAGGTTGCGTGTTGCGTCGCCATCGTGAAGACCGAAATGCAATCGAAATTGCAAGTGTCACAATTTTAGGACGCTACATTTAGCCCCCACTTTAGCGGGAGTATGTATGCTCATACTTCCGGTAAAGTACAAGGAAACAACATTGAAAGACTTTCACCACGTCAAGGAGGCAAGATACACCAAGCCCCCAGTGGACTAAGGATCTTACGACTTCGATTGACAAAGTAAAAGGGAAGATCACGAGGGAGAACCATGACTGTCAGTAGTAAGGTTCCCTTACTATGAGTCATGCAAGAAAGATATCAAAAATTTTCAAGGCAAGGCTAAATTTACCAAGAAATTTTCAAGTATCTTGAAAAGATATGAACGGGATGTATGCCCCCCTACGTTAAAGCGATCACACACGCCTCACCGGGGGTGATTGTTTTAATGTAGTGATACACATAAGAAATGAGAAAGGAGCACGTTATCGCAAGGATTTAGCCCCCAAGTGTGAGATAAACCCAAGGATAATAGACACAAAACATAAAGCATGAGGTGACTTCGCTTTCCTCGGGGTCAGTATGCTGTATGATAATTCATGTATATCATATGTATGTATGCATAATTGTTCTTCATTCCCCAATCAAGGAAGGTCACCTAGAAGAAGGGAACACATGTGTCTTTTGAGTCAACATGAGAGAGATCGAGAGATCTCAATGCTTTGCATCGTCCTCAAGTAAACAACACTAAGGACAACAAATAGAAGAATGAGAATAACATATAGAAGAAGTAACAAAAGAGAGGAGGAGAGAATCTGCTATGCTAATGTAACTAGTCTAGCACGTCATCTACCCCCCGATCTTGCTGATCAATGTTTCGGGAAGGCAGGGAACATGCTAGAGGAGGAACATCCAACACAGCAGATGGAGCTATCACAAGATCCAAACAAGGGCTATGTTCATGTTCCGAGCCACACTGTTCTTGTCTAGGAGCTAGGATAAGTGCTTTAGAAAATTCATTAGATAAATGGTTATCAATATCAACAAGTTCATATTCACTATCAGAAGCAAGAGGAGTAACATTTTCATCATGAATAATATTTTAATCCATATCATCATCAAGATTTATAAAAATAGGATCTTTAACTCGCACAGGATCAAGACCATCATGCATCTTATGTTTAGGAGATTTAGGCTCAATGTCCGGCTGAGGAGAAAATGGAATAATGCTTGTTGAAGGTGTTTTTGGAGATTGCAAAGTTTGAGCTCTAAGACGACGCTTTCGCCGGTGTTCCCGTGCAGAATGATTTCGTCTAGTCTTAGTAGGAAGTGGAGAAGATTGAGGAGGAGGAATGTTCTCGTCCTTAGCACTTGGGTGTTTAGGTTGTGGTCTCTTAGGCTGTATAATAGGAGAAGGAGAAGGTCTCTTCTCTCTATAAAAAGAAGGAGGAGGAACTGCTCCATATAAGGGAAGAATATTTGGTTTAGGGAGAAGACCAAGTCCATCATGACGAGGAGGTATAGGTCTACTCTTAGGAAGTTTATTAGGCATAGACATAGTCACATCCATAGGGATGGGTTGGGAATCTTCTTGAGGAAAGACATTAGTTTTATCTTTCAAAGGAAGAACTTCCTTCTCAAGAATGATAGGAATATCAAGTTTAGGTGTTCTAGGTTCACTTAAAGATAGGATCATATCTGTTTTCCACTTTTGATAAGATTTGAAAAGATGATCACTTCGCGGAGGAAGAGATTGGAATTTTTTAGGCCAAAAGTAATCAATAGGAACGCTAGAAGTTCTTTCAGCTGGTTTAAAGAGACTATGATTGACAGTAACAACTTCACCATTATGGGGAAATTTCAAACACTTGTGGATAGGAGAAGCAATAGCTTTCATGGAAGATAGCCAAGGATAGCCAAGCTTCACACGAAATTGTTCGGAAGATGGAATAATAGCAAAGTTCACATCAAGGGATTTGTTATGGACCTCAATAGGCAATGTAATAGAACCAATTGCAGGAGAAGAAAATGCATCAAATAATTTCACAATCACATCTGTTTTGTCATAGATCACTTGATTCAATTGCAAAGTAAAAAGGAATTCTTCAGTAATAACATTAATCATGCACGAAGGATCAATAAGCACTCCACGGCAAGGCATATTCTTGACTTTTGCAACTATGTATAAAGGACCATCAGGTGCCCTAATGGTTTCACTAGAATCAAATGTGATGGAAGGTTCTTCAGGGATTTCTTGCTGCTCTACAAAGTTAATCACATTCGGGGTCATAGACACAAGACCATCAGATGAAAGAGAGGAATCATTAGCCTCAATTGCACTAGAGGTATGAGAAGGTAATGGATCAGTGAAAATCTGAAGATTTTGGTTAGGAGGAGCTACAGATGTGTTGCCTTTATCATTCACTCCAGAAACAGAAATAGTATTATTATCAATCAAATCTTGAATTTTACCCTTTAAAGAAAAACATTTTTCAGTATCATGACCAAGCTGATGATGAAATTGACAAAAGGCTTTGTTATCAAAATAAGGTGAAGTAATCTTTGCAGGATCAATTTGTCTTATAGGAGGAAGAGTAAGCACATTTTGTTCCAATAACTTATTCATAATACTATGCAATGATTCATTCAAAGGAGTATACTTTCTTTCTTTCTTGAAAAATTTAGAAATAGGAGGCACACCTGATGCTGCATTCACATTGTTGTTGATGATGTTTTCATTGAATTTGATGGAATCTTTGTTCGGTTTAAACTTCCCAAATGGTTGTTGACAGCTATCACCCTTATCACTAGGAGCCATAGGATGTGATTGTTCCATTTGACTCACAGTCAGTTGATAATTGTGAAGAGTTGCACACAACTGTTGGAAAGAAGTAAACTCAGAAAACAGAAGTTTGTCTCGAATATCTTTTTGTAAATTAGAAATAAAGATTCTTTGAATATCATTGTCAGGCACTGGAAAAGAAATTTGAGCATACAAATGCTTATATCTACCAATGAAATCAGTCACTTTTTCTTTAACACCTTGTTTACAATGCATTAAATCAATCAAAGTAACTTTAGGACTTATATTGTTTTGAAATTGTTGAATGAAAGCATTTGCAAGTTGTTCAAAAGAAGTAATAGAATAAGGAGGCAACGAGCAATACCATTGTAGGGCTTTATCTCTTAATGTTCTAGTAAACAGTTTTGCAAGCAACCTTTGGTCATAAGCAAAATCAGTACAAATTGTTTGAAAAGTCTTAACATGTGTTAGAGGATCTCCTTTACCATTATAAAGTTCCAAATACGGGATTTCAACATGTTTAGGAGGGATAGCTCGAACAATGTCAAGAGAAAGTGGGCTCGCAACGTCAAATGTGGGCACACTAAACTTAGATTGATTCATGGAGGCAGTTTGTGCAAGATTGTTAATGGTCGCTTCAGTCGAAGAATTCATATTGGATGTGTTAGATTGAGATGGAGGTGTTATGTTATTGAAAGAAGGTAAAGAGTAAGGTGGTGGGACTCTATGATAATTAGTCATAGGAGATGATTGGACAGGAGGAACACTACAAGGAGGAATGGATTGGTTAAACGAATTGCCCCCTTGCATCATGTTCATTTGTGGAGATATAATAGGAACACTCATTGGAGGAATGAATGAAGAAGTCGGATTGAATGAAGGAAGAGGGTTAATTGAAGAAGGAGGATTGCCCCCGTGACTGGTAATCACAGGAGGAATGTCTTGTGTTGAAGTAGTCATTATGTTTGATGTAAAGGTTGGTATACTAGCAATAGAAGTCATCAAAGGAATAGAATGATTGTCTTGAGTAGGAGGTTGTGTATAACCTAAGGTTTCGGCACAACTCTTCATAGGCATCACATTCGAATCCACAATGTGTGCAATACCACGCAAAATATCAATTCCATTCTTATCACTTTGAAGCATACGTTTTAGACCCTCAATTAAAGGAAGAGCTTGACTATCAGGGTATTCTTGAGACATCCATTGTCGAAAATCGTCAAATTGGTTATCCAATTTCGAAAGTTGTTCTACAGAAACCTCATGGAGAGCTTCTTCATCATTAGGAGGATTAGAGGAATTACCCATGTCCTCGTTAAAAAGGCTATTCAAATTAGGTTCCATCTCCTCGGTAGTTAAACCTCGGAAAGACTTAATTCTACGGCTTCGTCTAACGGGAATAGTGTAAGTAGGGCTTATTGTTGTAAAACTCATGCACTAGAAAGAGAGAGAAGATTTTGAATTTAGAGGTAGCAATTTTCAGTAAAATCAGCCAATCTTCTGGATTTAAGCTGTTAAATGCAATCACAACAGTCTCCCGAAATTTTGGAAAAAATGTCCGGGACCGTGGCACCCGGATTGCAACACGGTCCTTGCAACTTTTTTCGAAATTTGCAGGGATGAAAGGTATGATGATTTTAAAGCTAATCTGAAAAAATTGAGTGATTTTACGATCTGTAGATAGGCCAAATTAAAGTTGCAATCTCAAAATTGAACCCTACCAAGATTGTCGAAAAATGCAAAAATTTGAATTTTGAAAAAGAGAGGGAAACTGCAATTTTGAATGTTATGATTTTAGAGGGAATGCTAAGAGCAATGCAAACTTTGAAATTTAAAAATTGACTCAATTTTACGCAAAATTCAATTTTGAAAGCGGAAATTAAAGTTGTTGTAATTAAGCACTTAATTTCAAAAGTCACAAATTGTAAGAATTTGAATGAAGCACTGAAATTTCAAATGAATGCAAACACAATTTTCAGATTTAGGACAGTAAGAACACAATTTTGACACAAAATTTCAATTTCAACAATTTTTGAATGATTAGAAGCCTTAGACCAAGCAATCACAAGACCAACTTTGACTGTAATTTTGAAAGTGTTATAATTGACAAAATCAGCCAAAATTCTGGATTTTAGCAGGAAAATACAGCAAGATCTCGCTCCCGAAATTATGGAAAAAATGTCGAGGACGATGGCGCTCGGAGTGCAACACGGTCCTCGCAACTTTTTTCCAAATTTTTAGGGATGAAGGATATTGTGATTTTATTGCAGAATCCAAAGTTACAGCTGATTTGGAGATGTTTTGATTGGTCAAATTGTCGGACAAAGGTTGAATTAAGAGGGTTTCAAAAATTAGGGTTTTGATATTTAACCACTTAATTTTCAAAATTAAAACATAGATATGAATTGATAATTTGTAATAGAAGGGCAGATCTGAAACAAACATTAACAACTAAGCATTTCACAAGTTTAATTACTAAAAAGAAATTTTAGGGTTTTTATGCAATCACCTCTAAAATTTTGCAAAAGATCAAACATGGAAATGTAATCAATTTTTTCAGATCTAAGCACGAAAAATCAGAAAGGATGTTCACGTCGGGTTCACCAAAATGTAAAGCGGAAAATCGCGATCGAACCCTAGTTGTTCTCCCCTCTTCCAACTCCGAGGAGAGAGAAGGGAGGTTCGCTAGGATTCGATGGTTTTCACTTAGGGGAGAGACTTTACATTCAAAAGAGGGGTTGAAACCCACAAGATCCAATCCCACACAATGCAAGATTGGATGCTAAATGTGTTTCAAGGGTTATGACAACAAGGCTACCCTCTTTTGTAAAGAATATCGATAAAGGAATTGAGCTAGGAATGCATAGAAAGTGACAAAGATTTGCTTATAAACTAAGTTCGGATTATAGGATGAAGCTGCAGACCTGGAATTAGCAGTAAAATGTCGATACGGCACTGTCCTGCAAATTTGAGCAAAAGTTGTCGGGATGATGGCGCCCGGCGCCACGGTCCTCCGAAAAATCCGCGAAACGAAGGGGGATCTATTCGTCTCTGCACAAGGATTCCAGATCTTCAATTCCAGCCGCGTACCTGCAACCTACACACAGAAAAGCGAAGACGATTGGGGGGTTAGGGATTAGGGGTTTGCCTTTAGGTCAAACCCCGGTTTTGGAATTAACCAAGAAATGAGCAAGAGCTATAAATGCAAATGTATGTAAAACAAGTACTAATACCTTGTTCTAAGGATGTTTGTATCCTTATGTGCGAAGGTTTAGATGTTGTATGTTGTATGTTGTATGTAGCATGTAATATGTAATATGTGATCTCCTCTTCAATGGTTGAATCCTTGTCTTGAATGCAACACTTAGCCTTGAATGGAGACTTGAAATGATCAATTGCTTGAAGGAATGCTTGAATGCTTGAATGCTTGAGTATAGTTTCCACGCCTTTTTCCACATATCCTCCTCCTCCAAATGAGAGAGAAAAATGTAGATTATATACTTGCCAATTAGGGTTAAAAGACTGATTTTCCCGACCTTAGGCCGACCAGGAAATGTAATTTCCAAATTGCAAACAAAAAGACCCGTAATCTCCTTAGGAGACCAGGCCCAAAATAGGACCTAGGGACCAGGGCGTTGGGCGCTCTGGTCCCACCTCTCGGGACAGCAGGGTGCAAGGAGGTTCAGGCCAGGGTACTTGAAAAATGCAGTTTTCAGTGTCGTGAGCAAGTTTCAGGGTCTCCATTCAGGTTGCGTGTTGCGTTGCCATCGTGAAGACCGAAATGCAATCGAAATTGCAAGTGTCGCAATTTTAGGACGCTACACATACATAATCATATGGATCCTCCCTAGTTGTGTGTGGATTCAAGACCATCATTTCATATGGTTCTTGGTTACTTTGTGAGACCATGGCATCCTCTTAGACCAATATGTGAGCCTTGTATTATTATCCTTGCAATGTGGATGAATAAGTGTATGTTAAAATAAATTCTTTGCATGCCATATAGTTGCATATGAGTTGTTCACATCATGAGATCATGATTTAGAATATGTGAATTCTTTTATCCATGTGAAGTCGAATGATTGATTATGAAAATGTGTTATACATTGAAGCATAATCTGTATGATGTTCTCTTCAAGAAAAAATATTTATGCTTTCATAGCGAAATGTTGACGAAATGGGGTTCTAGTCTAGGAAAGTAAACTACAAACTTATACATTTACCATTTCAAAACATTTTATTGGGGAATAGTCAATTTGGTTCAATTTAATTCCTCTAGGAGAGACCAGCAATATGATTAATTGTTCCATTTTGATGTGATTGGATATGATTAGATATAATTTCATTGAAGATGCAAGAACTAAGTAAAATTATGCAAAATTGACAAGATTAAGCATAAATGGGCAAATAATAAAGCAAAAAGCTAACATAGAGGTACATATTTGGAAATAAGACTCTGAAATGAACCTAATCAATCACCTATAGGGAAAAGGACGTTAGAGATAATCTACCTATATGGAAAGTGGTTAAACTCTACCTCTAAGTGGCTCATCTTGAGCATTGTCAGTATATGGGAATTGATGGCATATTATATCTGGTTCTATCCTTTTTGTGGGTGCAAAATTAACAAGGCAAAATAGTATTAGTGGGATCATGATCTCATCAAAATGGTTTTGGCTTTGAATTTATGATAGCACATTGATCACACCTTACAAAAGGTTCCAATCTCATACATAGCATCCCAAAGTAAGGTCAATAATGATGTAAATTAACGCTTAAACTGGAGTTCTGGGTAGTCATATACCCATGGCATAGGGTAGGGGTGACCTGCAAACAATGCTAGTTCTAGATGCCTATTTGCTTGGTGTATAACTTGTCAAAATTAGATCAATTGGCTATAGGTCTGCCATAAAGTTTCCAACTTATCACCAGTGAAAATACAAGAACCAAGGCTTAGAATACTCAAAAATGTCTCTCAGAAAGTCTGCAACAGGCAAACTTTTAGTAAGAATTTGCAGACACAATGCTCAGAAATTCACACAATCAGCTACATTAAATACGTTCTCTATTAAGCTCAATGTTTTAAGATGAAAAAGAAGAGTTAAATGGTTTTGGTTTGATTTGCAATTTTTGTGAAGCTTTTGCACTGAAGTTTCCATAGCCTAATTTTTTTGCCTGTGAAGAAAGACCATGTCAGATAATATCAGCGAAGAACAAAATAAGGAGACAATTGCTAGATTATGGTCTAATTTGAAAAGAAAAGGTGATGGGAAATGTTATTGTCCTTGCAAAATTTGTAAGGGCTTAAAGAATAGAAGACTTCTAATCAAAACAACTAAGAAACATTGTAGGTAGCATGGTCACATTAAAGGGGGACATGATTATCATCCACTAGTAAGTTGTTCATAATATCATTTTAACAATTTATATACATAAGAAATCACTTGATAATGAGATCATGATCATGGTGTATTTATGTTGATCATTTTTATATAGGTTGAGCACCCCAAGGCACATGATATGGACCAACACAACCCGAAGAATATGGTTTTTGAAGTGGAGGAACATGGAGGTGTGAATATCGAAGCTGAAGATAATGATCCCATGGAAGATGATGATCATGCACCAGAAAACACAATTGAAGACGATGGTACAAATACATTGATCTATGACACATTTAGTACTGGTACAGCTGATCATGATGATCAGGATGACCTTGATGTTCATGATTTACCTCTTCTTGAGAAGGCATATGAGCCCCTTTACAAAGGCTCCCAAACAACTCTTCTCTTTGCTGTATTGTTTTTGGTGAACTTGAAGGTTATGAATGGTTTATCCAACATAACAATCTCATGTATGTTAAGGTGTGTCACACATGTCATTACAGTTAATAAATGGTGAATCATGTACCATTAATATTCTTTATATTAACACCTCAAACTTTTTTTTTTGTTGTAGATTGATAGGTGAGTTTTTCTTACCACAATCAAATATTCTACCTCGCTCATACCGAGAATTCTCTGCCATTATGAAAGACATTGGAATGGAGTATCAAACAATAGATGCTTGTCCCAATGATCATATTATATATCATAAACAACATGAATTTGGAACAGAATGCCCTGAATGTCATATCAGTAGATATCAAACAGATCAAATAACAAAAAAGGTGCCTCGCAAGGTTCTTCATTATATTCCCATTATTCCACGTATGCAACGATTATTCAAGTGCACTAGGTTGGCACAATTTATGGATTACCATGCATGCAATAGAAGTCGAGATGAAATTATTCAAATGTCTGCGGATGGTTCAACATTTATGGATATAGAGGAAAAGTGGCCACACTTTAAAGAAGAACCTTGTAATCTTAGGCTTTTAATTGGCAGCGGACGGTGTCAATCCATTTGGAGAGTTGAGATTTGTTTACTCGGTGTGGCTTATTTTTGTTATCAACAATAATATTCCTCCATGGATGTCAATAAAGAGCGAGCACATAATGTTGGCAATGATTGTTCAAGGTATTTTATCATTTAATAGTCATCTACATTTAATTATAAATATTGCAGTAAAATGGTCATAATAATTATGTAATGTTTTTGTTCATTCCACTAGGAAAGTACCAAGTTAAAGATATGAATGTATATATTGAGCCTCTTATCGATGAGTTGTTGGAGTTATGGAATGGTGTGACCATGTATGACATCTCTAGACCAATAGGACAAAGACAATTTCAATTCCATGCAATGCTTGTATGGACAATACATGATGCCCCAGGGCTAACGCATTTTTGTGGTACATTATAGTGTTCAAGTTGCGCATGATAATTATAATTATAAAAATTAACAGATTTAATAGAATTATACATTATCTTGTAGGTCTTCAAACAAAGGGAAAATTTGCATGTCTAGTATGTGGTCCAAAGATGAAATCCCATCATTCAAAAAGTTTAGGAAAGTAGGTGTTTGATGAGTATAGGCACTTCCTTCAGAAAAATCATAGGTACCGGAATACTGAAAAACATATTTTCAATGGGAAAGAAAAGACTACATCAAAGCCATGAAGAATGAATCCTCACTTATGGAAGTAGGAATATAATAGAATTAATCGTCAAGGTAATGTCATTCCATCTAATGGTTTATGTTTGGAATTTGAATTTTTCTATCATGTTTTGTTTACTGATGATGTAATTGATGATACTGAAGGTCGTCAAGGAATGGATGACCACCTTCCAAAGGGACTAAAAAGTTATCCAAGACAATTTAGTAGGTTGCCTTACTTTGAGCAGCTACAAATTGTGCATTTGTTTGATACAATGCATATTGGAAAGAATATAACAGAGACATTAGGGAAAATATTGGATGGAAGGCGTGACAAAGAAAAAATTGTCAAAATTTGTAGTGACATTGTGGAATCCAATCATGCAATGAAAAATGTCATTGAATCAAATAGCAATGGAGATTAGTTTAATATAAGTGCCCTTCCTTGGTTATTAACGGAGCAGCAAAGCAATTCTATAAAAGAAGTCATACGAAAAATTCGATTTCGCACAGGATTTGCTGCGAACATAAACAATCTCATATCAAAGAAGAGTGAATTTGGGCCAGGGATGAAAACACATGATTGGCATACCTTCATTAAGGTAATTCACGTTCTTATGTATTTACTATATATTTGTATACTGCGCATGTACTTTTCATTGTATTATGTTAGAAAACAATGAAAAGATCATTTTATAATTGTTGTAGTATGTTCTACCTCTATCTCTCCCAGACCACGTCGACAATAACATCAAGAAAGTCATATATGATCTTGGAAAATATATGAGGTAAGTAGTGATGTTTGTTCAATTTGTTGTATAGATATTATATTTGCCATTTGTTTTACTTGTTATGCAATATATTGTATATTATTTTGTAAAGTCTCGTTTATATATTTTTGCATCTTCAATCTCTTTTAGGTGGTTCTCATCTAAAGAAATCCATAAGGAAGATATAAAATATTGGAAGAGAAAAATCCCTCATCTAATGTGTGAAATGCAAAAGTGTCTACCTTCAACTTTTTTCAATGCACAAGAACACTACCTCATACACCAAGTTGAGGAGAGTACACACTAGGTCAATGTGAATGGTTGAGAGGCACTTGAAATTTTTGAAGGCTTTGGTTTGACAAAGAGCATATCTTGAGGGTTCTATGGTGGAGGGATATATGGTATACCAAACTATGGTTTACATTACTAAATATCTTCCTAAGTTTGCAGCAAAAATCCATGTAGATCGCATTTGGGATCCCAACCCCATTAATAAATTCGAAGGGGAGCATTTGATGGGGAAAGGTAGATTGAAGAAAGTGAGAGGTAATTATAAGATGTTATTGTAGTAAATTAATTCTTCATCTTCTAAATAAATCAGTTGTAAGTGGTCTATTAATTATTTATACAGTTGGTAGGGAGTGGGATGCGCTACATTTGTATATTGCAAACAATCTTGATTGGATGACGGTGTGGATTGAACGATGTCAACATTCTAGTCGCACATTAACATGGGATGGTGTCGCTTCATTGGTTAAAGAAGCTCATCGTAATGGAGATTCCAATGTTACACAAAGGGAAATTGCTTTAGCATATGGTTTAAGAGATCAACAGGTACATATAATTGTATTAATCACCCATATGTTTATCAACTCATGATGAAATAATTTTAATATGTTAGACATATTGTAGGTCAAACACCACAAGGCTATGTGCTACAATAGTCATAAATTTTGCATCAAATAGTTGGATGACATGAAGAAAACTTGTGATTCTGGGATAACTACAGTCTTTGAGGTGATGAATATTTCATGTAGAAATGACATACATCCTCAAGAGTCTCAAAATCGATACTATGGCATTTTGGATGATATACTTGAGTGTGACTTTAATTCCTTCAAATTAGTTTTGTTCGTCGTCAAATGGTATAGGCTATGATTGAATGAAAATGATCATGATAGAACTATTATCGAACATGATAATGGATTTACAATGGCTAATACAAGGTCGTTTGAACGAGTTGGGGATGAGCCCTATGTTCTTCCTGTGAGATTTTGCCAAGATCAAGAGCTCAATGAAATGTACAAAATAGAGACACATTATAGGACAAGAATAAACTGTATTTTCATCAATAGAAAATGATCAATATCATGATTACATAGTTACATACAATGTAGATGAGCTTGCTTATATAGGCAAGGCTAGGGATATGTGAGCACACAAACATGACATGTGGCTCAATAAGAAAAAAGGGTAGGTAGGAAATAGGTGTGGGTAGGTAGGAGAAATATTATAATAGTCCACATGAGGTGGATCACCCACTGAATGTGGAGTGTAACAACAAGAGTGGAGTGTAACAACAAGATCAACACCATAAAAGGTGGAATTTCTCCTACACACACTATCCCAATGTGGCACAAACACCCAAGTGTCTCATACCCAAACTACTATGAAATGCATTATCCTAAGTAAACTTAAGTAAGGTGTAATAATATCCATGATGAATAACTATTTACACCAACACCCCCCCTTAAGTGCAACTTAGGGCAATGCACTTAAGTCTACAATGCAACTAAGCAATGCAAGATGGGTCCTAGCTATGAGGCCATGTTAGGTACCCATGTACAAATGCAAATGCATGCAAACCAATGCAATGAAAACTCTCACAAAGTGGGGAAAGAGAGAAAAACCCATGGGAAAAAACCCTCCCCCAAAAGAGAGATGAAAAACATACAAGAGAACTCTCATAGAAGAATGTGAAGGACAAAACCCCATGTGAGGAAAAAGTCCCCCCCATATGAGAGAAGAAGAGAAGATAGAAAGCCCCCCCTCAATGTGGAATCTGCACCAATGATAGAAGCTCGATGTATGAAAAAACTGCTCCACAAATGTCGAACAACATTCCTCCCCTTAGGAAGAAACAAAAACAAAGGTGTATCCATGAAGTCTCCCCAATCATGAAGGGAAGATGTTAGTAAACTCGTGATGAAAGGAATCTCTGAAAACTACTCAAATGTCCCCATGTTGATGCTGAAAGATACCCCCTCCAAAGGTGGTAAACTGTGCCACGCTGCTGAAAAAGGCACTCCAAGATCTAGTGGAGATGGATGTAGAACATGTCCTAAAGACTCACATGTCTCCTCAAAACATAAAGAGACCTCCTCCAACTGCTGTACATAAGTATCCACAATCATGTCAACCTCGACAGAATGATCATGTAGAGAATGAACAAGAGGGTCAGAGTGTGCCCTTGCAACAATTGAAGAAGGATCACCTTCATCAAAGAGAAGAAGAATGTCATCAATGATGTCTCCCAAATGTGCAATGTAGGATTCCATAAATAAACCTGTAATATCTGTCAAGTAATCATCCCATGAATCTGAAGTTGGAAGACAATGAATATCCTACTGCACTGAATCACATGAAGGCAAAACTGTCGCACTATCTGCATCATCAGGTGCAATAGGTGATGTGATATCAATATGAGGAGATGAAATACAAGACTCTAGAATGGGGTCACATGTGAGAATCCCCATGTTCAAGTGTCCAAAGTTCTCCTCAAAATCTGAACCATCACAAGAAGTGTGATCGTCATGTGTAGAATCATCAAATGTGAAATCATCATCATCAACAAAATCTGAAAAGGAGTATAACCGAGATGCATGATCAACCACCCCAGTTGAAATGATAACTCTAGTCTCCAAGTCTCTAATGAAAATTGAGTCAGGTGTGAACTCCACAACTCTCTTAGTTGCGCCATGTGTGATTTGATAGATAGAAAGGAGATTGTTTGTCAAGTGGGGTACACACAACACATCATTGAAGGAGTTATCTCCAATGTCAATAGATCCTTTCCCAATCACATCCATGTATGTATGATTGCCCATCAAAATTTGTGGCATGGTGCAAGGCTCAAATGTAGAGAACATAGACTATGAAGATACCATATGATGAGAAGCCCCTGAATTGAGAAGCCATCGCTCTGAATCATGACTAATAGTAGCACATAGAGCTTTTCCTTTTCTTGTTCCAAAAGAGTGAGTCTTTCCACTTGTAGAAGCCATGAAAGCTTGCCCTTTTCCTTTTGAATGTGAGGAAGTGGAAGTTGATGAATCATCCTTCTTGTAAACTTTAGGTAAATCAATGTTATGCTTTTTGATGATATGTGTGAGCTCATCAATCTTCCTAGAATGGCAACGATGCTCCTCATGACCAATATTTTTACAATAAGCACAAGTATGTCTCTCCCTCTTTAGTGAATTATCTCTCTTGGAAGAGGATGAATCTCCTTGTTGTGGAGAAGATGATGCTTTTTCTTTAGGCTTTGATTGCCATTTCTTCTTGTTTGAGTTGTCCTTTCCTTGATTTCCTTTGTTCCCTTGATTTGCCACTAATGCTTGAGACTTAGAAGCTTTAAGAATGCCCATGCTTATCAACTTAGTTTGTTCCATCATCAACATTTCATTGAAAGCATCAAATGTAGGCATTTTGTAGCTTGAACCCATTGTCATCCTATGGGTTTGGAAACTAGAAACAAATGTTGCATATTCTTGTGGAAGCTTGCCTATCAAGTTGAATATCAATTGAGTATCCTTTTTATCAATGCCACAATCTTTGAGTTGTGCCCTCAACTCATTTGCCTTAGTGACATAATCTTTTATAGTATCAAAGTTCTTGGGATCTAACACGGTGAGATCACTATCAATTTTATATCCCCTAATCTCATCAACTTGACCATACAAGTCTTGAAACTTTTGCCAAGCATCTTTGATTAGAGTACATTTTTCAATATGAAAAATGAGATCCTTTGATACATACTTTCTTAAGGTACCAATTGCCATGATATTTTTAGTGATCTAATCCAAGTGACCAACTGGATCAACCTTAGGATCAGCGGGAGCAACAATAGTTCCATCAATGTAATGAGTGAGTCATTTTTCCATAAGTTTACTCAATGCATCAATTTTCCAAGTAGCATAGTTATGTGGAGTTAAGAGAGGAAACTTAGAAGAACCCATACCAGCAAAAAGAAAGGAAAACAAGAGCACAAAAGCACAAGAGACACCCCCCCAAATTCACTCAATCAAAGTACCCCCCCCAAAGTGATGATTTTGGCACTTTATACTTAGTGTGATTACAATGAGCCACTTGCAAAACAAGGCAAAGTGGAATTATGATGCAAATTTTACAACTTCTCAAATGAGATACAAGAGAATTCAATCAATAGTGCAATGAATCTAACTGAGATTCAAGCAAATATACAAGTACCAAGAGCGCCAAAAATGGCCAAAATATGAGAGTATAATTTCTACTTACACTGGCATCAATTTGATAGCATCATGTGAAAGTAGACGAAAAAATACGCACTTTCAAAAAAAACGGCACCTGAAAAGGAGGTCGTATGACCCCAAACGAAGCATCTGAAGTTGCAAAAACTGGGATTACTCAGGTACAGTCACCAAAAACTATATTTTCTGAAACATCCATGAATCAAAATCAAAAAATTTCTTCACCACTGCGGAGAGCGCAAAATTCTAGCCCATTTCAAAAAAAATTGCACCCAAAAATGGAGCAAAAATGAGCAAGTTATGGCCATTTGAAGTTGAACTGCAAAATCAAAAATGCAAATTAGAGGGGCCTGCAATTTTTTTGAAAAATGCTGACGTGGCACTGACGTTATCAAGTCACTAGGTTAAATTTGAAGACCGTATGACCATCGCAAAAACTTTGCCTCCCTGCTGACTGGGTGTCCGTACTGTACGGATAACTGACATGGCAGATGGCTGTGCAGTCCGTACCGTACGGATTTGCTGACTGGGTGAGCCATGTGGTGTCACGAGTTGTACCCACAGGCCAGTGGCCGCCTACCACGTGGTACATGCGGGTCCTCCGGGTGTGCTGCTGACAGAGGACACGTAGGACCGGGTTAACGTGGCATGGAGGCCGGCGGGCGTTATCGGGAGGAGCCGGCGCGGTGACAGGCGAGTGAGTGGAGCTGCTGGTGGTGCTGGGCGGTGCTGCTGCCGTGGAGATTTGTTTTGCCGGTGGGAACCTATGGATGGTGGCGGCGTCATGCGGCAAGGACGGGACATGGCACTGCAGCAAGTACAGGTGCGATGTCCGAAATGGTCAGGTGCGCCTGCAACCTGCAACACGCAGGTACGGGGGGGTCTGCGGACCCCCCAAAAACACTTTTTGATTTTTTTGTTTTTTTTGAATTTTTTTTTGATGATTTTTTTTTTTTTCGAAAAATATATTAAAAAAATTTGAAATCCGTACGATTATAGCAAAATTGGTGAAAAAATTTTTCTCACCAAAATAGGTTGACTTTATAACCAAAATTCATGGAAACAGCCTTCTGGACACAATGGCGGGGTCGGATCTGGTCTAGGACGCCTCCAAAAGATGTTGCTCCTCAGATCTACCTCTTGACGTCGCAATAATGCCTCTTCAAGACGAATCAATGAAGCCGCAATAGCTCTGATACCATGTGAAATTTTGCCAAGATCAAGAGCTCAATGAAATGTAAAAAATAGAGACACAATATAGGACAAGAATAAACTATATTCTCATCAATAGAAAATGATCAATATCATGATTACATAGTTACATACAATGTAGATGAGCTTGCTTATATAGGCAAGGCTAGGGATATGTGAGCACACAAACATGACATGTGGCTCAATAAGAAACAAGGGTAGGTAGGAAATAGGTGTGGGTAGGTAGGAGAAATAATATAATAGTCCACATGAGGTGGATCACCCACTGAATGTGGAGTGTAACAACAATAGTGGAGTGTAACAACAAGATCAACACCATAAAAGGTGGAATTTCTCCTACACACACTATCCCAATGTGGCACAAACACCCAAGTGTCTCATACCCAAACTACTATGAAATGCATTATCCTAAGTAAACTTAAGTAAGGTGTAATAATATCCATGATGAATAATTATTTACACCAACACTTCCAAGTCAATGTGTGCAGGTATTTTACTCGGAGGTTCCACATAAACCGGGTTGGTCATTTGTTGTTAGACATGATCCAAGAGGAAGGCCGATAATGTATAATATGATGGAAGAAGAAGATACCGAAGAAGTAGAAGATGATATAGATGATGATTACGACCGACAGTTAGTCGATGATGTTCCTGATGGAAATGTACATGAAGAAGAAGCTGATGATGATGATGCTACTACTGGTGATGATGGTGGTGATGGTGATGGTGATGGTGATGGTGATGGTGATGGTGATGGTGATGGTGATGGTGATGGTGATGGTGATGATGATGACGATGACGAACACAATGACAATGACGATGATGATGACAATGATGACGACGACGACGACGATGACGACGATGACGACAATGATGATGATGATGATGATGATGATGATGATGATGATGATGATGATGATGATGACGATGATGATGACGATGATGATCATCATCATCATGATGAGTTTGATGAAGAAGAAGATCAATGACATGAATGAAATGTATGAGATGCGATTATTATATTATCTATTTAATATTGATATCTTGATAGAAATTGATTTGACTTATATGGTTACATAAATAATTCATATGTTTTGAATTCTAATGCCATTACTTAATTAATTCATGATGCACCTCTAGCTATGTGATAGATGGTGATTTAAAATATATATGTGATGGATTACATGCTTATGATGATACATGTGACATTTTTTGAACTTTGTGTTTGTTTATGGAATGTGGACTACTTTTTAGCTATGTGATGGATTACATGTTTATGATGATACATATGTGATGCTTATGATGCTTATGATACTGCAGTATTTATTGTTTATCAAATTACAAATGTAATGCTTATGATGCTCAATTGTTGGTGCAGGAACCTGAACCCCTTTGACGAGGATCATGCATAGTCTCATGGATCGACAGGTACAAGTCAATACACCTTATAGAAATAATATATTTTTTTTAAATTACAAGAAAAACAAACTTCCTCAGTTTTTCAAACCTCAACATTAGCAGCAAATCTAATACAGTTATCAACACTTGAGGCCCCAGTTGGACTTAAATTTTAATCTGAACATCAACTTTGTGGCCGACTTCTTCATCAATATTACCCTCATTTGCAAAATATCTCTCATTACCAACTAACTCTCTCATTTGATGGTGCACAGGTATCACCAAATAGGTATTTGTCAGATGTGTCTTCCTCGAGTGAGGGAAATGCAGGAATAGAAGAGGAAAGTGAGACATGTAGTAGATCTCAAATAGGGAGATCAACTAGAGGTCAAAAGATTAGAAGAAAATTCAGTAAATGCATGGAATTTTTTCTTGCTCAAGGGGGGTCATGTTCTTATGATGATGAGACCAAAGGCGACATTGAGGTGCCCTTGAGGTACAAACATCTACTGAAACAATGTGTACCCAAGCAACTTCCTCCAATAAACACTAATTTTTGTGTTAATGAGAGGATATATCACATAGCACCTTCGTCGTTACATGGTTTGGGCCTAATTTCCATGGACAACATAAAGGTCTGTTACAACAAAGTTGCTGAATTGATGGAGTTTGTTGGACCTTGTTACAATTATGATGATTGGATGCAGATTGTTCGATATAAAAAAGGTATGCGTAGGTATGCACTGTCAGCCAATTATATACAACAAAAAGATAATGATCAAAGTAAATGAGTGGCTATATACATTGATGGAAGGCCAAAAGCAATAGGGAATATTGTAGGTTTTATAAATAGTACACGACCTGGGTCAACTAATAAGCAACCCAATTGCATATTTGAGGCACGTGAGGGAAATTGTGTGTTTGTATGTGCGATAAAATCAATAAGTGCAGGGGAAGAGCTGCTAATCAATTACAATTTGAATCGTATAGATACAAACAAAGTTACTATCATGGGGGTGGTACGTACTATATATATATACCATTTAAGCCAACTTCCAATTAATGAATCTAATAAACCATTGTATTATTAAGTTTTTTTGCTAAGTCTATTGATTTCATTTCGCTAACATTTTTATATTTTTTCTTTGTCATAGGGCCACATGGATCCACCACATAGCATAGATAGGGGTGTAGGTCCCGACACTTCTATGGAGCAAGTAAACCTCATTGTAATTGTACAAATTAGATAGAAGCAAACTGTTACATTATGATCTTTTCTTGAGTGTTTTGAAGTAATTTTGATAGTGTTAATTATATTCTTGTCATAGACGGATGTTTGGGATAAGGGAAAGGAACTTGCAATACCTCAGCACCTCCATAGAGATGTGGGGCACTCGACAGTGTTATGCGTTGATGACATCGCACTTAGCACAAACCCTATACAATTGGTACAAAAGAATATTAGAAAAATTAGCCAAGAGATTGTTGATTTGGCAACCATAAGCCCTTAGACTGATGAGATAATAGAGAGGGTGCAACTATTGTTGCAGACAGAGGAAAACTTGCAAGTAAGCAATAATGAAAGATTTAATCATAGCAAAAGTTCAATAATGGTTTATATTTTTTTCTCTTTTATGTCATTAACTAAAATATGTATGTGTTGTTTTTACAAAAATTTATAAGGCCTCATCATCCCGGTGGCGATGATCAGGGTATTGCGGGTAGTTCAGGTGATGACCATGTTCTATATATTAAAACCACTCCTTTGGACTTGTGAACTTGCTTCTTTAATGTTTTATATATTTAATGTATTACTCTTCAAGTGCTGACATGGGTCCGAGGTCGACCCCAACTATATTGCTGACTACAATGTCGGCAACACATAGCATGCAGACATTGTCTGTTGCACCGACTCGTGTTGACCCACCCACTGGTGGTAGATCCCTCTTTTTCTCTCTCTTTCGTTATGTTTTTATTACCCTTGAAGTGTTATTTCTTGGAGGCATTTCATAATGGATTCATTTACTATGGTAGGAGATGCACATGAGGATGCACTAGAGGCGACTATTGGTTATAACAGACCATCATTTCTTGGATCTTCCTGTATTGCTAGTATGGGAATGTTTTAGGCCACATTGGTGGTGAGCGATAAAGAATTGATTCCCTTGAAGATACAGAAGGTTCCAGGTACTTTAAAATTATTATTATATATAGTCTAATTGTAATTTACTTACTGAGCACTCATTTTCGACTAATGATCGCATGTTTTTTTGGTAGGAAATTTTTTTTTATAAAAATCTTAATGACATGACATTATAGATATTTGGGCCCACCGTACATAAAAGGTGGAACATCATATGTGAACTAAACCTTATCCACTATTTTGATTTCATATCATTGCTGGAATAGTTTTCCTTTTATCCATTTCTTGAACTATATCAAAGGTAGCTTTAGTTTCTTTCTAAATCTAACAGGTTTGTTTTTGCTTTAAAGGTGGAATGACCAAGAAAAAAAGTTAAAAGATGAACTCACAAACAGCATGGTAGGGTTGTTTAGAAATGACACATTCGACAAGACTAAGCTCTTGGAAAAAGCTGGCACATATCTAAAGTATGTGAGGGACCAATACAGGACACATTTAGAGAAGAACGTAAAGTATGAATGTCCCCCCATGATTCCGGAGAGGGAGTGGAAGGACCTGATTTTGGATGCAAAGGAGAGAATTGAAAGGAAAAAAGGAAATACACCACCAGACGCTAGAAGAAGGTATGTGATACTATTAAGAATGTGAATATGTACTAATTATTCATTATATTTATATAATCTAACATATTTCAAACTTTTCATAGATTGAGTGACACGTCAAAGGCAACCAAGGCAAGAAAAGAAAAGCATGGGCAACAAAAACATGGCTCTAGTGGTTATATGAAACTTGCCGCATGAATTGTAAGAATCAGTAAATTAAGTATCACATCAAAATATTTATAAATTGTATACAATTTTTTTTGATCAAACAATACAAGCAAAATTCACAATACTAAGCAAAAATGTAGGGCTCTGAATTCAATAGAGCGCCCACAAAAGATGACAAGAGAATTGGCTACCAGCAAGGCTATATAGCCATGGCTGAATGACTATGAGAATTGAGTGGGAAAACACGAGATTCTGATGCATCTGTCACAATGGTAAATAAGCTAAATGAAAATTATTTCAAATCGAATACTTGACCAATAATCTATTTGATGTTAAGTTTCAACATAAAGTGACTATATTTTTTTTAAATAAGCAAGCAATGATAACACTGCGTGTGACATTGGAATGCAGCATGATAATCATGGAATAAAACTTGTACATGAAGGTCTGGATGTGCATCCTAGTAGTGGAGGTATTCATTTGCTATTCAAATTTTTTTATGTAATTATCAATACAATTAAACATCTTAAATTGAAAATTAGTGTAGTAATTAATGTAACCTTTATTGTTAATATTTTAGAGCATGTGGTCGGTGGTGACCAAGTGGAGCATGATCTGGGTAGACAACATTAGGAACGTGATGTTCCCCAATTAGGTAAAGAGGACCACTGTTATTCCTTTAAACAAATTTAATTGCAATTGGTGTATTGATTAATGTAACATTTCATATTTCAACTCCAAAGGATCTAGAGGGTGTTCAGCATGTCGAGGTTGAGGCTAGACAAAATGATGTGGAAGATGATGTGGCCCCATCAAGTAAAGAGTGTAATGGTTGTGTTCTTTAAATTAATGAAATACTTTTAACAATAATAGAAAAATGTTTTGAATTTAACCCAATTCTTTGTTATTGTAGAGGACCCCCCTTTGGTTCAGCATCCTCATCCTTTGTATAAGACTAGGCATACATCAAGAGCACGAGAAGAGGGCAGAACATCTGAAGATGGGGGAAATGATGAAGAAGACGATGCTCCACTTAGACTTTACATAGCTTCAAAAAAAAAAAAAAAAAGAAATGATTGTAATCTACCTTATTTGATAATGACTGATTTTTATGTGTTAATGAATGTAATTATGTGCTAATGAATGTTCATGAATTATATGTGTTGATGATTATTGATGAATGTTGTGTGTTAATGAAAGTTAATGAATTTTATGTGTTAATGAACGTTATGTGATAATGAATGAATGTTATATTTTAATAATGGATGAAAGAATGAATGAATGTTAGATGTTAACGGGGAATTTAGAGTGATGTTAGGGGGGGGGGGGGGGAGGGGGCAAATGAGCTTCCACCTTCACGTGGTTGGCCCTGTTAAGTAGAGAATATTAAACTATTCTCGAAAAAAATTGAAGCTCAATAAGATAACACACTTTTCAATATTTCATTATGTTGCACAGTTAATCTTATTGAATAATGTATGTATATTGAATCTTAATTGCAGGGTCCAACAGAGCCAACATGAACAACACCATGGTGCCACTGCAAAAGTTGTGAATATGCCTCATCATGAATAAAGTTGAATTAGCACATTCTCTGTAAAATCTCAAATGCTCTATACTTTGGAAGTTTTGAAATTTTTATGATCATATTGGTCCCCTGCCTAAAAGCTTTTTTCCTTGATTTGTTTGTGATACACATTGAGAGATTTTTGTTTTCCTTTTATTTATGCATGTCTTACCCATTCTCCAAATGTTTCCCATTCTTATTTAGATTGTTGTATTTTTACATATGTTGGAATCTGTAGTTCCACGTACATGTTTTCTATGTTCTTTGTAACTATATGAAAAGGTGTAAAATGTGGGTATAGTCCAAAATCTTGATTACCAACAAGCTATTGTTGTTTAATAGTTCAAGTGTTTGTATTAATTGAAACAGTTTAACCCTTTTAACATGTTTCATAGCAAACCTGCACTTTGTATGCAATCTTATTGTTACAGTTCAATTACTGAGGTGATGTGATTTTCAAAAGTATTCCGACAAAAAAAAAATTGGTTTTTATTTATGTATTTTATTAAAATTTTAGAGTTTCCTCATGAACATTTAAACTTAGAACGATTTAAAAATTCAATACAAGAGTACTGGACATAATTTCTGGAGATAGAACTGAAACTCTCTCCCATGACTTCAGATTGTTTCCTTGCTCTCTAGGCTAGTAGCTTCCAGACACAAAACATAGGTCTTCTAAATTTTGTCCCAACATTAATTAGTTTCCTTTCTCTTCTTTTTCATCCTTTTGGAAAGAGAATTGGAAATTGTTAGGAATGAAAATCTTCCTAGGTGATTTGTTAAAATACAATGGGGAACTCAATCAAATTTTAATTCACTTCGTTTTAAGTTATTATCACAATTCATTGAATTATACTTACAAAAGGCTTATATTTCCAAGGTAAAATATCAGTATCTTTCTTGGGTGATATTAGATAGTAGGGTCTCTTGGCTTAGACAAAATCACCCTCTCATTGTATTCAAATTAGATGCGTAGAAAAGCTAGATGCATCAATCGTTAAATCATAAACAAACACAAGCTTAAAAATTGTGTTACCAAGTATGCTTGGAACCTAGCCTGTAACTAACTAGTTCATACTAGATATTGTTTGGGTATGGTATTCAATTCTATTAGAATCTACAAAATAAATATTAACCTAGAAATTAATGTAAGTGATAACATTTTTAAAATTGTTAAATATAAATGATAATCAAATCAAAATAGCATAACATAGTTGATTTCATAAGAGAGAAAATGAAAAAGTGCACAATAACTTCACTTGATATCCAAGATTTTTAATCCATGAGGATTAAGATGAGGATGAGATAGAAAACCAAAAGACAAGGAATTGTTTATCCAAGTTTCCAAATTTTTGAGGATAAGGAAAAAAACATAATCCTATGAAAGAAGGAGAATGTGCAAGTCATTATCTCAAGTTAAAAGAAATTACTTAAGTAAACTAAACAAACAAATGCAATATCATACTTACGATAAAACATATCCACTTGGTGAATAAAATGGTACATTAGCACACCCCCTTAAGTGCAATTTAGGTAAGAAGAAATGGATCACAAGGTTAGGTATCCATGTAAAATATGAAATAACCCTAAATTATAAAGAGAGTGTACCCTCTTGATGTAGAGACTAGAAAATCCATAGGACAAAACTCCATCTGAAGTGACATATGTGAAGGATAATATAGACCCACCCCATCCCCTAAAGTTGGTGCCTCCACAAAGAAGAGAGAAAAGAAATGCAAAATGTTGAATGTTGAATGTTGTAGTAGGTTTATTTGCAACAAATGATGCACCTTCCTTTCACAATATGGAAATCTTGAGTTGTCAAATTGTTGAATTCCCATTCAAGTGGAATGTAGAAAGGAATTCAGATGTATGGTTTTTGAAGCGACTCATGTGTCTTGATGTTGATGTTAAGCTGTGATTGTTCCATAGAAGATTCAGGGACTACAATCATTGAAGTGTGAGACCTTAATTAATGTGAAATAGAATGTGTCATGTTGCATGATATGGTGGGGATAGAACAAGTGAATTTACAATGGGAGACAATGTAACTCGATGGGCATTGTCATCAATGAGAAGACAAATATTCTCAATTGTTTCATCAATATTTGAAAGGTGAGAGTCCACAAACAGATGTGAAATGTTTAAGTAGGCCTCGCAATGAAGTGGATCTCATAGACATGAAGAATCCTATATAGAGAATCATTGAGAGCCCTTGATGAAGAAAATTTGAACTTCGATGAAGCAATACATGATGGAGGAATATCTTGCAAGAGGAAATCAAAGTCATTATGGTGTCATCTAGATCTGAAATGTGGTTTACTTTTCAAAAAAGTAAAGGTGCTTGATAGGAATGTGTCCTAGTGGGGTGAATCTAGAAGACATATAATCCTATTGCAAAGAATCATGGAAAGTTCTAGAAGAAGCAACTTTTAATTATGAAGTAGCAACGTGTATAAGAGATGTTCTCATTTGTAGATGGAGTATCAAGAGGAGGATCACTAGTCCATAGACCATGTCATTGTTGTTAAATACCTACGCTTTTGTTCATAGTCACTTGGTGTAGGAATGAATTCAATGAGATAGGGTAGGAGATCCTACATAATGTAATTTTTCACTATCCCTTGTTTCGAGTACAAATGGTTCTCTGAATTTATCTTGAAAATAGAATGTCAGAATTTAATACCATAATCCATGATGAAAATTGACAAAAATGGAAATTTATCTTAGTTTGCAATTACAAAATGCTTTTTTATAGGCCTCTCGAAGATTAAGTACATCAAATTGAGACTTTATAAATTGAGTGTATGTATTAGCAATCTCCCAAATTGTTCAATGGTCTCCAAACCTTGTCAATTTTTTATTTTTATTTTAACTCAAATATGTATGGTATAGGCATATCATTGGTTGTGTGATTTATTTTTTCCTTAAATGCTTCTACGACCAAAAGAGACAAGTTTTAGATGAAAATGGGGTCTTATGGGCCTTTTTGACACAATGGTAGGTTCTTTAGACCTAAAAATGCCCCAAAAACTAGTCGATTGCCTTAAGTTACAAACAAATCCTTGTTTGTGAGCATGCTTCTTGATCTCCAATTTTGGTGGAATGAAAGATAATATTGAATTTCTCAATCCTTTTGGATGCTTCGAAACCACAAAAAAAAAGCTACTTTGATCATTGAAATGTTGTAGTGACTTTGATAAAAAAAGAAAACTAAGTCTAAACTTTAGAGGAGTATATTTTGTTATGACAAGATAAAAAAAAACTTAGAATCTTTTGAAACCATTGAAACATGGAGACCCCTCCCCCCCTCCAAAATCCCTATTTTTTCAGGATGCAATACTTAGGGGAAACATCCCCTTGCCGCACCACTTAGGGATGTCCTAGGGACTCCAAGGAGTCTCTTGACCATCTTGAGGATGCCTATGAGTCTCCCATGGCCCCCAATTAGAAACTCCAATTCTAAACAAAAATGGTGAAATTATTGTGAAAATGTCATCCGTATTAAAGGTTTGGCAATGCCCCTTAACCTTGATGGGGGCTCTGCCCCAAACCCCCCATAGAGGGGCACACCCATTGACCCCAAACCTCTACCCACCATTCTTATTGTTAATGCAATCGTTTCCATTTTTTTTATGTTGACTAGTTTAAACACTTAGTATGCCAAAGTTTCATCTGCAATTCTTATACTTATTCTTAGTTTGTTCCCAAAGTTCCAAAACTCTACCACCATTGTTAATGTTCAAATTTCAATGCAATCATTGACATATTTTTAATGTTTATTGTAAAATTTACATAGTGTGGCAAAGTTTTATTTACAGATGTTATACTTATTCTATACACATCCTTTTATAATTAATTTTTTAAGTTGTATATATATTTGCATCCCACCCCCCCCCCCCTTCGTCATCCCCCTATTGTCCCCAAACTTAAGCCCTTGGTATGTTAAGATATGAAAGCTCACAATAGTTTCATTTGATATGTTAATCGAGGAAAAACCTACAATATATAGCTTCCAAGATTCCAAATCCATGAGGATCATGAAGAGGTAGAAAACCAAAAAAGGAAATTGCTTATCCAAGTTTCCAAAGTTGTGACAAGGAAAAAGTAGAATCTCAATCAAAGAAGGAGAATGTGCAACTCATTATCTTATTCTACCTAAGTAAAAATATTACCTAATTAAGCTTTTTAATAGTGGAATATCACACTTAGGATAAAACATATCCAAGGTAAATAAAATATTACATTGATAGGCTTCTTTGGTTGCTCTAAAAGTGGTGCCTTATGAATTATGTTCTTGGATACTAAAGTTTCCAAATTCTAGGCACTCTTGATAGCTTCTCGTAGAGATTGTGATTCAAAGGCTTTAACCAAACCTTTCAATGGTTTTTGTTGATGTGTTTTTTATGCACTATGCAACACAAAATAAAATAATAAGTATTCTATCCTCTCTTAAACAAAATCCTCCCAAGTACTAAACTACGTTATCAAATGGGATGACTCCAAGATTCCAATAGTTAGGTCTTGACTTTATATTGTAGATAGACTTAATTATTGTGATGTGATATCTACTGGAATCACAAGGGGGACTTACGTTGCTTGGGTCAAGACCTATCCATTCTCATGTTTCATGATTGATTTACACTCTATGATTTTAGCCCCCTAATTCTTTAATTTTGACCCCTTACTAGCATTGCCTTAGGTTTTATTGGAATTCTTGCTTCTCTAGCATGGGCACATTTCTAGGGTTCATTCTTACAAATTTCTCTTGATGAGCAAGCTAGTATCATGACCATGACTTAAACAAAATTTTAACTTAGTCAAATTATCTGCTCCAAACTTCTATGAGTTCATCACCTTCATTCTTCATCATTTGGATGTCTTTTGTCATTGGAAGGTAATTCTTGACCACCATACCTCAATCTTGACCTATGCTATACCCTAAAACCCTAGAACCTAGTCATGTTTACAATTGAGATCTTGGTGACTTGATCACTTAATATAGCTTAATCATGCAAGTCTCATCTAAATCAAACTCCAACACTTAAGAAAATCAACCCTAGCAACCAAGTACTTTGGGAAATATCTTGCAACTCGACAACATGGGTAATGATGGATGAATGGAAGGTGAGAGAGAGAGAGAGGGTGGGAGGAAGAGATAATGACCTGGAGAGGGTAGAGAAAGAGAAGTAGAGAGGGAGAGAAGAAGAGAGGGATGGAGAAAGAGACCTAGAGAGGGGAGAGAGAAGAGAGATAGTAGATAGGGATAGAGAAGAGAGATACAGAAGAGAGATAGAAGAGAGATACCAATGTCAATCATTTTCTATAAAAAAAAAATTTCCAAAAAATTGGCCTATAGTCAGAATTCTGACTCCAAAGGATAAAATTCCGACAGAGGAGTGCCATCGGATGCACAACATCCTCGTCAGAACTCTCCTAGAGGCCATCATAAGATGACACTCCTCCATAGGAATTTTATCCTTTGGAGTCAGAATTCTGATGATAGGCCAAGATCGCGATGGTATTCTTTCGGGGTATGAGCATCCATGGTGGTCGTCGGAAAGGTTGGAGGTGATGTCGGAATTGTGACGACCACAAGGATAGTCAGAACTTCTGACAAAAATTTTTCGACGGCTTTTTTTGTCGGTAGTGCGATGAAATTGTGTCGAATTTACGATGATTTTCCATCGAAATTTTTACCTAAATGTACTAGTGTTTGATGTGAACTTTGTTGAATGAATAGATAGCAGTGCTAACTGCTTCTCTCCAATACACATATGGTAGATTTGCTTCAAATAACATACTTCTTGCTGCATCCAAGATAGTTTTGTTTTTCCTTTCAACAACTCCATTCTGCTGTGGTGTTCGAGGTGCTAATAATTGTCTTCTGATTCCATTCACTTCACAGAATGTATTAAAGTCCTTAGATGTGAATTCTCCTCCTTGATCTGATCTTAAACATTTGATTTTCTTACTGGTTTCATTCTCAACCATTGCTTTGAACAGTTTAAACTTTCCAAGTGCTTTTGATTTTTCTTTGAGAAAAGTAACCCAACACATTCTAGAATAATCATTAATAATTAGCATGAAATATCTATCACCTTGTAAGCTTTTAGTTCTAGCTGGACCAGATAAATCAAGAGCATTATTGGATTTGTCTGGAATACTTTTGAAACTAGCTCTAACTTGTTTTCCAAATTGACATTCCTTACAAATTATATTCTAAGGTTTCACAATTTTAGGTAGATCTCTAATTGCCTTAGAAGTACTGATTTTCACCATGAAATCAAAGTTTACATGACATAGTCTTTTATGCCATAAGCAACTTTCATCTATATGTGCAATCAAGCATGCCTTTTCACTATTATTCAAATGAAAGATATTACCTCTAGTCTGATTACCGATTGTAATTTCCAAACCAGTTATATTCATGATTTTGCATTTTCCATTTTTAAATTGTAACTGAAATCCCTTCTCAACTAATTGACCAACACTTCAAAGATTATGCTTTAATCCTTCAACATAGTAGACATTGTCAGTGTTATGCTTACCATCAAGAGATATTGAACCCTTACCTTTGATTGAACAAGCTTTGCCATCCCCAAATCTTACTAAACCTCCATTGTATTCTTGAAAGTTCAAGAATTTACTTTTGTCTCTTGTCATGTGATGTTAGCATCCTGAGTCAATGATCCATTCATTCTTTACTTCAACTTTAGCTACTAGGGCTTGTTCTACCGGTTGAGCAATAGGTGCCAGTTGATCTTCTGTTATAGCAACAAAAACCCATCCATTGTCTACTGGATCCTCATCAGAATCATCAGTCACACCTTCATCAACAATGTAACAAGATTTGTCTTTGTTCTTCTTAAATCTGTATCTCTGATATTCAGGATTAGGCTTGTATATTCTTCTAGCTTCTTCTCTTAGTCTAGCATGTCTATCAGGGCATCTTGAAGCCATATGACCAATTTTATTGCAGTTGAAACATTTAAAGGGTGCTTTACCTTCATAATTACTTCCAACTAGACCTTTTGGCATTTTCCTTGCAAATAGTGCTTCAAGTTCTTCAAGCTCTTCATTCTCCTTCCTAGTTTCTTCAAGTTCTCTTGCATAAAAGGCTTTCCAGTCTGATTTGTCAAATGATGGAGTAGATGATGTTGATGCTTTAAAGGCCAAATCTGTCTTTATAGTAGCAATGGGACCAAATTCCTCAATTTCAAAGGCTGAAAGTTTTCCAATCAATGTATCCCTAGTTACTGATGTATTAGGCATTGTTCTCAACTCTTTTATAGCAGTAACCTTCATTTTATATGGCAGTGGCAATCCTCTTAATATTTTTGAAACAATTTCATCCTCACTCAGGGTTCCTCCACAACATTTAATACCCAGAATGATTACATTTACTGTTTCCATAAAAGAAGAAATTCTTTCATCTTCTTCCATTTTCAGATGTTCATACCTAACTCAGAAGCTTTCAAGTTTTGCAACTGTGGAATCTCCTTCATTCAGTGTTTCCAAATGATCCCAAATAGCTTTGGCAGTAGACCTATCTGATAATCCCATGATTTGTTGATCTGATAATGCGCTCAAAAGTGCTTCTCTTGCTTTGCAATCATTCTCCTCATCTTTAGCTAAGGTAGTTGGAGCAGTCTGACTAGCTACAACAATAGTATAACCATTCTTTGTAACTTCCCAGATGTCTTTACCAATGTAATTCAGATGTGTCTCCATCTTGATCTTCCATATCCCATAGTTAGTTCCATCAAGTTTAGGACTATCCTTCCTGAAATAATTAGTAGACATTGGATCTCCTCAAGTTGTTAAACTTTTGCAAAAGAGGACTAAGCTCTGATACCAATTGTTAGGTCTCGGAGACAACTAAGGGGGGGGGGGGGGGGGGGGTGAATCAGTTGTCTAATAAATTCAAACCAAAAACCATTTAACCAACTTAATGCATAATATCGGTAAACCAGTTAAGTATGCCAGTAGACAGTGTTAATAGTAAATTGCTATACCGGTAAATATTAATGCATGAAACATAAACATAAAGTCATCCACAACACATAACAGCAATATTTGTACATGGAAACCCTGTAAGGGGAAAAACCATGGTGGGAAACCTTACCCACAATCAGATGATACTACTGTAGATAGTAAGTGTACATAAATGGGGTCTGCACATGTAGAAAGGCCAATAGCCTAGAGCTCACTACTCAATCACAAAATGGGAGTCCCACTGACTACAGTTGGATGGTTAAATCCAATAAGTATGTACTGTACAAAATAGCATCTTCATATGCTGGATTTAGTACCAGTGTAATGTTGATATGCTTCTACAAAAACCTAGCTTTACCTTCAAATGATGTCTTCGTGTATACCTCTTCTTGATCTCGCATATACCTTCTCACATTCTTCTTCACATTGCCACATTCGATCTTACAAATAAGATCTTACATTTATACCATACCCTAAGACCAATTTTAGTAGGTCGGCTCTATAAGATATTATAATAAAAGCATTTTACAAACAATATAATATTCGATGCAATAACCAATTGAACATGTCATCTTAATGCATTTACAACAATAATAAATCATCTCCATAGCATGCCATGCTGATCTGGAAAAGATAAACCTACCAGTGTAACCCTAGATAATGCTGGACCTATTTGCTGGTAAAAGCAAATAAAGTGTCCACACGATGTCTTCGACATTACCAAGTGTCTTCCATATCATTCCAAGTGTCGTGAACATTATATCCTGTCGGTGAACCATATACCAGTAACTGTGCAATAGTTACTTGCTTGCCGGTGAATGTTGATGGATCTCCAAAGTGCTAGTGTTTTAGTATGTGTTGACATCAATGACAAAACCATACCAAAATACCAATAAAAAAGTATTGGTTAATAAAATATATTAAAACTATAATCATAAACCTACTAAAACTCTCAACCAAACTAAACACAAACCTTAAATTGTAGCCTAATCCATACACTAAACCTAATAAAACCCTAAGCGTAAACCAAATGAACCCCTATTTGAACCTTAACCTTATATACAACTCAACCCTATTCTTAAAGAAAATTAAACCCAAATATTGAACCAAATTTAACCTTATGAAATTGAACTATAAACCTAACACTAAACCGAAATAAACCCTATCTTTAAATCATATTGAACCCTAACACTAAACCAAATCAAATGCCAACTATAAAGCTAATTGAATTATAAATCAAATTGAGCTCTAACCCTATATCAAATGTAACCTTAACCATGGCCTGAATCAAAACGCTAACCCTATACAAAATTCAATATTAACCCTATATTGAATTCAACCCAAACCTTTCAATAAATTCAAATTTAACCCTAAAACTAAACCAAACTAAACCTTAACCTTAAAACTAAGCCAAAGTGAAACTTAAAAATGTCTCTAATTAAATTTACTCTACTATATGCATATTAAATAAGATATATAATTCGATACCCTAATCCTATAACTTAACCGAAATAAACCCTTATTGTAAACCCTACAAACCAAATTAAATATTAACTATAACCATACACGAAATTCAATTCTAACCCTTATCCTAATTAAACACTAAGTGGCCTAATCTTAAATAAACACTAAACCATATTGAACCCTGCTCCTAAATTAATAGTAAACCAAATTGAATTGAGACCGAATTCATTTTTCTTAATGTCTTTAATATGTAACATTGAATTAATATTATTAGTTTCTTTTTTACTTTTACTTATTAACTTATAATGTTTATTTTGTTTTCTTATATATTGCCAGCTAACTCTCTTTTACATTGTCAAAATTTTGTGGCTCTCTTGCAGTGAGGAACAATGATATTTTCTAAAAAATTTAGACATTGATCTATTTAGATTTTACCCACATCTCAAAAGTGTTTAGATGCTCATATTCTTACTTTAGGGAGAAAATAATTTGATTTTAGTAACTGCATAGCCTATTTGATTTCTAATATGTAGATATAATTTGTGTTCTTCTATATACTTTTATTGCAATTTTACCAACATTCCAAAAGCGTTTACATACTCATATTCTTACTTTTAAGGTGAAAATAATTTCATTTTAGTAATTGCATAGTTTATTTGACTTCTAATATTTAGATATAATTTGTGTTCTTCTATGTAGTTTATTGATTGTATATAATAGCCATTTATTTAATTTAATAGCTAAATTCATGATTAGTATCTTAAAGTTTGTTAGCCATGAAAACGTTTTCTATCTATTAAATAATTAAAGGGAATTAATTTTTATAAATTTTCAATATATTGCATCTTTATATAATTAATGTAATTATAAATTTATTATTTATTTTTTTAAATATATTTTATGTTATGATTTATTTAATTCAAGATTAGTTTCTAAATGTTAGTTAGGAAGGAAAACCTTTTCTTAGGGAATTATTTTTTAATAGCGTCTCTTTTATATATAATTAATGTAAATATAAATTTATTTTTAATTTTTTAAATCTTATAGATTTATGTTTTAATACATATTTTACAATGATCTTTGTTTAAATATATAAATTTAATTAAAAAATCATGAGTTATATTATAATGTAAATAATGTGGGCCCAAATAGTATCTCTATTTGAACACTTTATGTAACCATAATTGAATATTAACCTAATTGATCACAAAATCAAATAAAAGCCTAACCTAAAATTCAATTAAACATTAAACCAAATTGTACCCTAACCCTAATAATAAACCAAAATGAGCTCTAATTTTAAACCTAATTAAACCTAACCCTACCCATATACCACATTGAAGCTAAATCCTAAACTAGATTTCACCCTAACCCCAACATTAATCCAAATGGATCACTATCAATAAACTAAATTGAAGTTTAATCCAAAACCAATTTGAACAAGTTACACCAAATGCAACCAAATTAAACCCAAATATTCAACAAAATTCAATGAATCTGAATCATATAAACATTATACCAAATTGAATGACAATACTAAAATAATTATATCCTAACACAAACACTAAACCAATTTTATCCCCTAACACTAAACCAAGTTGTACTCAATTGAACCATAAACCCTAACATGGAATTTAATTAAAAACCAAAATTAAAAAATTAAATGATGACCCTAAACCTAATTAAATTAAATAATACATAAAATTGAACTCTAACTCTAAACTTAACCTCTATTTAACCCTAATCCTAACATTAAAATAAATGGAGTCCTATACAAAATTAAATGCTAACCCTATACTATATTGAAGAAAAACGCTAAAGGAAATTAATACAGTAACCATAAAACTAAACCAAATTAGATCATAATTGAATAGTAAGCCAAATTGCACCATAACTCTAAACACAATGGAACCCGTACACTAAACTAAATTGAGCCCTATACTAAATTGAACCCTATACCTAATTAAACCCTAATCATGTTAAATCACTCAAAACCATAAACTAAATTATACCATAACTATAAAACTAAACCAAATGATACTCTATCCCTAAACCAAACTGAATACTATACCAAATGAACACTAACCCTATACCAAATTTAAATAAAGTCATAAGCCAAATTCATTTGTAACTGTGATACTATTTGAAATTGAACCCTAAACCTCAACGTAATTGAAAATTAAACTAAATTGAATCCTAAGTCTAAACCAAATCCAATCTAAATTTTAAATTAAATTGAACCCTAAACCTAATAGTAAACCAAATTGAACCCTAAACATAGCACTAACCCAAGTTAAGTTGTAACCCTAAGCCTTATTAAAGCCTTATCCTAATATTTAAACCCTAGCACTAAACCAAATTGAGCACTAAACCTAAATTATATATCTAAATATTAATTATAAATTGACAATTAAATTGAAACCAAAATGAATATTAATCATAAAAATAAATTGAATTCAATCCTAACCCTTATCCTAATTAAACACTAGCTACATTAAACCCTAATTTCAATAAACACTAACCTTGATTGAATCCTAATCCTAAATTAATGTTAAACCGGATTAAATTGAAACAAAATTGAATATTAACCATAACCATAAACCAAATTAAGTCCTAACCCTTCTCTTAATCAAATAGTAACTAGATTGAAACCTAATCTTAAATAAATACTAAATCAAATTAAAAACCTAATCCTAAATTTTCACTAGACTGTATTGAATTAAAATCAAATTGAATATTAATTGTACCATAAACCAAATTAAATCCTAACACTTATCCTAATTAAATGCTAATTAGATTGAACCCTAAGCTTAAATAAATACTAAACCAAATTGAACCCTAATCCTAAAGAAATACTAAACTAGATTTAATTGAAACCACATTGAATATTAGTTCTATAACCATAAATCATCCCATTAATCAAAACTATAACCATAAACCAAATTAAATCCTAACTCTTATCCTGATTAAACAATAACTAGATTCAACCCTAATATAAAATTTACGCTAAACCAAATTTAACCCTAATAAATAAACACTAAACTAGATTGAATTGTAACCTTTAATGAAATTTTACCCTAGCCTTAACACTAAATCAAATTGGATGTGGAAACTATGAAGGTTAACCAAGAGCACAAAATTGAGAAGCTGGAAGAGGATGTGAGTGAGATCAAGAAAAACCTAAACAATCTAGTGGAAATCAGTAGGCAGGCGATGAATAATAGCATTGGTGATTTGGAAAAGATTAGTTCCATGATGATTGATTATATAACTAGGAGCATTGCTAGTGACCCTCCCATGGGAGAACAACAGAAAAAGATTGCTATGGAGGGATTGCTACAGAAGGTGGATAGAGTGTTATTGTTGGGAAGATTAGTTCGGGTCCGTATACTAGAACTAGGAGCCAGAGCTAGGACCAGAGAACCTCCAAATTCATCATGGGGGACTTGGAGAAGATTAATAGGAGTATTATTTAGAAAAAATACTGAATTGATGCACTCTCTTAGTTGAGTGTGTGGTCCTATTTTTTGGTTCATCTTTCTATTTTTTGTTGTCGGTCTATGTGGGGCTTGTCCCCTATTCTACTTAGTTTTTTTATCTAGTTGACTATTGGCCTTGGTCTGTAATACTTTGGGTGTCAGATCCCTATAAAACCTATTTATCTATATCAAAAACACTAAATCAAATTGAATCCTAACCTTCAACTGAATTTCAAACCCTAATCCAAAAACTAAACCAAATTTACACCTAACACTACACAAAAACTAACTATAACACTAAATAAAATGAAACCCTAAGACTAACACTAAACCAAACCAAACCCTAATACTAAAATAAAGGAAACCATGACCCTAACTATAGTACCACTACCCTCTTTAGACCCTGTTTGACCTCATTGACCAAGGTTGACATTTCTATGGCTTATGTGGATGGTGTATTTATTGTGATGTGTATTCTATTATTATGTTTAAGAGTGTGATTAGATAAATATGATTATGCAATATTGCTTATTGATGAGTAGTTGTGATCTCTGCTTCCATATCGTATTTGATTAATGCAGAAATGTTAATTAAATTTATGTGTTGCTAACGATGGACTAGAAAATCTTATTCATGTACGAGAAGAGATTACTTTAGTGGTGAATATTGGCCAATGGCGACTTTTTCATGTCGGCAACCTGGGAAATGGTGAATATTTTGTACCGACTGGGGTTGGCCATGTTGCTAGAGCATTATCAATTTTTGTCAAATTCACGATCCGATCGCCATATGTAATAAATCGTGACGGCTGTTAATATGTAAATCCCCCATCTAGCATTCTAGGAAAGATACTATTATTTACTTTGGGACTGAGACATAAAAGATTGACGAAAACTGATATTATTTACTTTGGGATGGATGCATTAAGGAAAGATAGGAATTAGATGGATCTAATTCTAATAGATCTAGATTCTGATCTAATTCCAAGGGGGCTTTTAAGTGTGCCTCTTCTTTCCCTTATTTTGAATTGATTTATTGAGGATGCTAAATTTAGGGTAAATATGCTAGAATTGATGTAACTATGGTTGGACAATAAGCTATAGTCATAGGATCGAGCCACAAACTAGGATCTAATATTTATAAGAGCATTCAGTTCTGTTCCCATAAGGACCTTTTCATTTATTAGGATCGGGATGGTGGTCTCTCTAGTCCTCTACACTTTTTGCACTCCAATGGGAGATTGATTTGTCACTTTAAATAAAGCTTATTCTAAAGATTGCAAATTTGTACCTAATCCTGCCCACACTAGAGAAGGGAAATAGGTTGGGAATAGGGGTTTCCCTAATTTAAACCCTAGTTTAGGAATAAACCTTTAATGAAATATAACAAATACTAAAATAAACAATGGAAAGATATACCTCAGATCTCTAGTGATTGATAATGATGCTTTCCTTCGTGATTGTAATCACATATGTTGTATGAAATGGAATGAATATGACAAAACCCTAATCAAACACACATGCTTGCATATTAATGTTGTAATTTTCTCCACAATGGTTGACTTAAGGAAACGCAACCTTGAAGATCTCTCAAAATTCTTGATGATGAACACTTCAATGCTTGAATGCTTTAGGTCGAATGCTTGGAGTCTAAGGATTGATTTGTCACTTTAAATAAAGCTTATTCTAAAGATTGCAAATTTGTACCTAATCCTGCCCACACTAGAGAAGGGAAATAGGTTGGGAATAGGGGTTTCCCTAAGTTAAACCCTAGTTTAGGAATAAACCTTTAATGAAATATAACAAATACTAAAATAAACAATGGAAAGATATACCTCAGATCTCTAGTGATTGATAATGATGCTTTCCTTCGTGATTGTAATCACATATGTTGTATGAAATGGAATGAATATGACAAAACCCTAATCACACACACATGCTTGCATATTAATGTTGTAATTTTCTCCACAATGGTTGACTTAAGGAAATGAAACCTTGAAGATCTCTCAAAATTCTTGATGATGAACACTTCAATGCTTGAATGCTTTAGGTCAAATGCTTGGAGTCTAAGGATTGAAATGAATTAATTGATTTCTTTATATATGAGGATCTAGGTCTATTTACCAATTAGGCAAACCTCGAATGGTTACATAGAGAAACCAAATTCATTTCTCATTCGAGAGATAGGTCACACCCTCCTCTTTAAAAAAAGGGTCCCATTGAGGGGACTACGGCACTATATACTCTGGTCCAAGACCAAGGTGCGAGTGCCCTGGTCCTCCTCAGTCATGGAGCTTAAATTGGCCTCAAGGAGGACATACACCTATAGGATCATTTTATAAGTGCATAAAAGTTTGAGTTAAGACATTGAATGGACCTAGACAAGAGATGAGGGTGAGACACGCTAAACTAGGAGCACAAATATGAGGTGCAAATTGGCTTGATGACAATTTATGATGCTAGGGGTCCTCTAGATCTTCTCTTGAAGCTAGGATATTTCCTTCACTTGATGTATATAGAAGAAACCTTCATCTAGCATCCCTTTTCTACTGCATGTAATGAACGTTTTGAGCTTATGGATTATCTTCATACACTTGTTAGTAAAGAGGTTGATGCTAATTTTAAAATATATTTTTCCCAATATTAAAAATAAACATCTATATTAGTAGAAGAATTTTTTTAAAAATGAATAAAAACAATAAACCTAAACTTAACAGTCCTAATCCTTAGCGCTATCTCAAGAAATGTTACAAAAAATTACTAGCCTCCACTATGTTCATAAATTTGGTGCAATATATCATGCAGTCAGCTTGGTTGAGGTGTTCAATGGGGTAGCTTAATGTCTTAAATGGGGGTTTAGTTAATTATTGGTGAGGGACAAATCCTTAAAGATGGCACTAGCACTATATATGTAGCAAACTATTTCTCAGATTTCTTATCATTACATAAAGAAACACTAAATAATGAAAGTACAAGTAGTGTTGAAAGAGAGACCTATCTGATACAATAGTTTCTATAGAAGACTTAAGAGAAACTAAATTTTTAGTTGTAGATAATAGTTGATAACTAATGAAAAGTAAAAATTTCATAACTAATGGCAACTAACAAATTGGTTGCAATTAGGATTCTAATTATTAAAGAATTAACAAAGCATAAAAGCAATAAGTTAACAATCATTAAGGAACTAATAGCAAACTAGCTACTATATTTATAAAAAACTAATAATAGAAAATATAGAGGATTACATTATGTCAACTGGCCTTTTTTTCAGGAGTATAATCTCTAAGAAGTAATAGTACACTTAACTCAAAATTTAATTGACATCATACATTCTCATTCATAATGCATATCCAAATAATAGGAATGCATGTACACAAAAATATAGCAACAACCATTTTTGCATTGTTCATCATTCTAACATTCATTATCTAGTAAAGATAAAAACAACTTAAAATGCCAACTGAAGAAGATCCTAACTAGCACAACACTTCCTCCTTTTAAATAAATTCATATGGAGTGAATGGTTACTTCTTCCAACTAATCCTAAATAGATTTTACATCGCTTTAACACTAAGGAAAGTTATTAAGTGAGGAATTTTTTTTTTTTTACATTGTTTCCTTTATTCATTAGTAATAAAGAATCTATATGTACACTTAATGGGTCTTTGGATGGTTGTGTTGACTCCAATGGGTCCTGTGTTGGTGAAAATATTAGGGTTTCCACCAAAAGAATGATGAGAATTGCTATTATTTACTTTGGGACCGATACATTAAGGAAAGATAGGAATTAGATGGATCTAATTATAATAAATCTAGATTCTAATCTAATTCCAAGGGGGTTTTTAAGTGTACCTCTTCTTTCCCTTAAGTTGAATTGATTTATTGAAGATGCTAAAATTAGGGTAAATATGCTAGAATTGATGTAAAAATGCTTGGATAGTAAGCTATAGTCATCAGATCGAGCCAAAACCTAGGATCTAATGTTTATAAGACCATTCAAACCTATTCCCATAAGGAGCTCCTCATTTGTTAGGATCGAGATGGTGGTCGCTCTGGTCCTCTACACTTTTCAGACTCCAATGGAGGATTAATTTGTCACTATAAATAAAGCTTATACTGAAGATTGCAGATCGGTACCCAATCATGTGCACACTAGAAAAGAGAAATTTGTTGGGAATAGGGGTTTCCCCAAGTTAAACCCTAGTTTAGGAATTAACCTTGAATGACATATTGCAAATACTAAAATAAACAATGGAAAGATGTACCTCATATATTCATTGATTGATAATGATGATTTCCTTCTTGACTGTAATCACACATGTTTTATGAAATGAAATGAACAAGACAAAACCCTAATCACACACGTGCATTCTGGCATATTAATGTTGTAATTTTCTCCATAGTAGTTGATTAAAGGAAATGCAACCTTGAAGAGCTCTGGAAATGCTTGATGATGAATACTTCAATGCTTGAATTCTTTAGGTTGATTGCATGGAATCTTAGGATTGAAATAAATGTATTGGTGTTCTTATATATGAGGATCTAGGTGTATTTACCAATTAGGCCAACCTCCAATGCTGACATAGAGCGACCAAATTCATTTTGCATCAAAGAGACAGGTCACACCCTTCCCTTAAAAAAAAATGGTCCCATTAAGGGGGACTAGGGTGTTTGGTGCACTGGTTTAGGAATAAGACACTTGTTCCATGGTCCTCCTCATTTAGGGAGCTTAAATTGGCCTTGAGGAGAAGGACATATGCTTGGAGGATCATTTGGTAAGTGTATGTGGCATAAAAGTTGGAGTTAAGGCACTGAATGGACCCGAATAGGAGACAAGGGAGAGACACGCTAAAGTAGGAACACAAACATGAGGCATAAATTTGGTGTGGGAGCACTCAGTTCTTGTTCAAATTTTGATGTAATTTTAGGCTAAATGGATAAGTTTTGGGCTTAAGAAAGCCATTTTGTGATGTAATAAGGTCCATGTGGACCAATTTTAATGTATTTGAGTCCTTTAAAGTCAACTAGGTTCATTTAAAGTCATTTAAACTCTATTATATTATTGGAAAAGAGAGATGTTAGAGGTTTGTTTGAAGAAGCCATGAATATGGCATGAAATACTGAAAAATAACCCATGTTTCTCTTGTTGTAGTCACTTTGTTCTTGTATTTAAAAATTATTCATGGATTGATCTGGTTGTGGATAAAATTATTGTGAGTTTAATCTATTTTGGAACTGGTTTGATGCAAATTCATCAAGATTTTAAGAAAGTTGTAGTTAATTCTTTCAAAACGGGTTGAATTATGGGTTAGGGAGACCACTGTATACAATAAATTCTATAAAATTTATTTTACCTGGTGGAATGGTATAAAAATTAGTGAAATGGTTCTTTCATGCATTTTATTTCACATTCCAAAGTTGTGAACCAAAAGGTTGATGTTTGATATGGATATCTCAATGTCGTAGTTGATGTTTTTCTCATGTTTTAATCAAACAATGATGCATAGATGGTAGGTTTTGATAAATAGATCTTGGTGAATGATTTGTGAGAGTTGGAGTAGTATGTCCAGACCCTATGTGGGGTGTTTCAACCTTTGGAACAATTTTTTATAGTCGAGAGAGAATAGAACTAACAAACCCTCATTGTATGCAAGCCTAGATAGGCCAAAAGGTAAGCTTTTGGAGCTTGGTGAAATTGTGATTGTGTTCATTGATAAAAAAATTTAATTTTGTATATTTGAGACCTGTGGAGACTTATACAATTGGTTTTGGTATTTGGGTTGAAGGATATCACAGGTTTGCTTTGCAAAAAAGGCCTAATTAGTCCTAGGATATAGAGGACAACAAATGTTTGAAGCATGTGTTTCAAAACAACGCTACCTTAATTTTTGATATGTTTTAAAGAAGACAAATGGGTACCAAAAAATATGTTTTTTAAGGTCAATATTTCAGGTCTTATTCAAAATTTGTGAAGGACAATTCCTATTTGAAGGGCTCGTAGGAGATAAGCCAATCAGGGGATGCATATAGGGGTTTGATGAAACTAGAGTTTCTGTTAGTATACAAGGGTGTATATATGTTTTATTTAATTGATTTAATATGTTCCTAAAGTTAGTGGAGTCTTGTGAACCATCAATCCCTTATTTGGTGTTTGTAGTCCTACGAGGCATAGTGCAATTGTGAAGAGAACTTGGGTTTGCTAATGGTTGAGAGTGAAGGTTGGGTAAAAGTTAAAAGTAATATGAATACATATGTGTTCACCATCATGATGGATTAGAGACTAAATTATGTAGGTTTTCCTTGTCTAATGTGATTGGCTTTTTGGACTATGGGAAGATTACAAGCCCATTATTGTGAAATATGCCTACATGGTGTTGATTGTAACCCCACCTTCTACATCAATTGGTATCAGAGCTCAGAAGGTCTGGAAAAAGTGAGTTGGAAGTGTGTGTTTGTGTGTTTGTGTTTGTTCAGGTTGAGAAGAGAACCTGGTTGCCAAAAGACTAGGTAGAGAAGAGAAAGATCTAGGTGAGGCAAGGACAAAGTGGAAGCAAGGTTAAACAGGACTTTCTTGAAGAGATGGATTTGTTAAAGAGGTATTTTGTAGGTGATGGTTCAACAAAGAAGAAACAAGATAAGAAAAGAGAAGAAAAAGAGAGAAATACAAAAGAGGAAACGATGAGACAAAACAAGTTTGAGTAAGAGATAAGAAAAATAAGGCAAGCTATGGAACAAATGGTAAAGGATATGGAAGAGATGGAAGAGAGAACATAGCAGTTTCTCAAATAAGACACAAGTTGACATTTCATAGTTATAAAGAGAGTTGTATGGCCTATTCAAAAGATGATTAAAAATAAAGATAATTTAAAACATTAGAACCAGATATGAAGACAACATAACCTATGATGGAAAGAGGTATTGAACAAACAAAGGAGGATAAAGAAGAAGATTTATGGACAATATACGCACCCATTGAGAATGAATGGAATAGTAAGGTTGGAGTTGAACAAGTTAAGGTGACAATGATAGAAAAAGAAGAAGAATGCATAGAGATTGATGATAAGATTGGTGATGAAAGGATGCAGACAACTCCATTAGATGTTGTCATGTGGCAAGAGTCACCAAGGAGATTTGAGAAGAAATACAAAGATTTCATGTATGACCTTGATACTAATCCAATTGTTTGTGTCCATGAAGTTGTTATCGTATTTGTCTCAGTATATCAAGTAAAGAAGATTGGAAAAGGCAACAATTTCCTTTTGACAGGTCCAAATACCTAACCAAGAGAATGGGAAGACCAAGAGTGAAGATGAAGTGGAATGTTGGTCCAATTTTCAGAGATGATATATATTTTCAATCACTATTTCACTGGAAGGGTACACCGGATGAAAGAAGAATTTGGATATCAAAGGAGGAGATCAAACATGATTTTGTTGTAGGTCCTCAATCAAGGGACTTGAGTTTCTTTTTCATGGGCTGTATGGTGAAGGAGCACCTAGTTCTTGTTTAAATTTTGATTTAAATTTAGGCTGAATGGATAGTGTCTATGATTAAGCAAGGAATTTTGTGATGTAATAAGGTCCATGTGTTACAACCTAGGGTTGTCGTTGCACCAAATGATATGACCTATCAATACCCAATACAACCACTACACTTATACAATCCACAGGAGGTTGTTAAACCAGGTCATGAATCTCTGTGAGGGACATTGGCCTACTGCCAATAATCCCCATCCAAGTGTCACTCATTGCAGCCTACATGATTCAAACCCATGACCAAGCTCTGATACCACTTGTTACAAGCTAGGATTTTTGTGGCACCAAAAGATCGACTTGTCAATGCCCAATACAACCACTAGACTTATAGAATCCTCAGGAGGTTGTTAAAGCATGTCACGACTCCTTGTGAGGGATGGTGGTTCACTGCCAACACCATGTAGACCATGTTTATTGTATTTGAGTCATTTGGATTCAACTAGGTTCATGTTGTTAAGTTTTGTCAAAAATGCAATGAAAATTGTAAAGTTGTCATGTTGAAAAGTTGTCAAATTGCAAGTTTTGGGAAGTTTAAGGGTCATCGAGCCCAAAAGTTAGCTTAGTTTGGTTGTAAATATTTATTGAAGGGTGTAAGGGTGTTATAAACTCCATTCCATCATTGCAAAAGAGATAGTTTTGAGGTTTGTGGGAAGAAGCCTTGAATATAGCATGAAATACTGAAAAAATAACTCGTGTTTCCCTTGTTGTAATCATTTTATTCTTGTATTTGTAGATTATTCATGGCTTGAATCTGGTTGTGGATTTAATTATTATTATTTTTCTTTATTTTTTAATTGGTTTGATGCAAACTCATCAAGTTTTAAGAAATTTATAGTTAATTCTTTCAAAATAGGCCAAATTCTAGGTTAGGAAAGCCACTGAATACAATAAATTCCATTAAAAAAAATTACTCAAAAGAATGGTCTAAACATTTGTGAAATTTTTATTTTATGAATTTTCTTTCACATTACAAAATTTTTAACCAAAAGGTTGAGGTTTTCTATGGATATCTTGATGCCCTAGTTGATGTTTTTCTCATGTTTTAATCAAACAATGATGCATAGATGGTGGGTTTTGATATAAATATCTTGTTCTGTAATTTGTGAGATTTGGAGTAAAATTTGAAAACCCTATCTGGTGTTTTTCAACCTTTAAAACAAGTGTTTATGTCCAAGAGATCATAGAACTAACAAACCCTCATTCTATACAAGCCTAGATAGGCCGAAAGGTAAGGTTTTGCAGCTGGGTAAAATTGTGAATATGTCCATTAATAAAAGTTGTTGATTTGGTATATTTGAGACCTATGGAGACATTTTAAATTTTTTTGGTATTGGGGTTGAATTACTTTACAGGGTTACCTTGTAAAAGTGGCCTAATTAGGCCTAGGAAACAGAGGAGAAAAAAAGTTTGAGGAATGTGTTTCAAAAATAACCTACATTAATTTTTTATATATTTTAAAGAAGCCAAATGGGTACTAAAATAATTTTTAATATTCAGGATATCAGGTATTATTCCAAATTTGTGAAGGGAAATTTCTATTTGAAGGGCTAGTAGGACATAAGCCAATTAGGGGGTGCATAAAGGGGTTTGATGAAACCAAAAATTTTGTTAGTATCCAAGATTGTAGATATGTTATATTTGACTAATTTAATGTGTTCCCAATGTCAGAGGAATCTTGGGAACCATCAATCCCTTATTTGGTGTTTGTAGTCCTATGAAGCATAGTGCAATTGTGAAGAGAACTTGGGTTTGTTAATGGTTGAGTGTGAATCTTTGTTAAACACTCAAAATAATATGAATACATATGTTTCCACCATCATGGTGTATTAGAGACTAAATTATGTGGGGTTTCCTTGTCTAATGTGATTGGTTGTTTGGGCTATGGGAAGATTATGAGCCCATTGTTGTGAAATATGCCTACATGGTGTTGATTGGAACCCCGCCTTCTGCATCAAAATTGGCTTGATGATAATTTGTGATGCTACAAGTCCTCTATCCCTTCTCTTGAAGCTAGGTTATTTCCTTCACTTGATGTATAGGGAAGAAACCTTCATCTAGCATCCCTCTTCCAGTGCATGCAATGGAAGTTTTGAGCTTAAGGGCTATCTTCATACACTTGTTAGTAAAGAGGTTGATGCTAGTTCTAAAATATAACTTTCCCAATATTAAAAAAAAACATCTATGCTAGTATAAAGTAAACGACAAAAACAAAATTGTTAAAAATGAATAACAACAATAAAACTAAATTTAATAGTTCTAATCCTTAGCACTATCTCAAGAAATGTTACAAAAAATTACTAGCCTCCACTATGTTCATAAATTTGGTGCAATATATCATGCACTCAACTTGGTTGAGATGTTCAATGGGGTAACTTCATATCTTAAATGGGGGTTCAATTAATTATTGGCCAAGGACATATCCTTAAAGATGGCACTAGTACTATATGTGTACCAAAGGATTTCTAAAGTTTCTTATCATTGCATAAAAAAAGACTACTTAATGAAAGTGTAGGTAGTGTTGAATGAAAACCTAGCTGATATAATAGTTGCTATAGAAAACTTAAGAGAAACTAAATTATGGTTGTAGATAATAGTTCATAAGTAATGGAAAATAACAAATTGGTTGCAACCAGGACTATAATTATGAAATTATTAACAAAGCATAAAACAAATAAGTTAACAATCATTAAGGAACCAATAGTAAACTAGCTACTATATTAATAAAAAAGTAATAATAGAAAATATAGAGGATTACATTAGGTCAAGTGTCCCTTGTTTGAGGAGTATAATCTCTCGTAAGTAATAGTACTCTTAATTCAAAATATAATTGACATCATATATTCTCATTCATAATGCATACCCAGATAATAGCATTACAACTACAAAAAAAAATATAGAAACAACCATTTTCGCATCATTCATAATTCTGACATTCATTATCTAGTAAAAACTAAAAACAACTTTAAATGGTAACTAGAGAAGATCATAACTAACACAAAACTTCCTCCTTTTAAATAAATTCATAGGAACAGGATAATTAAGGATGTGATTCACTACATTGAATCTAATATAATGAGGCATAATCTCCTCATGATCCATAATATTAGAGGTATTCCATGTTCACTTGAAGAGAAACATTCACCAATGACTCGAGCATGACTATAACTCTCGTACCATTCATTAACTATTTCCATACGAATTGACAAAGTATGTCTCCTTTGGCTACAAATGGCATTGGCTCACTTCAAGACACCTATTAGTTATTTACAATGAATAATAATCCTCTCAAATTATCATCGATAACATTGAACAATATATCAATCATTAAATAATAAAAAATATTCCATATCAACATTTCATTTATATATTATAATTGGATGATAATGTAGCTATGAGGATGATTAAAACATATAATAAGTCTAATAATGGTCTAATAAAGTTTGACAAATTAGCAGGAATTAAGTAAAAATAGCTCGACATTCCCTAGACTCATCATACTTCAAGGAAGAGATATATGATCCTCTTTTCTGACATATCTGAAACCATAATAATAATTTTGTAAAAATATTTTCTCTATACTTATCTCAATAGATTTTCTTTGTCTTAATTTTGACAACTCATTAAAATAGTCTTCATCTTAAAATTTAAATATATCTATCAACATTTGACTAAACTCATCAAAAGTTTTTACTCGTTTGTGGCCTTGAGTAATCATATCTTGGTACCACTAGTCATAAGTAGCATCTTCAAGTTGCAAATTTTCATACTAAACAAAATCCTTCTCCTTCATAGTGTTGATTGCAAAAAAGGTTTGTAGCTCCTGTAATCTAGCTTTGGCCAAATTCTTATTTGTTTATTCAAGCTAACATCTAAAATTTTACTCAACTTATTCTTGAGCTCTTTTCTACTTGATTATTGATATTTCTTATCAAATTTTGTAGGAAGCAATGTATTTATCATGTCCACATAATCTTTGAATGAAACTAATTTTTTGAGTTATTCATCTACATTATTAAAAGTTGTTTTCATTGCAATTGAATCTCCTACATTTTCTTCCATATGATTAAAAGTTGGGTTTGGAGTAGGTACTTCATAGATGATGGTAAAAAAAAATTCTATGAAGTTTTAGAAAAGGTTTTATTTCAATCTTTAGAAACGTTTGAAGTACTTCCTTTCTCTGGTGTAGACACCAAGCCTTGTGGTTTCTTTACAAGAATCCTCGTCACTTACATGATCTTCACAATAATTTTTGTATAGTTTTCTTGTAATTTTCTTAGATGTCAAGAAAAAGAAATTATGCTTCTCAAAAACATCAACCATGTCTACCCTCTTTTTAGTTTCTACTTCAATTTCTTCTAAGTAAGATTTGTCCAAAAGTCCATTATTCTTTTCATGTTACAAATATCTCCTTTCCCTTTAACATCGTTGCATAAATTTAGTTAAACACCAAAGATGGAAATATGATAGATTTGGTACCATTGGAATATCCCTTGGAAATAATTTAGATCAGGTATAGTATCATTTTAAATATCTTTAATTAAATATATACCAACAATTTTGAAACTACATCAAAACAATGCATTGAAAAATGCTTGAAATAACACACGAAAAATTGATAAATCCATACAAAAGCTAATATATAATGAATATAAAGATTTGAAACAATAAATTAGTTCCTATTTACTATCATAAGATTATTTATGCAACAAATATTTACAACAACAATTATCCAAATTTAAAATGTAAAATATTTTCCTAGAAAGCACTATTAAACATAACTATATTTAATGAACCTTCATCCAACATACAAAATATTTACCAAATTATTAAATATCTATATAAAATATAAAATAAAAGTAATTTAAATTGGCAATGATGTTATCAAATTCTATATAAAATTGGAAACACAAACCCACAACTATTAATTTAAAACTAGTACCAAACCCGTAAAAATTAACGAAGAAAAGAATGAAATTTGGAACCACTCTACACAATGAAAAACTTTAACTTAGACTGCATATTGATCATGTGCTTTAAAATCCCATTCTTTGATGATATTAAAACCATTAAATCTCCCATTGTTGAGCCTCTTTCTCCATAGGTTTATCAACCTTTGAAGAACGATAAAGCTTAAATAAAGCAAATAGCAAAGTGAATACATGAAATAAAGCCAAAACCATACTTGAATATTGTTTATGGTGAAAATGTATAACAACAATATTGAAAGGCTAAATGAATTCAACCACAAAACCCTAGCCTAACAACAACAAAGATCCACCATAACGTATGAAGATTACCTAAGACAATGCAAATCAAATGAAATCACAAAGATTATACCATCACATGTCTAATAGAGTTTGAATCTCCATTCTTCCTATCTCCATTGATCTTGTTTGATATATTTGCTCTCAGATTTTATATGTGCATAATAGCTCAACAAAGAACGGAAATTTGGTTGCAAGTAGGATCGTATATGCAAGTTCGAAAGCGTAGTGTAGTCAATTGATTGGTCAAGATGCATAGGGTTGATAATGAAGGAAGTATCTCCTTATATAGAAAACACTATAAGAAATGGAGGGGTAAGATTGAGAGGTGTAAAAGATAAATGGTCGGCTATGATTAGAGGGTAGGTAGATAAAATAAGAAAATAATGAGAGGGTAGGTAGTGTAGGAATTAAGAGATGAATGACATGTGTCATGGGTAGAAAAGGCTAATGAATTAATTAAATAAATCAAGATTTATTTAATTAATAGAAGAAGTGGGATCAATGAAATAAATAAGATATTTATTTAATTTAGGCAAAAGGATAATTTAAATAAATAAATGTATTTATTTAAATGAGAAATAAGGCTAGAAGAGGATAAATGAATTAATTAAATAAATAAAGATTTATTTAATTAATAGAAGAATTAGGCTTAAATAATTAAATAAATAAAGATATTTATTTAATTAGACATGACAATTTTAGGTGTCTACATTTTGCCCCTCTTTGAACCAATGTAGCTTATTGTGTTGTTTCAAAGAAGATGAGATAAACTGATACAAAGTTGCCCCAAGATGGGAATGATATGCCCCCTCGAGAGATTGGATGAAAATATCTGGAAAGATCGCAGACCATCTCTCGATAAGAAAGAAAGGCTAGAATGGACTAACCAGATAGAGTGACAAAGTCATGGGATAATGAAGCCTAGCTCGAGAGACGAGGGCTAGGGCTAGGGCTAGGATAGTCGATAAGATAGACCACGTGGGGAATACATCCTCATTGTCATCCATACATCCAAGAGATCTGAGTGCAGAGAGAGAATAGAGCAACAATAGTCAACAGCGATGGCATTGGTGCACAGATTCGACCGCGTTCACCGATATCAAAGGCCAGCAGATGCAGGAGACCCGATAAGTACCACGAAACCTCCTTGTACTTTGTCACATTAATTGTTGTCATTAATGCACGCTAGGTAGTGTAATCAATGCATTTTAGATTAAATAGGGGTAAAAAAAGTGCAAAGGCGTGTCTGTGCTAGTGTCAGGCGCGTCTGGGTTGGCTAGGCATGTCTATGTTTGTGCTAGGCGCGTCTATGAAGGAAAAGGCATCTATGTCAAATGCAAGTGCGTTTGTGTTGTGTAGATGTGTTTGTGCTATGTGGGCACGTCTATGTAGAGCAGGCGTGTTTGTGCAATATGTAAGCATGTTTATGTCATGAAGGCACGTTTGTGTCTTCTAGGGCAAATGGGTAGTTCTGTGATGAATATACACTATTGATTGGATAAGCTGCTGAGAGGATACACTCAAGTAGGTACTCTAGGGAAGGCTAGGATAGCAAATAGGGATAGGATTGACAATTCTGTGATAAAACATACGTTGCCAATTAGGAAACTACTCAAGAGGATACACTCAATAAGAGGCCCTAGGATAGGATAGATCAAGGCACTTTGTGATGAACAGGGAGTACCAAGACATAGTACTTTGTGATGAATAGGGATTACTAATATGAGTAGCACTTTGTGATGAACAGGGAGTACAAATATGAGCAGCACTTTGTGATGAATAGGAAGTGCAAAACATGTAGTACTTTGTGATGAATAGTGAGTACCACTAGGATAAACAACAACACTTTGTGATGAACAGTGAGTGTCACTAGGATAGAACGCCATATAATAGATATAAGCACTAGGATAATAAGCAGGATTTTGTGATGAACAGTGAATGCCACTTTAACTAACACAGTTGATTTCCTTGACTGCAGGAGTATCTACCTATGTAGGAGTCACGAGAGAGATTCCCATCGACTCAGAGGTTATGACCATAGCTGACTTTTGAGGACAGAGCAGCTATTGAGGTTATGGGTTTGCGATTTATTCTATATGTGCCTGAGTTTCGAGCGAACATGGGATTACTAACTGCACTTGCTGAGAGATGGCACTCAAAGACTTACACTTTCCATTTGCCAATGGGTGAGACGACAGTCACCTTAGAGGATGTATACAGGATACTAAGGATACCAATCGATGGGGAGTTAGTGCCATATGATCAAGACGGAGATAGGGATGCACTGAGATGAGTGTTTTAGGATCCGAAACTGGAGATGAGGGTTGGACACGTGGCATGGGACACAATGAAATAGACTAGATTAGCATTACCAACAGTACTGGAAAGAGTGATTAGTGGGTTCCTCTGTCTAGATAGGGTGACATGAGAATTGGCTGTGGGATGGGGGAGGACTTTAGAGAGGGGTACAACTAGACTCAAGAGATAGCTGAGGGATACTGAGCGGGACAGGGATTAGACTATTTAGTGCTATATAGAGGCTTAGATAGTAGTGAGGGTAGGGAGACAGGCAATAGAGAACATAGGGGCTGGATATGCCTATGTTCTGTGGGTAGGGGAGGAGATAGTCTACTGGAGAGACCTATACTATGGAGTGGTACGAGTAGATCAGCAGGATAGGAGCTTCCATAGACCATCGCGGACAACGACAACCACTAGAGGGAGGAACAAGAGATAGGCATCTAGCGGTGCGGTCATGGGTCTTCAACCACCACCAGATAGAGGAGACATGAGAGATGATCTTGGGGCGGGTCCTTCTAGGGCTTAGACTCCGTTGAGGCCAGGCAGCTCCGAGGAAGGGAGCTCATCATAGCCTTAGAGGGCTCCCTATGTATCAGTTTTGTACCATTTTGTATGATGGCACCTTCGGGTGATTGTAGCCATATGATTTTGACATCATTGTATCATGATACTTATGATTATATATATATGAGATTCATCCTTGCGGCAGCTATATGCATGTGTATCTATGTGATGAGATGTTCTTATGTGATGCTTATGAAATGGATGCAAATATGTACATGATGGAATGCAATATTTTTGTTCTTTTATGTTTTTAATATGTTATGCCAATGCAAATGTGAATATGATAATGCAAATAACTATTTACATGATGAAAATATAAAATGCGCTAACATGTGTTGTGTTCAGCATGTGATGCAATTGTGAGATCTATATGTATGTATGAAATGCTTATACATGGTAATGTAGGTGCAACTACATGAAATGCAAATGTTTTTGGTGTGTCATTATACTCAGTCATGTGATAATGGACTCAAGAAGGATGATGGAGGTCAATCAAGAAACGGGGATGAAAGATAGAAGATATGGAAGTGAAAGAGCTTCTTGTGCGTTATCATCATTGAGATTTATTATGGAAAAATAGGTTATGACAATCAAGGCATATGTTCGACCCAGAAAGTCATTGTACCTGTTTGCATAGAGATAAGATAGTCACAAACAAGGAATGCTCTAGTTCATACTAGACTCACAGTGTCCTCATATCCTTGGACAAGTCATAGCATTACTAAGAGACAATCCATAGACAACAAAGAAAAATAGGTGATGATACCCCATCCTCGCCTTTCTAGTCAAAGACATCCCGGAGATAAAATCTCTAGTCAGAGACATCCTGGAAAAGCTAACAACATGCCACCAAAAAGATAAAATCAAAAGAAAATCAAGACTCGACACAAACATCTACTATAGTCCTCAAGTTTAGTGTCTCTTTTCACTTGTATAAGTCTTATTTGATTGTTGTCACAATGTTTACTTTCACAAAAAGGATAGATAGCACTGAACCATAATGTTGTCTGATTCTGTTGAAAGATTTGATTTGTTGAAGCCCATTGTTGCTGTTGTGTCTCATCTGAAACTGACTGAATCCATGCAACTAATACTTTATTGTAGAGAAGATAGAACTTTATTGCGGATTGGCGATGCAAATGTTGCTTTATTGTGGATTGTGCATGGATAGACTGAAGAAAACTGGAAGAAAATGTACTCCTCAGAACAGGTGATGCTCTCAGTTCCACACCCATTACTAGACGTAGGATTTGCCTTAGCTACAGATAGGAGTTGATTTATTATGGATGGAAAGGGGTGAAAAGGAATGTTTATTATGAATGGCTAACCAATCTTGGATAGATCAATAAAAAGCCATGATGGGAATGGGTAAGTTTATTATGAATGAATAGGTCATGAGTGTGTGCAAAGTGAAAGGATGAAATGGAATACTGAAGGAAGGAGGAGCAATGTCTCTACGCATGGCGTCGGTGACCTAGTTTTCACCATGGTACTTGCCCAGGGCACCACCCAAGTGGTTTTCACCATTGGACAAAAATATTTTTTTGTTTTTCAATTTTTTTATTTTTATTTTTTTCAAAAAAATTTTGTCACAAGGCGCCTGTTTGCCAGGTTTTTACCAAGTAACGATTTTTTATTTTTATGATTTTTTTGTATTTTTGAATTTTTTGAATTTTTTTTGTATTTTTAAATTAGGATATTCTGAAGAGCTATGTGTAAAACCTGTGAAGGTGCATGTTGTTGATAGGATCCTCCAAAGGTCACCATTGGGAGTTGAAAGTTGATATGCACCAGATCCATATGCTGCTGTGATGATGTAAGGACCAAGCCATTTTGGTTTGAATTTGCTCTTCTTCTCTTTGTCTTGCTGATTTTTAGGATTTTCTCTGAGAACTAAGTCACTTACCTCAAATGTACGAGGCTTGACCTTATGATTGTAGTTGCATCATTTCTTTATTGAATGATGTGTAGCTCGAGTGACTATCTTCCTTAATGAAGGATCTAAGATAGAATTACTAGTGTGTAGACTACACAGTCCCATATGTGTGTCACCTAAAGAAGTTTGAGCATCCTTGATAACAAAGTCCTTCAAGGAAGATCCATTAAAGGTCCATGGTGTATCGCCAAAAGGGGATGGATGTGTGGAACAAGTGGATGAGTTATGAAGGCTTATGATTGTGAAAAGAAGTGAAAGTAAGATGGCATGATGGAGACTTAGGATCAACAAGTATACATTTTGACTTAAAATTGTAGAACTTTTGCCCACAGTTATTTTGATATTAGGGGAGATCAACTCTTGTTCTTTTTTCTTCATAGGATTTTTATCCTTGATCTTGATTTTTTCAAAGTCCAATAGCTTTTGATTTTGATTTGGACTAAAGGACTTTTCTTTATTTTCCACTTTTAGATTTTTCTTTTCAAAGCTTGATTTGTGATCCCTAATGAGTAAGGGCTTTTGTAATTCTTGTTGATCCAAGTCTAAAAGTGGAGTGAAAATGGAATGTGTGGATGGAATAGTAAGGCTATGTGAGTTCTCAAGAGGTCTGGTGATACGCTCAATTGATTCTTCGCTGGAACCACTCTTAGGACTATTGATATCAAGAGATGCTTGCACCACTAGAACAAATTTGCATTCAGACTTAGTAGCCACAACACTAGGTGCTTCGTACCCAATTCCCTGCAAATTGTTTGTAGGTTGTTCCTATCGACAAAATGTGTTAGGAGATAGTGGGAGTTGATCAACATGAAAGATATACTCACCACATCCCATGTCTTGAAACTTGAATTTTTCTTTGCTCTTTGCTTGTTTTGATGTAGAAGCTTTCAAGGATTCTGAATCAACATATGTTGATGAAGGAACAACTTCTTGATTGATTGGGATTGTTATTTCTCATCTAGTTCGTAGATTGTTGCAATATATGAATGGATTTAGATCACCTTTGATGGTCACTTCAACTCCATTATGTGGAAACTTTATACATCGATGATATGTAGATGGGACTGCCCTCATCTCATGAATCTAAGGATGTCCTAGCAATATATTGTATGTGAGATCAAGGTCTAGGACTTGACAAACCACATCCTTTGTAACTAGCTCAACTCTGAGAGGTAAGGTGACTGTGCCTTTGGATGAACGTTCTTCATCATCATATGCTGTGATGGTAATTTTTTTTGTAGAATTCAAAGCTTTATCTGAATATCCCAATTGTTTAATAGTGCTCAATGTAAAAATATTTATACCTGCTCCTCCATCTATCACGACTCGTTTTATTCAATGTTTGTGTAGGAAGGCTTCAATGTGTAAAGGTGAATTATGTGGTTGGCTCACTGAGGCGTCATCAACTTTTGTTAATGTGAGAGAATGTGGGACGGAAAGGTATCCCACCATGGCTTGAAATTGGTCCATGTTCAGATCAGTGGAGATGGAAGTGTCTCTCAAAGTTTTGTCAAGAATGGCTTTATGTGTCGAGGATATGCGTAAGAGCTTGAGGATGGAGATAAGTGCGAGTGTCTTCCCTAACTATTCTACAAGGTCATACTCAGGTTTGGTTGATGGGGAAGCGGTGTTTTTAGCTGAAGCACCTTGCAAAGTGAATTTACCTCGATGAGTTGTGACATTACATTCAGAGTTAGTTTCAGAAGAAGATCCAATGCCTTTTAGGACAATCTTGGGTCTTTAGGTAGAATTTCAGGCATTTTGTCCTTGATGATAATGGTACAAACATAATTATCCATTGAAATGTGATTGACAGTTGAATCATAGTTATAGGATGCTCTGGTATAGTTGGTTTGGTCATCTGTGGCTTTAGCTTTTCCCTTGTCATGCTTTGGGAATGGTTCCTTAAACATCTCATGTTCTTGATTGGATGAGTGTCCTTCAATCTCAATGTCACCTCTATCAATAAGATCTTGTATGATGGTCTTCAGTCAATGGCAATTTCCTATCTTATGACCCTTGTTTTTATGAAATTCACAATACTCATCATCATTCCACCAATTTGGTTTAACCTTTGCCTCATATGGAGTCAAATCTGGAATTGTTATTATCTTGTTTGCCACTAGCTTCTTGAAAATGGACTCAAGTGGTTCTCCCAATGGAGTGTACTTCCTTCATGATTTTGAAGTTGTTTGAGTATTCACTTGATTGTTTGTAGATCTTGATCCAGAAAAAATGACTTTGGGTCGTACTGTATTGGCATCCACAACACCATCATTGACTGTGTTCTTGTTTTTACTCCAAAATCTTGGCTTATCTTTTCCTTTAAAGTCCTCTTTGTTTTCTTTGAATATTTTAATAACTCCTTGTTCAATTAGGACCTTCTCTGTTGCTAAGCCTTTTTCTATGACATCCTTGAAGGTGGAAAAACAAGCTTTTCTCAGGTCATAACCAATTTCTCTGTGGACATTCTAGGTGAACATCTCTACCATTTGTTTTTGTGGAATTTCACAAGAGCATATATTGGCTAGATTTCTCCATCTTTGTAAAAATGATGAAAAATATTCTCCATCTTTTTGCTTGGTGTTGCACAAGGTAGTGACTGATATGTCTGTCTCTATGTCATATGAGAAATTTTGAATAAATGCCTCTGCTAAGTCACCCCATGACTTAATTCCAAGTGGAAGTTGGGAGAACCATTCCATAGCTTGATCTCTTAAGCTTTGTGGGAATTATCCCATCAGATATGTCTCTTCTACTGCTACCTCAATCCAAGCTATGAAAAATTGTCTTATATGTGCCTTAGGATCTTCTTTGCCTCTGTACTTATCAAACTTAGGTGTCACAAAGTGTGTAGGAAATGGAGGCATTGGAATGATTTTTTCAAATGGATAAGGACATATGTCTATCATTGTGTAAGTTGGCTTCGATGTATTTATGTCCTCCATTTTCTTTTGTAAGTCCTTGATTTGCTATTCCAAATTGTTCTTAGGTGGAGACTGACTTCTTGGACCATACCCCATGCCTGAACCACCGGGTGGAGGAGGAGCATGTTCCATATACGGATGATATTTATCATACACATGTTCATATGGAGGAGGTCTATAATGATGCTACATGTATGGACCACCTGGTATAGAGTCATGATGAGGAATGGAATATCTGCTTTGTCCATGTATACCATACTCTATAGGCATTTCATGAGTTTTTTCTATTGTGTTGCCCACAAATTTGACACAGGGTTTTCTTGTGTCAAAATTTTGATCATGCCTTTGAATATCTAATTTCTTTGGTGGTTTATCCTTAGCATTGGTATGTGATTGAGTATATTTTTCTGCATAAGACCTCCATAATGATCTGCGAAGGTGAGTATCATATGCTTGACCATGTGTGTATGGGACCTCAGGTTTTTGAAACAAAGATGATGGTGATTCAAGCACAAGCTATGGTCCTCTATTGCCTCCACTATTAGGCCTCCTTTGATCCATGTTGAGGTGATGTTGTTGCAAAGGTTGATTTTCCATTATTTGAGACATGTAAAAATCATGAGGGATCTTGGCTCCACTTTGTGCCATTACTTGTAAGAAGTACTGAAATCGATTGAAACAGAGATCCATAATGGAGTCTTCCACTTTTGCTAAATGTACTGAAATGTTGTCCATATTGTCATTGTGTGTACCATTGTTGTTTGTAGTATCCATGATCTCAACATTTAGAATGTTTCTATAAGAATCCATGTTAGGTAATGTAGTATGATTAGAATTGAAAAAGATATCATTGTCATACTCATAGGAACTCATGTTTGTGGACTCTTGAGCCTCTTTAGCTTCTCCTAGATTTTTAGGAATGGGTTTCAACCATGAACTAGGTATTGACCAAGATTTGTGAGACTAGATGAAAATGGAAAGAGTATGGAAAACCAAGATTTTGGATGGAATGTAAATGAATCTGAGGTGTACTTGCAATGTCCAAAGTTTAAGACCAAGTATGTATGTAGTAGACTAGGTGTGTCTTCCAAAGAGATGATAGTTTCTCTTGATGAGGTAAGTTGACCTAGACTCTAAGTAAGACCAAATGAGACCCAAAGGTGATAGACCTTGATGAGGGATCACTTAGAAAAATGTTGTTGTATGTAATGTGTTGACAAAGTATGATGAGGACAAGCAAGTGACCTTTTGACTCAAGTTTAGAGAAATGTGAATTTAATGTAAGGTGTAAAGCAATGATGGACTTTGTGAGACCCAAAGACATGTTGAATGCTATATGAAAATCTAGAGAAATAACTTAGGAAGATCAAGAATTCTAAAACTGATTGCTCTTGTTTGTTGGACTGTAAATTTTTCCAATTTGTGAAGTTGTTGTTGTGACCAAATCTAAATTTTTGACTATTTTTCGTGACAAGAGGACATAATGTTGATGAGAACTTAATGTTTGCAAGTGTTTAGACTCAAAATGACTCAAAGAAAAGTGTTTTGTTTGATATAAAAAATGTTTTTCATACACTTGAAGACACAAAAGACATAATGTTTTGATGTTTGGTCTTGAAATGTTTGATAGTTCAAAATAAGTCAAGCATAATTCTTATGGTTGGCCAGGACAATAGTTGTTGATTTCCACATGAGGCTACACTATTCAGATTGGATACTTAGATTCTTGACCCCACTCGATCCACCCTCGGCACTCACCTCTCGGGGCAGCCAAGCATCAGTCCCCATGAAAACTCCCTGTGGCGAACTTTGTATATCTACTAAGAATCGTATGTGTGTGGGCCACTCCAGAGGTCTGACCTCCTGCTCCAACAACTAGAAGGATTTTGGCTTCTAAAACAAAAAGGTGCTACTAAGGGTATCCACTCATGTGGCCATACATGCGGCACTTTTAGCTCTATAAATACAGAAGGTTCCTAGTCAGTAGGGGTTACGCCCTACAAATAATCAAATAAATTTGATCAAATGGGTTTATGGGGAGACATAGTGTTGGTATGAACTAATCAGCACACGTTATCCGTAGTTTTCACCATGAATACAGTTGTTTATAGTGGTTTGGAAGAGGTGGGTTTTCCTCACTACCACTTGGGTCGTTCTCTCCTCACTAGTAGTCCTAATGACCACATGGGGAGACAGGCCCTCTAAAGATTAAACAAAAAGAGCCTATTGCCCAAGACACAAAAGACACTGGTTCAATTTTAGTGCACCAATTGAAGTGTTTGATAATATATGAAAACAAGGAACAATAAAAATCAAAATAAAATCCTTGTCAAGGTCTTGCAACAAAGATTTATTACTAGTTTGGATTTTTTCAAATGATCACCCATTCCTGCAAGCACACAAGTTAGGTCAATTTTAGATCCAAAAGACTTTGTGAAATAGGGGCCTTCAACAATGCATTTTTTTGACCAATTCAAAGATCTGATTCATCACAAAAAAAACACCACCTGTAAAATTTAAAGAGATTTCCAGAAATGTAAGAAAATCCAAAATATTTGCTAATTTGCTCCAAAAATTAATTTTTTATGAAAAATCATAAAAAATTCATATAAAATGTAAAATGGATCCAACAAATGTAAAATTTTTACTGGACACTCTTGACGACCTTCTAAACCTGCCGTTTGCGAGATATGAGCAAAATAATGCAAAACCCTAATTTTCAAAAATCTGATTTTTTAGGAATGATTTTGCATCAAATTTAAAATAAAAAAGAGCAGATCTTGTGTATTATTTGGAGATATTTCCAAAAATGTAAGAAAATCCAAAAAATTCACTAATTTTCTCTCTAAATTAATTTTATATGAAAATTCATAAACAATTCATAGAAATTTAAAATATGCTTCAATAGATCTGAATTTTGGTTTGAGAGCTCTTGATTTTGTGTCCAAAACCCTAGTTGCACAAGGTTTTCTCCAAATTGTTTTAGAAAACAGCAATATATGGGTAGGAAAACCTACAAAAAACACATATCCCATGTCCCATGTTTATGGTAAAAATGGATAAAAACAATATTGAAAGGCTAAATGAATTCAACCACAAAACCCTAGCCTAACAACAACAAAGATCCACCATAACATATGAAGATTACCTAAGATAATGCAAATCAAATGAAATCACAAAGATTATACCATCACATGTCCAATAGAGTTGGAATCTCCATTCTTCCTATCTCCATTGATCTTGCTTGATATATTTGCTCTCAGATTTTATATGTGCACAAGAGCTCAACAAAGAATGAAAATGTGGTTGCAAGTAGGCTTGCATATGCAAGTTCAAAAGCATAGTGTAGTCGATTGATCAGTCGGTATGCATAGGGTTGATAATGAAGGAAGCATCTCCTTATATAGAAAACACTATAAGAAATGGAGGGGTAAGATTGAGAGGTGTAAAAGATAAATGGTCGGCTATGATTAGAGGGTATGTAGAGAAAATAAGAAAATAATGAGAGGGTAGGTAGTGTAGGAATTAAGAGATGAATGACATGTGTAATGGGTAGAAAAGGCTAATGAATTAATTAAATAAATAAAGATTTTTTTAATTATAGAAGAAGTGAGATCAATTAAATACATACGATATTTATTTAAATTAGGCAAAAGGATAATTTAAATAAATAAATGTATTTATTTTAATGAGAAATAAGGCTAGAAGAGGATAAATGAATTAATTAAATATATAAAGATTTATTTAATTAATAGAAGAATTAGGCTTAAATAATTAAATCTCCCATTGTTGAGCCTCTTTCTCCATAGGTTTATAAACCTTTGAAGAAGGACAAAGCTTAAATAAAGCAAATAGAAAAGTGAATACATGAAATGAAGCCAAAACCATACTTGAATATAAACCACATTCAATTCAAATTTGGGCACCCAAAACTTTACACCAAAAGAGGGATAATCGTCCATTCCAATATTGGTAACTTCTTTTCTAAGTGTTCACCACTCTCATATGTTGTCCAATAAAAGGGTCATTTGTTGAACTTGTAATTTAATGAAAAGATAGTCAAATAATATCCAAAATGATATCTTCCAAATTCCATGTTAATAATTGTTCATTTATATCTTTAAAATATTGTTATGAGAAAATATTAATTTTGAGTTAAGGTAGATGAGGTTGCGCTCTTAGTTTTTGTCCATAATAGAAGAAAATTGTATTGTAAATTAGTTGGCATAATATATACAAAATTAGCAGGGTAATGAGTCCTAATTGGATAGGAAATATTACCATATGAACATCTTGTTAGCCAATTTTATCAAACCCATGAATAGATAAAGATGTGATAGGATGACAATAATGATACACATGACTATGAGGTAACAAGTCAATACTATAAAGATTGACACCTAATGATCATTAAGACTATTCTTGATACCCATAGTCTTAATACCAACAATAATTATAAATGGGTGAACTTAACTTTTATTTGAGGAGGACGAAGTTCATACTAATGGAAAATACTATATAGAGTATTAGAGAAAATAAATTTGATCAAATTATTAACACCATTTAGTCTAGTAGAACATAGTATGAGGATACTTTGTAGAGCCTCATAAATTATAACATGATAAACAAGAGTAGTTTGAAGAATATCCATAAGAGAGATATTAGAAGATCTTAGTAGATCAATAATCACAACTCCTTACGAAAACCCAACATAGGGTAACACAAAATACCACATGATGCTATATGATGACTCAACTCAAGATATTAGACTAAAAGTATATAAGCTTAAACCTAGAGTGTTGAATGGGATTTCATGTCACCTCCAATCAACTTTCCATTTGGATAAAGACACGCTCAGACCTGTGAAGCCAGGTGGAGTCGATGTCTTGTACCTGCAAACCTATCACCACCAATACAAATGCAACAACATTTACCATAATATATATCATGAAATAAACAAACAAGTGAAAAGGAATCACAATGTCACATCATTCTCAAGAATGAGTGGTATGACATTGTCCCTATCACAATCATAGTAAAAGACAGTCAAAACAAACAAGCACTAACATATTCATCATATCAATTGCAACCACTAAGTATGGTTAGTACATAATAAGATACCATCAAATCTCCATAAGCAAATATAAACTATACACATAAAATAAATACACATAGATCATCAAATAGTAATCCATCATCATAATAATCTATGAATATAATCATCCACATGAAATCATAATGTCAAGTGCAAATATGATAATTCTATCATCAATAATGAAGAATCCAAATCATAAGTAGATCCATAAACATCTATCAAAAACATCACAAGATAGTCTAAGATATAACAATATAGTCTATCAATACATAAAAGAAAGATCAATCAAGGACGAGCACTACAAAATATAGTATGAGGATATTTTATAAAGCCTCCTAAATTATAACACAATAAACAAGAGTAGTTTGAATAATATCCACAAGAGGGATCTTATCAGGAGAAATTTGAATTTTCTTGATAAGATTAATTTACCCCAAGGATATTGAAATAGGTTTATGAAAAAGTGCTAGAATAGTTTTATAGGCTTTAGATAGATGAAATGAATAAATAATATTAATATAATTGGAAATAAATGACGAAAAAATAACAATTCACAATAACACTAAAATTACTAATAAAAAAAGAAACACTAAAATTTAATATGGATCAACCAATGCAGGCTACATCAACAAAGAAATAGTTGTGCACTTACTTTTTATTATCCAACAAAGAGAGAATTATTATTTGTTGATTTTTCACATTTTGTAGATCCACTTATTTATAAATTCATTTACATATATTACAAAAGTCGATTTAAATGCCAAAATTAGAACTAACTCCTTTACTAAATAAAGGGTATTTTTTTATAATGGGTGTTGTCCCCATGCCCCTAGTAGCCTCCACTAGGGGTGTTCCCCCATACCCTAAATGTGAACTCCACCCCCATACCTCTACTTGGTACATATCAGCCCCTAAGCCCCATAAAAGGGGATCTTATCCACTACACTCGCTAATTAATTTGAGAAAAAAACCAATAGTAACAAAGTTAACAAAATTTAAGCTAAATGGCATGAATCACCACATACAAACAATCTCCCACTCAATGATTGATAAATCTCTACACTAAAAGAAATCTCCCACTTGAAGACTAGCCTTGGATGAACATTATTTCACATGTAGCTCCCACTAGATTTATGCACTTGGAATTGGAGTTTTTCTTAGCTCCATAATTATCATTCTTGAACGCTAATATAAATAGTAAGATAGTAATAGTTTATCTCAACTTATCATGCCTTCATTAACATATCTACATGATTATGGGTAGTGTCAATCAATTCTTTCTTCAACTATCATTCCTCTAAAATTCATGATATGGAATGGTACCTGATCTATGTATATGATCTTAGAATGAAGGATTGAGTTTTTTACAAGACGAATGATGGTCTAACTATAACTGTACAACTGACTCTTCATGTAGTGTTTTCTTAATTCCTCCATTAGCCTTTGTAAAAAATCATCATTTTAGTATCCTACATAATAGCAACGTATTCTTCTTATATTATTGAAAGTGTAACAACCTTTTTCCAGTGTTAAATCCAACTAACTATTATTCCACTTTTATTAAACACATACTCAATGTTTCTCTTCCTACTATCTATATCATGTACTAAATCTGAATTAAGTTATCCCTCTAGAGTAGAGTTAGAACCTCTAACACATAATGCTTGAGTATTGGTCACTCTTAAATACCTTATAATCCATTTTCTAGCAATCCAATGCTCTTTTTAACAAGATTATTCATATACTGTCACAAATCCAACTACATATGCAATATATATCCTTTTACACACTATAGAATACATCAATCTACCAACTGCTAAAGATTATGGAACCTTGGACATGAAATCCATATCCTCTATTAAATACTATCTCTATGTAAAAGTAAAATTGATCTACATAATTTTCTAATCTCATTTTAAAATTAATAACAACCATTTCATAAATTATTGTCTTTCAAATGTCTTATTAAATGAATCTTTAATTTATATAATATAATCTTCATTAAAACTAAATATAAATATTTGCCATTTAATTAAATTTATATATACATCAATTCAAATACTTAATCTCAATTATTTTATATTAATCCTAACTGACAGATGTAAAATAATTGTTTGACGTTGCTTTATTTAGTTATATGAGCATCATAAGTAATATATAAATAAATAAATAAATATTAATATTTAATATTTAATTAAATTTTTTTATACATCAATTTAAATACTTAATTTCAATTATTTTATATTAATCCTAACAAATGTAAAATAATTGTTTGGGGATGCTATATCTAGTTATATGAGTATCACTTCAGCAATCATGAGTAATAAAAAAAACAAAACGAATTAAAAAATATAAATATATCTTAAGTATGTTTGTAAATTTCAAAATATAAAAATTTAATCTAAATATCTCTATGCAATGTGATTTTGACGTGCCGTGTGTCGATCCACATTTTTTTTTGAATATGTATTTTCATTTCTAATTAATAAAGTCTGACAATAGATGCGTGTATTTTTGTCTGATACAATTCAGTGTAGTTCAAATCAGCTAAACCCAGGCAATTCTAAGAAGATGAAGCGTTCACAACTTGTAATATCACTTTCAATAATTCTTTCCGTGCACACCATAATCTCGATCTTCTGTTACCGATCTTAGCTAATTTTCCATAAAGAATGGCGTGGTACAGATGGGACAAGAATTCTGATCCTCAAGCCATGGCCAAGTACAGTGAGAATGAAATATGTGTCGGATCATACAAGGAATTTCTCGAACCTCTTCTCCCAAAATAAAATCATCCCTACAGACTCCACAGAAAAGCCCATCATCAACATGAAAATTTGAAATTGTTACAATGGGCAGTCCCTCTACCAATTTTTTCGCTTCCTTTCATTCTCCATTATCTTGACGATCTTTTTCCGAAGAGAATCGAAGGTATTGAAGACCCCAAGTAACCATCGAATACCAGCAGGGAGTTGATCCTCATGAACTTCAATCAGGAGAAATTCAGAATATAATGAATCGTGACGGCTATTAAGCTGTTGCAGACAATGAGGCAGAGCTTGGCGGTTCATAAAACAATTTGCTTGCATGAATAGGTTGCTGGCTTCGATACGTAAATCCCCCATGCGAGATTCTAGGCTTGTGCACCAGTCGGCAAGTTCCTTCTCCCTGCAATCCATCTGCTTCTCCTCCTGCATTTGCATTTCTTCACTTCACTATTCCGTAGCAAATTAATGATGAAAATAATTTCAATTTTGTATGCGAATTCGTGGAATGCATTGCTGTCATCTAGCAATATGTAGTGAAAGAAGCGTCAGGAATAGTTTCTTCTGGCGACCCCTCAAAACAGGCGGTAAGCGGAAAATAATATAGTCTATAGGGAGACAAATATTTTAAACCAAAATTCTTAAAAGTAACTGATTTAGTTTTAGATGACATAAGCGGAAAATAATATAATTAGCCGATAGGCACCCCGCCATCGGAAAACTGTCTCACGCTGTTAAATCGTGATTTTCCATTTTTGATAGTTATTTCGGCCGTTTTCCGTTTCAAATGTTTTTTTGTCAGCGTTGGGGGACATAGTATACCTACAAAAACAGCCGTCGTCTTCTCTTTTGGCATTCGATATTACGCCGGATATTTCTCACGCCGGAATATTGTCGGGAAGTTTCCGTAGACCATTTTTATGGGAAACGTGTTAAGTTAATTTCAACAAAGAAAATCGGATTTCTTTCTGTTTTATTTCATCGCCTTCCTCCACCACCAAAGGGAAACATCCATCATCCAGACCTCATAAAACTGTGATAATTTCATAAATTTTTTTAGCTTACTATGAATAAATTGACGCGTCAAATGTAGGCCAGATTAGTTTTTCAGGTGCCAAAATATTGAAGATTGTGCTTTGGTATTTGTTTGAAGCCCTCCTCTTTACAACAAAACGAAATGTCATCTACCAAATCATGCAATGAGTTCAAAGAGCAGGGAAACATGAGACTGGGCATGGAAATAGTTATGTTTTATCTCATCTCCGGCTGAGACCACTTGAGCAATCTCATAAACGACTAGAGCTCAGAAAATGGATGACATTCATTCTCCATATGATTGGGTAGGGATTTTTTATTTCTGATCGGATTGATATGGTTTGGTTTCTTGAAAATAATAGAAAAACCCTGATCCTTGCCATTCAAGACAATCCTAATATGATGGGTCGTATAAAAAATGATTGGTTGTTAAAAAATGAAGCTCACTAGCTGGTCAAACCCTAATAAAAATGGTAAATCGCCAAACCCCACTTCTACCATTGAGATTATACAAAGAACTATGCTCAAAAGTTGAGAGTGTACCTGTGTTTGGAAAGTTGAAATATAAGAAAGGAGGATGGAAAATTATGCCCTTTGTTATAGGCATAAAACCAAACCCTCTTCCATTTATTTATTGTTTTTTTTTATAATTTTCAGAGTTGAAAAGATGGTTAATGTAGTCTTATATCTTGGCGGGAAATGAGAGCTGTGCAAATCTGGTAGTGAACAACTTATCAGTGAATCTGGTCGTGTTCTTGACCACTCAGTTTTATATAATCAGGTTGCAGCTGCAAAAATTGCTACCATCTGGGGAGAAATCAACACTTTAGCACCCATTTTGCGTGACTCTTTAGCAGATTCGTATCTTGGAACATTTTGGACCATTGTCTTTTCCTCTGTCACATACATACTGGTGAGCCAACTCTGAGTGGCAGGTTCAATGCATTCCGAAAATTTCACCATTTTCATCTTTATAGTTGCATTTCTATCTTTATACCATCAGTAAATTGAATACCCCAGCAATCTGTTGCAATATGTGAAAGTTCTATTAGTAAGATCCTTCTAATGGACACTCGGAACTTCATATTATTTTTTGTTAAGATAAACTTGATGATATTCATAAAAACTGTTGAGACTTGAGCATAAGTTTTAAACTTCTAGGTGAACAAAAACATCACAAGTAACACTATATCTAGGCTTTAAAAGAAGAGGATGATAAATGTTTTGTTTAGAACAGAGAGGTATGTTTAGAGTTTTATTAAATGGTTTTCTTGGAAGAGAGATATTTTTAGAAGTATTGCAAAATTCATTCGAGACTTTAGCTGGCAAAAGCTTGAAGTGGATGGAAAACTTAAATTTTATCCTATGCGGAACCGTCATAGTTGAACGTGTGAGATCTATTAATATGGTACAAAAAGTAATCATGAAGTTATCCCAGTCCGTAATAATATATATCTTCAATTTCAAGTTGTAATTTTGTAGTATCAACATTATGGATTATAATTCTAATCAACATTTTTTGTAAATATGGTAAAAGTCATCATATATATGTTCAACAAGATTCAGTGTTTTTATTCATCTTTTTTTTCTAAAATTTGATTAATTTTTGTAATATTGTTTCTTTACATGGTCGTTTTGGACGTTGCTTGGCAGACTTGTTCATGAAAATTGACAGGAGTAAATGTTTGTTATAGCAGATTGGCAATTGGGAACATTTTGTTTGATGATTCATAATGAGTTTGTACTCATGGTGGATAGGTTCTATTGGCCTCGGAGGGGTAAGTATTTTAGATGTCCTTGTATTTCCATGTTAGATCTAAATCATATTAGCTTAGGCTTTGTACGAGGAAAGATTACATGTATATAAATTTATATGCATGAAATTTTATCTATTATTTTTTATATATGAAGCTACAATTCAATACCTATATTCATATAACAAAATCTACTGCTTTTCTTATTTTAAATATCTGTTATGATATAGAAAAAAATGCTAATTGAATATTTATATGTATATTACAATAATTTTCTCTGTAGATTAATATTATGCTCTTTCAAAGAATATTGTTGTTGTTTTTCTTAAAAATATTTGCAATATATGTCTAAATAAATATTCTCCATTGGCATGTTTATGTTGGACACAATGGATCACTGAGAGGGGGTTGAATCAGTGATTTACCAATTTTTTCTTCAAACAAAGATATACCAGTACTCTATGAAATAAATAGAGTGCTGACCGGTAAGCCAAACTATGCAAACTAAGTGCGTGAAAGGATTTGCTATAACATCAAAACAAATCATACACAAGAATGCATCACATAACAACAGATATACGAATAAAACCCAATGTGGGAAAAACCTTGGTGAGAATAGCTGCTGGAGATCTTCTGCTCTAACCTATCCTCACAATATACCTGATCTGATTACAATTTTTGGGTACCAACCCAAGAAGCACCAACCCCTGATTTATGAGCACCAACTTAAACCAACACCAACCCCTAAACAATTTATGGGCTACAACCTAAATGACCTACAATCCCTGCACTAACCACCTACTTACTGAAGATAATATGAAGATTCAAATACAAAAATAAATTCCCTATTACAAATGAATTTTTGCAACCCTTCAATACTCTGCTCTACCGGTTTCAATCTTACCGGTCTGTGAAACTTTCAAACAGACTGCAACACTGCCTTTATGTTAATCCTTACTCTATTGAAACTTCTCTTCCTCTGTCTGTTGGATTCACTTCACACCTGCTCACACTTTGCCAGGTTTTGTCTCTGTCGGTTTGTTCTCTCCCAGTTCACACACCTTACCAGTTTCTCCTTCTAGTCACAGTCACTTAAGATTTCTTGTTTTTCACTTAAACAATCTTTTCTATCTGTCTTTCATTCACAAGCAGAATCACAAATACTTTCATAGTAGTAGTCTCATCAATTTAGAGTTGTATATTTAAAAACAAGTTTTCCCACCAAAAACAAGTTCAAATTTCAAGTAGTTAGGGTATCTTTCCTTCGACCAAACCTGAAAGCAATTTGATTCGATCTGTCTTGGATCGTTCACCTGCTTTGGGGAGATGCATCTATACACGTTTTTATTCATCCAATGCATGTTTTCTAAAAGTAGCAAACTTTGCCCTGCTTTACGGCCTTGATCTTTGTTGACCTCATTTCATCCAATTATTTCTAACTAAAGGTCAATCTGCAATTGGATTTCGTGCCTTGATCACCATACCAACAACAACCTGATCATTCTTTGTCATCCATTCTTCCTTGAGCCGCAACAGTTAAATAAATCTTGTGATTTGTAGATTTATCATTTAATGACCACCAACTGCACGAACAACCATGTGGATGAACATTTTATCAACCTCTACATGTTTGCTACCTCATCTCCCCATGACATACATCGATATACATTCATCTCACTGACAAAGAGTCAGTTCAAAACTAAACATCCCTGCTGGTACAAACCCTTCTACTGATACAAACCTTTACCGATATGCCTAATACACAAGACAACTACTTTTATCGGCATCACATCGTACTAACAGTTCATCTTGCCTTCTGGTATGTCTTCATGCCATTCATTCTTTTCAGGTCACCGGGTGTTTTTGTGATTCATCTAACATTCTGCCTCTTCATCACAAACAAACAACCAACTATCATACTGATTTATGCCTTACTGGTTAATACCTAGGCATGCCAACTCACTTGTGCATCTCACCTCATACCGGTGGTATCATCTTTCAACATATAATCATACTTCTCTTCTTTATGCCAATTCAATCTTCTTCATACTGGGTTGACACACACTATCGGTAGCTTGCAATATCGGTTAACATCATTGACAACTCAATGCCAACAATCTCCCTTTTTGGCATTGATGTCAACACTTTATATTTTGGTCTCTCTTCCCCTTTGACAACAATGGCAAAGTAAACCTTAGTCTGACACCAAAATTACTACGAGTCTAATCTTAATCTCTCCCTTGTCTTCAACCAGTAGGACACATTCTCCCCCTATGTCCATGCTTCATAATTCAAGAGTCATAAGATAGTAACAATCATTGACTCCCCCTAAACCATACACCTCCCTACACATTTCAGTGTTGTCGGATGGTGGGACAACTCCCATCTTTTGTCTAAAGTACTCAAATGGGCCCAAAGGAAGTGTCTTGGTAAATATGTCAGCAATCTTCTCACCGGTTGGAACATATTCTACTATGACCTCCTTGTCTTCTACCTTTTCCCTCAAGAAGTGATGCTTGATTCCAATGTGTTTTATTCTTGAGTGCATTACTAGATTCTTGGAGATGTTGATTGAAATTGAGTTATCACACAAGATTTGAATAGGTTCTACTTTCTCCACCTGTATGTCCTTCAGTGTCTGCTTCATCCACAATACCTATGAACAACATGTAGCAACTGCTATATAGTCTGCCTCAATAGTAGATAATGACACTGAATCTTGCTTCTTGTTGTGCCATGATACTAAATGATCTCCTAGGTACAAGGTGCCTCCACTTGTACTCTTCTGGTCATCAATACTTCCTACCCAATTTTCATCAGTATAAGCCTGCAAAGAGAAGTCTCCTCTCTTTGGATACCAATGACCATAACTGATAGTTTCTTGCAGATACCTAAAGATTCTCCTGACTGCATTTAAGTGAGACTGTTTAGGAGTAGCTTGGATTCTTGCAACCATGCAAACAACTTGTACAATATTTTGTCTAGATGTTGTTAGATATAAAAGACTACCAATCATAGACCTATACAGTGTCTGCTCTACTTCCAGTGACTCCTCTAGTTTGCTCAACTTACAATGGGTAACCATGGGATTACTTACTAGTTTGTTGTCCTCCATTTGAAATTTCTTCAACATTTCTTAAACATACTTGGTTTGCAAGATGAAAATTCCTTTCTCCTACTGTGAGATCTGCAAACCAAGAAAATAGGACAACTCACCCAACATGGACATCATAAATTCTTTCTTCATCTGATTTGCAAATTCTTTGCACATGATGTCATTGTCTCCACCAAAGATAATATCATCCACATATACAACAATTATAGTCATGTGATCTCCATTTACCTTGACATACAAGTTGTTGTCTGCATTCCCTTTCTAGAATCCCTGCTCCTTCAAGTATTTGTCTAATCGGGAATACCATGCTCTGGGGGCCTTCTTCAAACCATACAAGGCTTTCTTCAACCGGCATACAAAACTCTCATCATCATGTAAAAGATAACCCTCTATTTATTCCATGTACACCTCTTCTTCAAGGTTACCTTTCAAAAATGCAGATTCGACATCCATTTGGTAGACCTTGTAACTTTTATAGGTAGAGAAAACTAAAAATATTCTTATTGCCTCTAACCTAGCAACTAGTGCAAAGGTTTCTTCAAAGTCAATACCTTCAACTTGAGCATATCCTTTGCAAACTAACCTTTCTTTATGTCGAATTATTTTGCCTGCCAGTCTAGGAACAAGTTCCAAAGTTTGATTTTTCTCAATTTGTTTCAGCTCTTCATCCATGGCATCTATCCACTTTTCACTTTTGCTAGCTTCATCAAAAAATTTTGGGCTCAAGTTCTATCGTGAGGTAGAAATTTACCTACTCATCATTCTGGGCTAGTCTCATTCTGGTCTGCACACCTTCAATTTTATCTCCTATGATCTGTTCTTCTGGATGGTTCTTCTGTATATACTGGTTGGAGTTCTTGCTTGGTTCTTCTTCCACTAGTCCATTGTCAGATTGATTTTCATGCTCATCATCACATCAATATAGGGTACTGGTGTAGATTCTTTCTTATGTAGGTCTTCCTCTATTCTCACATTTATACTATCAGCCATATTTCTCATTTTCTTATTGTAGCATTTTTAGGCTTTGCCATTAGTTGAGTAACCCAAGAAGATTCCTTCATCACGCTAGGAATCAAAACTTCCTAATCCATCAATGTCTCTCTTTATGAAACACTTACATCCAAACACTCTAAAATACTTGAGTGATGGTTTTCAGTCATACAATAACTCATAAGGAGTCATTCTATTGTTCACTCTTAGTTGTGCCTGGTTTAATGTATAGAGATTAGTATGAACTACTTCCTTCTAGTATGTATCCGATATACTAGCCTCATTCAACATCATTCTAGACATTTCTTTCACTGTCCTATTCTTCCTCTCTACCACACCATTATTCTATGATGTTCTTGTTGTTGAATACTATCTCTGGATTCCATGTTTCTCATAGTAGTCAATAAAATTATTTGAAGAATATTCTCCACCCTGATCTAATCTTAAACACTTTAATTGATGTCTACTGTCATTTTCAACCATCCTTCTAAAAATCTTAAATCTTTCAAATGCTTGTGATTTTTCATGCAAAAATGTCACCCAAGTCATCCTTTAGTAGTCAACAATGAGTAGCATGAAGTATCTCTCACCGATTAGAGCCCTTGTCCTTGTTGGTCCACACAAATCTGTATGTACTAACTCTAGAGGTCTTGAGGTATTATACTCTTTTTTTTAGAACTCACTTTGATTTGGTTGCCTCTGATGCATTCATCACAAAAGGTACTTTTTGGTTTAGTTTTTTGTGGAATTGTAGCGTCGTAAATTGTACACACTTGCTAGGGTGGTACAATTTTACACCTAGTTTAGCACCCGCCTTGGTGCATTTTGCATTTTGCATTGCATTTCCCCTTTAGCACTTAATTGATTAAATTAATTAGGTCTAAGGTTCTATTTCATCATAGTCCACATCATAAAGTTGGGCCCTTTCATTAAAGTGTGCCCTTTTCATTTTATTCCTCCAATACATCATTTAATCAAAAACCCTGATTAGGTCCTATTTTAAACTTGGGGGCTTGATTTCGGGGGTCAAAACATCTCGAAATCACCTATAACTTCGGGATTCTCTCTAAAATCATCATATCCGACGGCCCTGAAAATTTGGTGAAAAGTTGTCGGGACCATGGCGCCTGGCGTGCACACGGTCCCGGACATTTTTCCCGAAATTTTAGGAGCACGATCCAATCATAAAATAAAGCTTAACCCCAAGAAATTGGTGGGAGATTCAATCTCTAGGTCGGCCAAAAGTTGGAATTAAGACCTAGGGTTTCATATATAAGAGCTCTCTTTCTTCATTTGAAAGGATCCAGATTTTTGGTTTCAAGGACCTTCTATGCAGCGAAAGAGCAGATCTTTGAAGACTTCAACAACATTCAACATCCATCCATCAGGCATTCATCAATTTCATTCATCTATTTAGGGCTTTGAAGACATTGAAGAGCAATAAGGGATCACCGACTGAAGATTGGCTTGTACCCCTCCCTTGGGGTTGGGTATGATTTCATGTTGTTTTCATTTCTTTGCATAAGTCTCATTATATCACTTGTATTCATGCTTTAGATCTCTTTACATCTTGATTTGGAGCATTTACATTATCATTTACAAGCAATTAGGGTTTACTTTCTAGGTTGCTCTAGTTTGCTTACTTGCATTTTAGGATCTTGCACACACACAAGGTCTGCACACACATTACTTTTACAATACAACTTGGCTATTCGTGGAGGTGGAAATCACCAAAGAAGGGGTTTTACTAAGGCAAAACCCTATATAGCCACCCAAAACACCTTTTCAGATATAAGTGCAGGTTTTAGAATTCGGATGACGCCGCAAGTTGCAGATCCGGAAGAAGCAGACCGAGATAGAACTTCACACCAAATTCCAGCCCAAAAAGCTAGGACAGGGGCGTGGGGCGCCCTGGTCCTACCAGGACAGGGGCACTGGGCGCCCTGGTCCCTGGGACAGGGGCGCTGGGTGCCCTGGTCCTTTTGTCAGACAGTAAGTTTCAGCATTTTGATAGCTTTTCAGGTTGCAAAACAACAGTTTTCGGAGCAGTTTCAGGGGCAGAATCAGGACAGTGGTGCCCGCGCCCCCATCCCGAACATTTTCACTCAGATTTTAACTCCGGGTATGCATCTGTATTCTTATCTTGTCCTTGTGTTTACAGCTTTCCATTGTTTAATCTCAATTCTGCAATCTTGTTATTAGTTCATACTTGCACTTTGGGGTTAGGGATTGAACTTGCATCATTCTATCTATCATTTTATTTTTCAATTACAACAAAGGAATAGAAATCCTAATAGGTAGCCCATGGCTCTCTCTTCCACAAAAAGAAGTAGCCAATTGTGTGATACCTCTAGGCTCTTTCGTATTCCACAAATGTATGTCAAAAGGTGAGATTAGGGCATGTTTGCTTAGTGTCACTTTTTCCCCCACACATTTTGGTGAACCCGACATGAACTCCAATCTTCTCTAATTTTGATTTATGTTTTCAAATTTGAGTGTTTATGCTATTTCAAATTCAAATTTGTATTTACAAGTTTTAATTTCTTGCAAGATTCAAAAATCTGGAGGAAATTTTTGCTAAAACCCTAATTTTGTTGAACTTGTGGATAGCTTAATTGGGATCAATAATTTCAAATCTGATTTAGGAACTCATTTGAATCATAAATTTCATTTTCTAAATCTACATTCTAAGTGCTTGCATTGGTTAAAATTAAACATTTCCTTCTATTTTGCATGTCTTATCATTTGAAAGAGGAAAATTGTTGTCATGATGCATTCATTTCATAGATGTGATAATGGGTTAGCTTCCCTTGTTTCAATTTTTCCTTCTCCTAAAGAACCTCCCCTCATCTATAACAACATTTTAGTGCCTAAAAGAGTTTCTACCAATCCCTTTGAGACTCTCCCATGCTCTAAGGATGAAGACTTTAAGAGTGAGCTTGGCAATTCTCCTAAAATGTGCCCTTCCTATTTAGCTATCCTAGAGGAAGAGAATGATATCATAAACACCTTTCTTAATGTTACTTCATCTTCCCTACATGATGCCTCTCTAAGTGAAAAGGTATTGATGGACATTGACTTATTTTCTCCTAAACTTGGTCCTTCCAATGGGGGCATGTTAGTGCAACAAGAGGTTATGAACACTTCTTTCAAAGGTCTCCTTCCTAAGCATGAATCTTTGGAGAAATATGTTCATGTTCCTCCTAAAAAACACTCCCTTCATGAGGATCCTTTTGTGCAAGAAGATGACATTATCCCTACATTTCCTAGTGATGGCATTTCCTTTTCCAACAAAATTCCAACTAGAGATGATGAATTAATGATAAATGCTTACCCTTCTCCTAAAGTTTGTCTTACCCATAAGCATCCCTTAGAGAAAGAAGATGAAATAATAAGCAATTTCCTTAATTCTCTCTCCCCTAAAGATCATATTGAATATATTTTGAGGAAAGAGGATGAGTTTAACGCATCTATTGATGCTCTCCCTCCTAAGGATGAGGAATTAATAAACAATGTTATCTCCTCTCCTGAAATTAACAATACTTCAAACATTCCTTTCAACAACTTCACTATTTGGGATGAACCATTAGAAGAAGGTGTAGATTATTCTCTACCCCTAGCCAAAGGGGATGAAGTCAAGATTGAAAATTCCCTTGATAGTTTCTCACCTTCCTTGAATCTCAATTATTCTCCCTCTAAAAATAAAGCGTCTCCCTCTCCTCAACTTGGTTCTACTCATAAGGATACCCTAGTTCAAAGCAAGATGGTTAACATCTCTTTCAAAGATCTTCCTCTCAAAAGTGAGACTTTAGAGAGTAATGTTGATCCTTCTCCTAGAGAGTTTATTCCCCATGTAGATCCTTTGATGATCAAGGATGATATGACCTTTCCTAGTATTACTCTGCCTACTAGAACATCAATGCCTACCCCTTGTCTCTCTCCTAAAATTGATTTAATCCGCGATGAGATTTTAGTGCAAGAGAAGACTATCAACAATTCTTCCAACACTTTTGTTCATTCCTCTAAACCATCCTCAATCAATTTGATACATGTGAATGAAAGACCTAACAAACCTCTCTTCACTGTCCAAGGTGCCTATCCTTCTCAAAATTCTCAACCTTTAAATAAGCCTATCTTAGTGGTCCAAGGTGGTTATGCTAATGATTCTTCTTGCACTCCTAAGAAACCTATTATTACTGTGCAAGGAGGTTATTCTACTAAGAGCCCTTATGAGTATGCTAAGCAATTAACTAGAGAGAGTTATCATGCGGTTGCCCATACCTATAACACAAGAAACAATAGGTAGCCTAATCCTCCTCCAGTTATCCCAACTTCACTTCCTCCTTCCCAACCTATTCTTCCTCAAGCTCCACGTATTTCACAAGTTCTTGGTAAGGAATATGATCTCATAGAACAACTTAAAGCTACCCCTGCTAAGATATCCCTTTGGGATTTGATCCAAACTTCTTCCACTCATCATGGAATGTTACAAGATGCCTTGAAAGATTTGAATGTTCCTCCACCTAATACATCTAGTAATATAGTGTCTTTGGTTAACTCTGTGATGAATCCTAAAGCTCAAATTGTGTTTACTCAAGATGAGTTGCCTACTAGTGAAATTCAACATCAATTTGATCCCTTGATGATTGTGGTTATCATAAATGACACTGCTATAAGACGAACACTGGTAGATAATGGTTCTGGCCTTAATGTGTGTAGCATTAATCTATTGCATAAGATGAATGTGGATACATCCCTTATTGAGCCTGACTCTTGTCCCATTCAAGGATTTGATAATGTGGCTAAGTCTTCATTAGGTATTATCACCTTACCCATCACAGTGGGACCTGTTACTTTGCCTGCTCCTATCCATGTTATGTCGGGAAATCTAACATAAAACTTGTTATTAGGGAGACCCTGGATTCACAGTATGCAAGTTGTCCCCTCTACATTGCATAGACAAGTTAAATTTATTTATAACAATAAGACATATACCTTGATAGGTGATACTAATTTTCAAGCTTGTTTGCAAACATCTACTTCCAAAGGGAGTTCTTCTAAACCTTCCTCTTCTAGTGATGACTCTTTAAACAAGATACCTATGGATGAATCATCACCCTCTGATAATCAAAATTCTTTGGATGAGTCTGAAGTTCCTGAAGAAGATTCTTCTCAACTTGAATCTACACATGAAAAGGCTTTTGATCCTGAGAAGGTTCTCGCAGAAGACGATTGGGGATCTCTTGATTTTAATCCCACCTTTGTAGGTGAGTATAGGGTTCCTCCTAGAGAGCTTAAAGTTAAAAAGAGGGAAGAAACTAGAGATCAATCAGTCTTACCTGAACCTATGAGCAATAATTTTGTGGCCGCTTCTAACCTATGAGCAATAATTTTGTGGCCGCTTCTTCTCCTCACACCTCTAATTCTGAAGAATTTGATTCTTTGTCTTATAAAAAACCACCTTCTCTTTCTGAAATGGCTAATCATTATGGTCGTGGTTTTCACATTTTGGCTAAGAGTGGCTATAGTGGAAATGGTTGTGGCACAAATGAACAAGGAATTAGAGTTCCTTTAGAAGATAACATGCATGAATATTCATTTGGACTTGGATATAATCTTTCTAAGCCCACCAAAGCATCTAAAAGACCATCTCTCAATGTGAATGCTATATTTAGTAGTGATGATGATCTCACTTCAACTAAATCATCTTCTACTGCTATCAACTCTCATTCCCCTCATAAGGAAATCTTGGCGATGAACAAATCTCTTTATGACTCCCCTCAAATTTCTAAATCCACTTATGAATCTTTATCTCCTATTCATCATAAAGTCCTTTCTTCCAGGGATAAGGCTCTAATAAATTACACTCATCCCTCTTCTAAGATTTCTTGTGACTTTCCTTCTTCAATTTTTATCACTTTATACATGTTTTTGATCTCACTTATAGTTGAGCATTCAGCATGTCATATTCAAATACCTCATTCAATCTATCATGTCTTTAAATAACATTAATGGCTATTATGTTGCTCATCATTATGTGACATTGGTAGCTCATTTACTGGGGGCTCATTGTCATTCATGATGGTACAATTTCAAGTGCAATCATATTTTTGAAGCAACATAATAGCCTAATTTTTCTATGTTATCTCTTGTTCCTATGGAGTAATAGTGTGGAAATATTGATCATCTTTGCTTTAGAATTCTCTTTTCCTAGATATGGGAGAAGATGTGTATTCTCTTTCTTATCCTACCCACTTCTTGTGAGGAGAATTTTACATACACTAATGTCTTGCTTGCATGAACTCATGTGAGTATGTAGTACATTTTGTTTATGTCTAAATCTCTCCCTGGAAGATTGTGTAAGTCCTTCTCATTGACCTTATCCTGGGGAGGCAATGATCTTTTCTTATTTTTATCTAAGGATCCACTTTTTCCTATTTCGTGGATGGTGTGAACTTTATTACTTGATGTTATTCCTTGTATGCATTTGTTGTTGTTTGTTCAAGGATTCTCTCTTACAAGAGGTGTAAGTCCTTGACTACAACCTCTTTTGCACTTGGTAAAATACATCTATAATGAATTCACTCTCCCAATTGGGTTAAAAAGAGCGTCATCCTTCATTAAGAATCACTTTCACCTCGCAAAAGAAGGAAGTATTGCATTCTTATTCTCTTCTTTGTCTTATTCTAGAAGATGTTATATTTGTCTAAGACAATTCCTCTCGAGGATAGGTGTCTTTTGTACAAAGATTTCTTCTCCTCTAAGGATCTCCTTTACACATACTACAAGATATCCCTTTTCAACTATCTTATCCTTGCTTAAAGAGTGCAAAACTCTCTTGCTTGGATCTATGACATTGTTGCATTTTTGGGGTATCTTCTTTTGTGATGAAGGTAGGTATCCTTGTTCTACTTTTCTTATGACGTAAACATTACACTTTTTGAGCAATGTGTCATTCTTGGAACCAGAGCACAGACTCTTAGAGTGAGATGTCTCCATTTTTCTTTTATACAAGGTGATTATTCTCGGAACCAGAGCACAGACTCTTAGAGCGAGATGTCACGCTTTTGTACTATACATATACAAGTTGTAGCATACTCGAGCATAGACTCCTATGAGGTGCTTCTAACCTCACTTACACACACATGCACGAGGTTGAGTAGAACTAGCCGCATAAGGCTAGACTTTCTCACTCTCCTCCCTTACATGGATCACCTAGACAAACTCTAGGGGCTAGTTTTCCATGTCCTTTGTCCCATGGATCACCTAGACAAGATCTAGGGGCGAGAAGTCCATGTTTTCTCTCTCACTATTCTTCTCATGGATCACCAATGTGTGTATTCATGCTCTTTTTTTTCCTTTCTTTTCTTCTCTTTGCATTTTGTTTCCATGTACATCCTTCATCTTGTGTTAGAGAACTCTCAAATCCTCACACTCTTTGTTGTGTTGGAATTGAGATTTAGTCCTCTTTCTTACCAAATTATTCTCCATTAGTTTTTGATCTCATATCAAATCTTCTTGTGAGCATTAGTCATCAATATTCTTTAACAATTCGAAGTGGTAAACATGATACCCTGTTTAAACTCACTAAAATTAGCAAGCCGAAACAGGGGGGAGCATATAGCTACCCTCAAATTTTCATCACCTTCCTTAGTAAGCATTAGGTGATTTTGTGATCTAACATATGGTTTTGTAGGTTGCGGTTCCTAACTGTGTACTGCAGATACCGCTGGGGGCTTCGTCTGACAACTTATGGATATATCCTTTTTCAAATAATGTTTACTTTTCTGTACTTTAGCTTGCATATGCACGTAGTGTTCATATGACCGCTAAAGTGGGGGCTAAATGTAGCGTCGTAAATTGTACACACTTGCTAGGGTGGTACAATTTCACACCTAGTTTAGCACCCGCCTTGGTGCATTTTGCATTTTGCATTGCATTTCCCCTTTAGCACTTAATTGATTAAATTAATTAGGTCTAAGGTTCTATTTCATCATAGTCCACATCACAAAGTTGGGCCCTTTCATTAAAGTGTGCCCTTGTCATTTTATTCCTCCAATACATCAATTAATCAAAAACCCCGATTAGGTCCTATTTTGAACTTGGGGGCTTGATTTCGGGGGTCAAAACATCTCGAAATCACTTGTAACTTCGGGATTCTCTCTAAAATCATCATATCCGACGGCCCTGAAAATTTGGTGAAAAGCTGTCGGGACCATGGCGCCCGGCGTGCACACGGTCTCGGACATTTTTCCCGAAATTTTAGGAGCACGATCCAATCATAAAATAAAGCTTAACCCCAAGAAATTGGCGGGAGATTCAATCTCTAGGTTGGCCAAAAGTTGGAATTAAGACCTAGGGTTTCATATATAAGAGCTCTCTTTCTTCATTTGTAAGGATCCAGATTTTTCGTTTCAAGGACCTTCTATGCAGCGAAAGAGAAGATCTTTGAAGACATCAACAACATTCAACATCCATCCATTAGGCATTCATCAATTTCATTCATCCATTTAGAACTTTGAAGACATTGAAGAGCAATAAGGGATCACTGACTGAAGATTGGCTTGTACCCCTCCCTTGGGGTTGGGTATGATTTCATGTTGTTTTCATGTCTTTGCATAAGTCTCATTATATCACTTGTATTCATGCTTTAGATCTCTTTACATCTTGATTTGGAGCATTTACATTATCATTTACAAGCAATTAGGGTTTACTTTCTAGGTTGCTCTAGTTTGCTTACTTGCATTTTACGATCTTGCACACACACAAGGTCTGCACACACATTACTTTTACAATACAACTTGGCTATTCATGGAGGTGGAAATCACCAAAGCGGGGGTTTGACTAAGGCAAAACCCTATATAGCCGCCCAAAACACCTTTTCAGATATAAGTGCAGGTTTCAAAATTTGGACGACGCCGCAAGTTGCAGATCCGGAAGAAGCAGACCGAGATAGAACTTCACACCAAATTCCAGCCCAGAAAGCTAGGACAGGGGCGTGGGGTGCCCTAGTCCCTGGGACAGGGGTGCTGGGTTCCCTGGTCCTTCTATCAGACAGTAAGTTTCAGCATTTTGACAGCTTTTCAGGTTGCAAAACAGTAGTTTTCGGAGAAGTTTCAGGGGCAGAATCAGGACAGTGGCGCCCGCGCCCCCGTCCCGGACATTTTCACTCAGATTTTAACTCCGGGTACGCATCTATATTCTTATCTTGTCCTTGTGTTTACAGCTTTCCATTGTTTAATCTCAATTCTGCAATCTTGTTATTAGTTCATACCTGCACTTTGGGGTTAGGGATTGAACTTGCATCATTCTATCTATCATTTTATTTTTCAATTACAACAAAGGAATAGAAATCCTAATAGGTAGCCCGTGGCTCTCTCTTCCACAAAAAGAAGTAGCCAATTGTGTGATACCTCTAGGCTCTTTCGTATTCCACAAATTTGTGTCAAAAGGTGAGATTAGGGCATGTTTGCTTAGTGTCACTTTTTCCCCCACACAGGAATATTTCTCACATGCTGGTTTTTACTTATATTCACCAGATTATCAAAATTCACATGACCTAATCTCTAATGCCACAACCAACTTTCATCAACCTGTACCATAATGCATTGGGACTCATAGCATTCCTTCAAATTGTAGACATTACCATCTATCCTCTTTCATTCTGCTACAACCTAACCTGTACTCTGCTTGCTTATCTAACAATCGGTAGAGTCAAATGTGAACTTGTACCCTTTGTCACACATTTGACTTACACTTAGTAGATTATGCTTTAGTCCTTCCACATAGTACACATCATGAGCCTTGAGCTTCCCATCAATATTCAATGTACCATGACCCTTAATCTTGATAGAGGAGTTGTCACCAAACCAGACAGAACCACCATTCCAATCATCAAGGCTAATAAACTTTTTCTTGTCTCTAGTCATGTGACTTGAGCAACCACTATCTACTACCCATAGATTACTCCTTTCAGCATGTAGAGTAGTCTGCACAATCAAGCTTGACTCTGTCTAGTTCTTCTCCTTCTCTAACCAAACCCATTTCTCTTGTTTCTTCTCCTCTTCTATTATTTTGTGTTTTGGTTTAGTCTCTATCTTCTGCTCCGGTATTGTTTTCCTTTGCTCGTCAATTCTCAGCTTACAATGCATTGCTATGTGACCAAAATTTTGACACTTGTAACATTTTGAATTAGCTTTGAAAGAAGTATACAAAATATTCTTGTAAGACATCTGCACATTTCTCCTGCACTCATAACTCTTATGACCAAACTCATTGCAATTATAACATGTGACATTTGTACCTTGTAATGCAAAAAATGAGTTTCTACTCTCAAAACTAGGATTTACATTCATTTTCCTACAATCTACAATTCTATGACTGAACTTATTATACTGGTGACAATAACCATGAAAGTTTGTAACATACTGGTTAGATTGTCTTGGTCCAGCAAACGACTGCCTTACCAAGGGTCTTCCTTTCATGTTGCAAACTCTAGAGAATCCTTCATGATCAACTCTTGCTTTTTTCCTTGGATCTGCATGTCGATGCATTGAGTATGGCCTCTGGTTCATTGATTGTGTATACTAGTTTGTGTGGCAGTTCTTAACAACATCTGTATATGTCTTTTTATCGATATCCTTTCTTACCGTGAATGTCTTCTTCTCTTCAATTTCATTTGAAGAAGTAAATAGTATCTTCTTATCGGATGTGTCTTTGAAGTTTTAACTTTGACCCTCTTCAAATCCTAAGCCACCGATATCTTTAGATTGCTTCTGTTGCTCAACGTCTTCTCTAGAACTTTGATGTTGCCTTCATATTTGCTTCTCACTTTCATCTCTTCCTTGCTTTTGTCTAATTCCTTCCAGAGCTTAACAATTTCTTCTTTTAGGTTCTGATGATCCTTCTCCTTTTTACTCAAGTGGGTACTAGTAATTTCACAAATCCTCTTGGCTTCTTCCAATTGAAGTTTTAGATTTGCAGTTTTTTTCTTGGATTCTTCAAGAGATTTCTCCAACATCTCTTGTTCTTCAACTACAACCTATTTGACCTTGAGATCTCTCCTTGTTTTCTTCAATTCTTCCAAGAAATTGATGAGCTCTACTTAAAGATCTACTTCTCCTTCTTTCTCTTCTTCTTCTTCTCCCTCTTCAGGTACTAGAACGTCTTGGGCCATAAAGAGGTTTTCTCTGACTTCATCTGCATTGCAACAGTCATTTGAGACACTCTCCTCATCTGTGGTATCATTTTTATGTGTGTAAAGACCTCTCTGCTTCCAGTTGCCTCTTCTACCATATCGGTAGACATTCTTCTTCCTGTCCTTACCATATGATGTGCTACCACTTGATTTATCATCTTCATTCTTATCACCATAGGGTCATTTGGTAGCAAAATGTCCAATCTTTCAATAGTTGAAACATTTCAGGGGCATCTTGCCTTTATATTTGCCTGAACCCGTCTTGATTTTTCTAAAAAAGTTTTCCATGATATCATTAGAGTCTTCATCGGTTCCATCTTGAGCAGACTCTTCTTTTCCTTTCCTTGATGTTTTGAATGCAGCTTCTTTCTTCATAGACTTAGTACCGGCAATCCTAATCTCATAAGCAGTTAGGGAACCATACAACTCATACATTGTAAACATTTTAAGATCTTTTGCTTCTTCTGTTGCTGAAACCTTTCTATCATACTTAGATGTGAGAGAACTAAGTACTTTCTTCACTACCACCTCATATTTTATTTCTTTTCCAAGCCCTCTAATGGTGTTTGTTGTTTCATCAATCCTTTGGAGATAATCAACAATATTCTCTTCATCTCTCATCTTCAAACCCTCAAGTTGTGCTCTCAATGTCTGTAACTTGGCTTCCTTGAATTTAGCATTGTGTTCAAATATTTTTTGCAACTTATCCCAAGTTGCTTTGGTAGATGAGTAGTGCATGACCTTAACAAACTCATTATCAGATAACCCACTAAGAATAGTATTTTTAGCTTTAGCATTGCTCTCATATTCCTTCTTAGCATATGGATCAGTAGGGATATTATAAGGGACTGTATACCTATTCACAACCAACATCCATACATCATAACCTAGAGAGGACAAAGAGGTTTCCATTCTTCTACTCCAAAAGTCATAGTTGACACCATCAAACATAGGGGCTTTTGAGGAGGCTGATTCATTTCTTTCCATTCTAAACACTTGAAAGGATCTACCCAAGCTAGAGTATGCTTTAATAAAACAGGGTACCTATGCTCCGATACCAATTGTTGGACACAATGGATCACTGAGAGGGGGTGAATCAGTGATTTAACACTTTTTTCTTCAAACAAGGATATTCTGATACTCTATGAAACAAACAGAGTGCTGGCCAGTAAGCCAAACTATGCAAACTCAGTATGTGAAAGTATTTTCTATAACATCAAAATATATCATACATAAGAATGCATCAAATAACAACAGATATACAAGGAAAACCCAATGTGGGAAAAACCTCGGTGAGAATAGCTATTGGAGATCTTCTGCTCCAATCGAGCCTCATAATATAACTGATCTAATTACAATTTTAGCGCACCAACCCAAGGAGAACCAACCCCTAAATAATTTATAGGCTCCAACCAAAAGAAGCTACAACCCCTGCACTAAGAACCTACTTAGTGAAGACAATATGAAGATTCAAATAAAAAAATAAATTCCCTATTGCAAATGAAGTTTTGGAACCCTTCAATACTCTTCTCTACCGGTTTCAATCTTACTAGTCTGTGAAACTTTCAAACACACTACAACACTGCCTTTATGCTGGTCTTTAATCTCTTGAAACTTCTCTTCCTCTGTCTGTTGGATTCACTTCACACCTTCACACACTTTTCCAGGTTTTGTTGTTGTCAGTTTGTTCTCTACCCATTCACACACCTTACCAGTTTCTTCTTCTAGTCACAGTCACTTAATATTTCTTGTTTTATACTTAAACAATCTTGTATATCTCTCTTTCATTCACAAGAATAATCGCAAATAATTCTGTACCTGCAATCTCATTGATTTACACTTGTATATGTAACAAATCTGATTTGGTCTCTCTTGGATCATTCACCTGCTTTGGGGAGATGCATGTGTACATGTTTTTATACATCCAATGCATGTTTTTTAAAAATAGCAAACTTTACCTTGCTTTAAGAACTTCATCTTTGTTGACCTCATTTCATCCAGCTGTTTCTAACTGAAGGTCAATCTGCAATCAGATTTTGTGCCCCGATCACCATGCCAACAACTACCTGATCATTCTCTGTCATCCATTCTTCCTTGAGCTGCAACAATCAGATAATATCCCATGATTTATGGATTTATCATTTAATCACCACCAACTGCACGGATAGCCATGTTGATGAACATTTTATCAATCTCTGCGTGTTTGCCACCTCAGCTCCCCATGGCATACATCGACATACATTCATCTCACTAACAAAGAGTTGGTTCAATCCTAAACATCCCTATCAGTGCAAACTCTTGTACTAGTACAAACCTTTACCGGTATGGCTAATACACAGGACAACTACTTCTATCGGCATCACATCATACTGGCAGTTCATCTTGCCTTCTGATATGTCTTCATGTAATTCGTTCAGTTCAACTCACCAGGTGTTATTTTGATTCATCTAACATTCTGCTTCTTCATCACAAATAAACAACCAACCATCATACCTGTTTATGCCTTATTGGTTAATACTCAGGCATGCCAACTCACTTCTGCATCTCACTGCATAACGATGGTATCAGCTGTCAACACATAATCATACTTCTCTTCTTTATGTCAGTTCAATCTTCTTCATACCGGGTTGACACACACTACCGGTAGCCTACAATATTGGTTGACATCGATGACAACTTAATGCCAACAGTTTAATACTCATAATAACTCAACATTAATATGCAAATACAAATGGTAGAAAATGTAGCATAGAGCTGAAGTCATTGACAACAGATATTGCACCAACATTAGTTGTCTTCATGCCAAAGTATAGAATTCACTATACTCTTGTCAACACATTTAGCGATAACAAAGATGATGAGAAACAAGTTACCTTCTTAGATTTAAAATCAATGTTAAGGTTATAAAAGGGGTCAATTATTTTTAGGATTAGGGTTACTATTAGGGTTAGAGTTGATGTTAGCCTTAAATTAAGGTTATGATATAATTAAAGTAATGGTCCAATTCAGATTAGTGTTATTGTTCAATAATAATTAGGATGTAATAAAGGTTTAAATTTGAAGAAAGGTAATGTGTAATTCAAGAAATTTTACTTTACTTCAATTCTTTTGCATTGCAAGAGTGGACATGTTTATTTTTGATGGGCACTTCTTTTTTAGCCAAACATGGTAAAGTAATCAATTTAAGTTATTCTTCTTCTTTGTTCTTTTCACTTGTCAACTTGATTTTAAGATATTTTTATACTTGCTTCCTTTCTAGGCCATTTGGATTTCACCTCAACAATTAGGACAAGAAATTGTGCATAGTCTAGGGTTTAGTGGACCTATGAGCTAATGCCCAAAAGTTATCAATTAGGCAGGTCTATAGTAGTGTTCCTCATGTGATAAAATTAATCTTGGACATCCATCAAAAGTGGAAGTATTTATTATAGATGAGCTCAAAATATGTTACATTTCAAGTAAGGAGTCTAATGCCAATATTATACATAATTGATATTTTCTATTGATGGAAATATAATAAGAAATAGATCATATTTTATAGATTCATTGGATCACTATCTATATTAAATGACAATAGAAGAATCCTCTTGTGAGATGACAAAATAAAGGCATACAAAAGAAGAGTTTATGGCTCAATTTTATTAGCTTTTCTACTCACCTAAATAATGGAATACGAAGATTGTAAAACAGAAAAACTAGTGGATGATATAGAAATAAAGAAAAATAATCTAATCTATGTATCAAACAAAATAAAAATAAAAATGATAAAGTGGAAGAAGAAAATGATGTCAAATTCCAAAACACCTATGGGAATATTATTGTATTAGTATTGGTGTTCTCACATGGTGGAACCAATGCCAAAGCAAACAAAGAGAATAAAATATAATATGGCTAATGTGGAAGAATTCTTGATGCATAAATACATAATTATCAACATGCAACCTATGTACATCATGAAGGCTTGAATGTGTCATATTAAAAATTATTTTTGTAAAGAACATAGAATTAAGTTCATAATAAAAATAATAGATTCAAACGGTATCTACAAAAGGTTTCATTGAAATTTGCATTCTTGAACTCAATATAATGAGAGTATATGTAGGTGCTAGAGACTTCCTTTTTCCCAATGATTGTTGTAAAATACGTCGCATTTTTTAATATTAGTGAAAGAAAAATGTGAGTTCTATTCAAAATCTGTATGTTGGTTTAATGTTGGATATAGTTGTAAAATTTAAGTCCTGTCTTTTTTGCAATGATATCAAGTTACAAGATGTGAGTAGTCTCAATATCAATACTTCTTTTAAGCATGTTTCTTCTGGTGTGACTATGTCAATATTTATACATTCAACTATAACCTTTTGCCAAATTTATAATGATATAAATTTCTATCGACATTACCATTGCACCTCATTTAGGTGCAAGTGCTAGTCTATAACTGATGCTCAATTTGGTATGCGAATTTGTGGGATGTATTGAAGACATCTAAGAATATATAGTAATTTTGTGTAATTATAACTTAATAAGTTGAACATAATCTATGAATTCAACCAAAGTTGGACTTTAGTTAATTGGGTAAAAAAAGTAGAAATTAAAAAAAAAAAATTAAAATTATATAAAACTCTCTTAATTTTGTAAATTATTAAAATATTGAAAATCAAAATTTGCAAATCTAAAGATTTCTTTAAAATTAATTAATTTTGCATTTTCATTATATATATATATATATATGTTTTACTTTTCAAAAGTTAGAATAAAATAATTAAATAAAAAAAAGCAAATAAGATACAATCCTTAGCTAGTGTTGTAACATGTTTACACAAGCCACAACTTACATAAAAGGTTGTGGCAAGGTGAAATTTGTGTAAAGAGTTGTAGGACTAATATGCAATTTATTACAAAAATATATATTTATAAATATATAAAGATCATACATATATATATACATATTCTTATACATATACATATACATATACATATACATATACATGTACATGTACATGTACATATACATATACATGTACATGTACATGTACATGCACATATACATATCCAACCAAGTCATGTCCTATATATTCCTCGCAACATCTCCATCGAAACAGGGTCTGCATTCCCATGCGCTCCACCATTCCTAGTTCCTCTTTGCGCCATTGATTCACGCTAGTCCTCTGCAACTGCAGGCCAGATCCACAATCTGCCACCCTACAAAAAAATTGTAGGACACGCAACCTCCGAAATGAAACTTCACTCTGATACCACTTGAAGTAGTCATTGGTGAGGAGGGACCTCAAGGAGATCAGTCCAAATCGGTCAATAAGAGTAAATACAATATAAACACATAGATATGATGGAGGGAATACCGAACAGATAGTTTTATTGCATGAAATCTGATTACATCCAATTAGTAACAATCGAGTTACAATATACCGGCACACAGGCCTAGTAGAATAGGTCACACAGGGACCTTGAATTGAAAGATCTATCTTCTAGGAACAGTCTATCTTTCTGATACTTCTTGATTCTATATTTGAAATACATTCTAAAGCATAATTACAAATATATATATATCAATCCAAAGGATCCAGTTGGCCCAAAAGGGATAAAAACCTGAAGAACAAGGTTGGCCTCCACTAAGAGATTTCTCCGAAAAATCCAAAGGATGAAATGTAGAAGGTCGGTCACACGCCAAAAAACATTGAGATCATCATCCAAGGCTCCGCAAGATTTGAAATAGGTTCTGGTAGATCACCAGTATAGGTCTCAGGCAATCGGTAGCAAAGGAACAACCGATAACAAGAAACTATCAAGGAAACCGGTAGTGATATCTTGTCAGAAAGTGATCCAAAAGAGATGCAATTTCAAAGAAAGAAAGATGATCAAGTCTTCAAGTAGAATCCAACTCCACAAGATTTGGTGAGCCAAAACTGAGACACACAAAAAGAAAACTGAAAATGACAAACAAAACAGAAAGAAAATGTGTTTAGTTGATGCAAGATTGTTGTGAACCGAGGATGTTCCTACATCACGCATCTGAATGACACTTAGTGAATCCTACTAAGAAAAGAAAGAAATCCATCCTGACATGCCAAGCCATAGGGGCTTGCTTGAGTCCATATATAGACTTCCTCAATCTACAAATGAAAGAAGAATCCTCATAGAATCCCTACAACTGCTCCATGTAAATCTCCTCTCTCCTCTTGAAGATATAGGGGCTTGCTTGAGTCCATAGATGTTGCGAGCAATATATAGGAAATATTTACGATAACAATAAATATCCAAAACATATGCGTGTGTTGTTCTCTCATACAATTCAATGTACTTCATAGCAGTAAAACCCTGACCAAATTCTAAGAAGATGAAGCATTCACTTCATGTAATATAGCTTTCACTAATTCTTTCCATGCACACTCTACACTCGGTCCTCTCGTAGTATTTTTGGCTCATTCGCCGTAAAGAATGGCGTGGTACAGATGGGACAAGTATTGTGATCCTCAAGCCATGGCCAAATACAGTGAGAATGAAATATGTGTCGGATCATACAAGGAATTTCTCGAACCTCTTCCTCCAGAATAAAATCATCCCGACAAATTCCACAGAAAACCCCATCGTCAACATGAAAATCTGAAACTGTTACAATCGGCAGTCCCTCTACCAATTCTTTCGCCTTCCTTTCATTCTCCATTATCTTGACGATCTTTTTCCGAAGAGAATCGAAGGTATTGAAGACCCCACGTAACCACCGAATATCAACAGTGAGTCGATCTTCATGAACTTCAATAATTCTTTCCATGCACACTCTACACTCGATCCTCTCGTACTGTTTTTGGCTCATTTTCCATAGAGAATAGTGTTGTGCAGATGGGACAAGTATTGTGATCCTCAAGCCATGGCCAAATACAGTGAGAATGAAATATGTGTCGGATCATACAAGGAATTTCTCGAACCTCTTCCTCCAGAATAAAATCATCCCTACAAATTCCACAGAAAAGCCCATCATCAACATGAAAATCTGAAACCGTTACAATGGGCCGTCCCTCTACCAATTCTTTCGCCTTCCTTTCATTCTCCGTTATCTTAACGATATTTCTCAGAATAGAATAGAGAGTATTGAAGACCCCACGTAACCACCGAATATGAGCAGGGAGTCGATCCTCATGAACTTCAATCAGGAGAAATTCAGAATGTAATAAATCGTGACGGCAGACGACGAGGCAGTGTTTCACGTTCCATTAAACAATTTGTGGTTGCTTTTCTAAAATCATTTTTATATTGAAACAAATTGTAAAGAAATGTGGATCAGAGGAGAAACTCATAATTTTTATAGTGAAACAAATTGTAAAGAAATGTGGATCAGAGGAGAAACTCAATTATGAGCTCTTTGAAATAGTGGCTCAATCCATTAATTTATAAGAAGATACGTAATGAATGATAATCACAGTGTTAGTAGTGATATTTATGTTGGACAGCTGAGATAAGGATAAAATCTGTAGGACCAATGTGGGACTCTTGAAGATAAGGGTGAGTTACTGATAGTGGACCTGCATAATTAATTTACTTTTTCCAACATCTTTTCATAAATTAATTACACCAACTATTTTCAAATATGTTCACATATTCCAGAAAATGATGGGTCTTGGTTTATGGTCATGTTAGGTATCTATTTATAAACATTGATCAAATTATGTTTTCCATGTAAATGGGCTTTAGAGTGCTGCTTCATTTTACTAACTTCCCTTCATCATAACGACCTTAGGATTGTTCTGCCTTACCCCTAACCTATTACATCTCTCGTGTCCTAATATTTTGATAGTGTTTAAATGCATTGATACATGTTGCTCCATATTGTTAAATAGTGATTCATAGTACACATGCAAATGATTTTGTTTTAAATCGTCATGTTTATATGAACTATTCTTATCATATTTGAATATGTTAGAGTTATGATGAGATTTAAGACTAACTACATGGTTTTGACCTAGTGGATATAGGGAATTCATCACTCTCTGAAGAGGGAGGGAAAGTATAATCAGGAACAAAGGTAATAGATGAAGGACCTAATGCTATCTAAAGCCCAAAGCCTATAAGTTTTACACTTGTAATGTTGAGTTAGACTTAGGGTGTGTTTTCATCAACTCATTGTCTATTTTGTTAACCCTAGATGGTCAGCCTAGTAGTCAGGGTTTTTTTGCATCCTTGTAATAAACTATGGCATTCTTTTGAAGAAAAAATTTAAAATTGAGTCACTCAAATAAGTAAATATGATCCTTTTTAACCCTTAGCGATTCACGTGATAAAAGAAAAAATACATAAATGATTGTGTAAATAGAATGGAAAATCTTATTCTATGTGTGTCTTATGCTACATGATAGTTAGCACACATATACATATCTACATATATATACTCATATTTAATAATATACTCATATTTAATAATATAGAGTTCCAACTGTACACATAGCAACATATGTAAAATGAATTGAACGTGTCAATGACTTGCGTGGACCTTGCTTTATGTATGTGATTTTTGAATTATATTAACATCACAAACTTTGCAATGAAGTTTATGTGCAAGCAAAATAAAGAACCATAAGGTTTTAGTCAGCATGAATGGAATTAAAACTGCATTCTCTTAAACCATATTTCATATAATTTCCTTTCAAAAGATAATGGAATGGATTTATCACATATTAGAAGAATTGGAATTCAATGTTAATGATAGGAATTTGGCTCAAAATGTTTTGAAATGTTGATAACCGTCCACTATCAATAAACATTGAGTAATTCTGAAGTCTGTATAATACATAAAGAAGTTCATAGCATTTGTTAGAGACATCTCTAGCATTTTGTGGTATCACTAACTCAAAATTCATCTTGGATACTAAGAACCAGAACATAAGTAGGGAGACACAAGTGAAAGAGGATAAGGGAAGGTAGTTAGCTTCCACATTAAATCAAGTGTTCTCACATTGTGCTTGCAAACAAACTCTACCAGGTTATGTGCCATTCATTGTGCTTGCTTGTTTTCTTTGAAAAGAATAAAAGCTTTGTTGAGTTTAGATGTAAGAAAAGCTTCTTTTAGTAGCCCACAATATTCTTGTACTCTTTCTTAATAATTGTTGCTTACTACATGAAGAGTAGCTAAACGCATGCATATCTAAGATATAACTAGACTATGCAACATAAGAAATGAATAGAGATATGACTTCTATAGTTACTCGAATATGAATTGAAATAGATTAGATAATATTGTTATCTTTACCATTAATCTAGTATTGTTTACAAATATACACCTAGGAATTCATGAGGAAGGAATCATTTGATTTAAATACAAATTTTTAATTGGAAAGCTAGGACTCATTTGGGAACTAATTATTAACTCACTAATGAAAAGTCAGTCAGCCTGTATTATAGTCTGGTGCAAGCGAATCGAATTCAGGCTTGAGCATGGGATCCTGGGCTTTTGCTGTTGAGAATCTTCTGCAATCCATGGGGGAAAAATAGTGATCTTTTAGTGGAATTCATGAATGATTCAGTCTGGTGCTTAAGTCAAGTTGATCCCCTATAGCTGATACGGAGTATTAGCAGTAGTTTTCGAGTGTTGGCAGTAGTTTTGGCTTTGATTTTCTGGCTATGGAGGAGTTGGGTGAGTTCATATTGGTCACACAATTTGAATGAGAAGAAAAAATGGAGTACTGAAGGTGGAGGAGATTGATCAGATTGTGTGGAGCTGATCAGATATAAATTTAACATTTAGATGCAAACTACAAGGAATAGGTTTACATCAAATATAAATTTTACATTTAGATGCAAACTACAAGGAATAGGTTTACATTATTCTAACAATTTTACATTTAGATGCAAACTACAAGGAATAGGTTTACATTATTCTAATCTGACAAATTGCTACTGATAGTACAAATTGGACCTTAATTAGGTCCAATCGCTAGTATTATAACTAGTTTCTTGCTCTTATATGTAATGGAGGTGTTTTTCATATTATGGTATAACTTTATCATATAGGTTCTTAAATGTTAAATATGAAATAAAAAATAATTTAAAAATAAAATTAATATTAGTAAGTTAATATTATATTTTATATAGAATTTTGGTAGAAGAATGTAGGCTACACTCTGATTGTTAAGATACCCATTCATAGGGAGATGGCTCTGCGTGTGCGTGGATGTCCTGCTAGGGCCGAAGTGCCCTAGAATATGATTTGTGATCTGCTTGCTTCATTCTAGGGGGGGGAGTTCTTACTTGCTGGGGGTCGACTTTTGCTTACTCGTGGTCAGGTTTTTTGGGCTACCGTAGGGTTTTTCTGCAACCCTCTTCTGTTTCTTCTGCTCTAGGTTGTTGGTGGGGTTTGTGGGGTTTTGAGGTTGGGTTTTTCACCCCTTTTATTTTTCTTCTTTTGATATTTTCTCTGGATCCATGGAGAATAGAGCAATATCCTCTTCTCCGATGGTCTCTAGAGATCTAGATATGGCAGATCTGTCTCATTTGATGCATGCATGTGGAAAGGAACACATTGGTCATTCCCAATTAGGGGCAGACGCTTCTTCTTCGAAAGAGCCTTTTCACATGAAAAAGGTGAATGGTTGTTTGGAGAGATCCCAAGATCGTCTAGTTCTGGTTATTCAACCTGAGCAAATTTCAGAGGATGTTGAATATTGGTGCAACCATGCTCTCATATGTAAATTTATCAGTCTTCGCCTCTATATACCTATTTTAGAGTCTTGGGCACATCGTGTCTGGAATCCTGAAGGAGACATGGAGCTACTTATGGCAGCCAATAACTATTTTCTGGTTATTTTTTCCAACCTAGCAGATAGGAACAAGGTTTTTGAAGGTGGCCCTTATTTTTTCAACTAGGTGGGACTCTTTATCAAACCTTGACATATTGGCTTTAATTCTACTGAGGAGCTTCCCTCTCATATGCCCATGTGGATTCGATTGTCGAGGCTTCCGCTGGAGTTCTGGAGAGAAGATATTCTTCACTCAATCTCACTGCTTATTGGTAAACTTGTGGGTCCAGCTTCACAAACTCAAGATCGAAAGGTAATCACCTATGCTCGCATATGTGTAGAAGTTGATTTAAATAATCCTTTGCCAGACTCTATGGAAATCTGTTTGGGGACATCTTCTTGGATCCAACAGTTGGACTATGAAACCCTACCATTTAGATAAGGGGAAATAAATCTTCTAAACCGACTATTTGTGATCCTCCTCACTCTGTTCTGGGGGAAGATAAGGGGAAAGCCCATATGCCTAATGGTTTTGCTGATAAAGATGGCTTCATTCCTGTGAAACCTCGAAATAAAGACAAGGGAAAGAAGAGAACCTGGTTGGATAGGAAAAATGATGTCACCCTAAATAAGTTTGAGGTTCTAGAGGATTTGATCCAAGAGGAAGGAGTTCCAGTTGAAATATCCTTGGGTGCCTAGTTTCAGCATGAGGTGTTGGATGGGGATTCCAAGAAAGAGGGTTAGGCCCTGTCTTTGGAGAATCAACAGGATATTCAAATGGTTACGGATTTGCCTTCCCATGTTCAAGACAATAGAGATCTTAGGGAGTCACAGGTCCCTGAAGATGCAGTGGTCATGGCGTCTACTCCTCCTTCCACTATTGTGGCCTCAAGTTCAGTGAAGAATAACAAAACCCCACTTGTTTTAGGCTTGCAGCAAAAGATCCTCAAAAAGGGTTCTTTAGACAAACCTTTAAGGAGTGGATGAAAGACGGATCAGGAAAAGGTTAAGCTTATTTTTGATACTTTGGTTGAGTCGGGGTCTGTAAAGCCCATTTATTCTCACTTCTCTCAACCACATAATTGATTGTGCTCCCATGGAATGTAAGGGAGTTGAACAACATCCCTAGACAAAAGGTTGTTCACAGATTAATTGACTCTGAGTCTCCTGATGTTGTTTTTATTCAAGAAACCAAGCTTTCAGTGGATGGTTTGGCCAGTTGTGCTTGTCGTGTCTGGCCGCAGGGCCTTTGGCAGGGAGTGAGCTCTCATGGTAGTTCAGGGGGGGTTGCTTGCTTCTGGAACCCAAGGAAAGTTTCCCCTTTGTGGTGGTTTTCTAGCAAGTCTTCCATTTCTATGGTCGCTTCTAGCTTTGAGATAGGAGAAAGATGCCTCTTCTCTAATATTTATGCTCCTACGGATCTTGTGGGTAAGTCTAATCTTTGGGCTCACATCAATTTTGTTCGGGCTTAGGATCCTTTTCTACCCTGGATTTTGGCTAGAGATTTTAATGCCATTACTAGTTTGGAGGAAAAGCAAGGTGGGTTATTCAGGTTTGATCCTTCCTTAAATTTACTCAGAGATAATATTGGTCTCTTGAATCTCATTGATGTGAAGCCAATTAATGGTATCTTTACTTGGAATAATAGGAGGAGTGGCGTTGATGCTATCTCCGAAAGGCTTGATAGATTTTTGGTTTCTTGCTTTTGGGTGCATGATAGGTGGTCCACCAGTTCAGAAATTCTTGATTGGAGGGGTTCTGATCATTGGCCTATTAAGCTTTCTATTACATCTTTTAGAACCTCCAAAAATCCCTCTTTCAAATTTCAATTAATGTGGCATCGTGATCAGTCATTGAGGGAGCTTATGGTTGATTGGTGGTATGAAGGGGTGCCTTCGCATGGGCGGGCTATGTACTCCTTTGGGAAGAGATTACAACATTTAAAATATAGGCTGAAAAAGTGGAATAAACAATGTTTTGGGAACCTGCATAGACACAAGATGGAAGCTCAATCCAATTTGGATGAGGCTACACGTCAAATAAGGGATCAAGGGATGATTGTGGAGCTCAGTATGGCCGAGTTTGTTGCTCTAAAGGACTTAGAAGAGTGGGAGTTGTGTGAGGAGATTTCTGGAAACAAAAGTCTCGTGTGGATTGGATCCAAGAAGGTGATAGAAACACTAATTTTTTTCATAATTCTATTAAGGCTCGTAGGTATGGTAACTCTATTACCTCTCTCATTTCTTCAGAAGGGGTTCATCTTTCATCTAAAGAAGAAATTGCTATGGAAGCTATCAGTTTTATTTCTAATTTGTTTACCAAAGAGGATCCTGAAGCTATGGTGGAAGAGAGGGCCATCCTAAATTGTATTCCCCCTCTTGTCTCTGTTGAAATGAATGATGCTCTCTTGCGCCCCATTTTGTTGTCTGAACTTGAGGGGGTTGTGTTTCAAATGAAAAAAGGCAAGGCTCCTGGCCCTGACGGGTTTCCTATTGAGTGTTTTCAAGAATTTTGGGAGATTATAAAGTATTATCTTCTAGATGTGGTTCAGAAATCTCATAGGAATAAACAAATGCTCAAATCTATGAATTCTACCTTCTTGGCTCTCATTCCTAAGAAGGAGGGGGCTAATAGCTTGGATTAGTATAGGCCTATTGCTCTATGTAATTTTGTCTTCAAGATAATCACTAAATTGATTGTTGAATGACTCAAACCTCTCCTCTGCACTTTGGTTTCTAAGGAGAGAGGTGGTTTCATTAACAAAAGACAAATCCTTGATGGAGTTGTGATAGCAATGGAGGCTATTCATTCGATGGCTTCCTCTAAGGAGAAGGCTATGTTTATTAAACCTGACATGGCCAAAGCTTATGATAGGGTGAGTTGGGATTTATTACAGAAGATCCTTTTGGCTTTTGGTTTTGGAGAAGAATGGGTGAATTGGGTCCTTAGTTGTGTGACTTCTACCTCTTTCTCTATTCTTATTAATGGGGAACCCTCAAAATTGTTGAGCGCTTCGCAGGGGCTTCGGCAAGGGGACCCTTTATCTCCCTATTTATTTATTCTCATGGTTGAAGGTCTTGACAGATTTCTCACTTCCCAAGTGAGACATGGTCTTATTCAGTGCTGGAGTTGGAATAATGCTTTACCTCCCTACTCCCATCTTCAATTTGTGGATGATGCAAGTTTGATGGGCAGGGCCAGAATCACTGAGGCAGTGAATTTCAGGAGAGATTTGGATATCTATTGTAAAGCCTCAGGTCAGAAAATTAATGAAGATAAATCATCCATATATATCTTTAATACCCCTCAGCTTATTTAGAATAGGATTGCCAGGATCCTCAAATTTCAGATAGGGTCTCTTCCTTTGTTGTACCTTGGGATTCCTTTAGATTTGGGGTGTCAGCGCGGAGATTTTTGGCAAGGAATTTTGGATAAATTTTGTTGTAAGGTTAATCATTGGACCTATAGGTGGTTATCCTCTACTGGAAGAGTGATTCTTCTGAAGACTGTGGTGCAATCACTTCCCATTTATAGGTGTTTTGTGCAGGCTCCCCCCTCCAACTTTGTGAGAGAGTTTGATGCTCTTTCTCATCAATTTCTTTGGTCTGGTAGTTTTCTTTCTTCTAAGTGGAGTTTAGTTAAATGTGACTCTATTTGTAGACCGAGACATGCTGGGGGTCTTGGCCTTAGATCTATTGCTTTGGTTAGCAAGGCCTTGGCGGCTAAGCTGTATTGGAGGTGGTGTAACAGTCAAGATCAGGACTGGGCCAATATTTTAACCCACAAGTATCTCCCTAGTGGTAATGATCATGAGGTGCCTCGTCTTAGTTTAGTGGGCAGGGGTTCTTGTATCTGGGATACTCTTAAAAAAGGTGCCCAACTTATTAAAGATGGTCTTTTCTGGATTTGTAATAGAGGCTCTGAAGCTCTTTTTTGGCAGGACTCTTGGGATGGTCACCCTCCTATTTTGTCTAGTTATCCATAGCTTCAACCTCTTTCCAACATTTTCACTGATGTTGGATGGGTTAAGGTGGAGAATTTCAAAATGGTTAGGCGCATTGGACAGGTTGAGATGACTTGTTGGAAAGATTCTCTTGAATGGCCCTTGGGTGGTTTAGATGAAGATCGTGCAGTGTTGTTTAATATCTTGGAGGGTAGGTTATGTAATTCCCTCAAGGAGAGAGATATTCTGGCTTGGGGTCCTAACCCAAAAGGCAAGTTTTTTGTTACTAAAGGTTATGCTCAGCTTGATAGGCAATTGCATGGCCTGACAGATGTTCCCTGGTGGAAGAAGGTATGGAATAGCTTTTCTTGGCCGAAATGTAATTTCTTCATATGGCTGGTTGCTCAGAGGAAATGCCTCACGTGGGAGAATCTTCGTAAGAGAGGCTTCCAGGGACCATCTATCTGCTATCTTTGTATGCATAATGAGGAAGACTGCTCCCACTTGTTTTTTCTATGCCCTTTCTCTAGGGATATTTGGCACAAGTGGTGGGAGGCTTGGCAACATGCTTGTTTTCATGCTACCTCCTTAATTGAATTTTGGGATAGCTTGGGCAGACCCCCAACAAAGACCTTTTTTCTTCAAGTGGCCTGGGCTATTGGGCCACCTCTTATTATCTGGAATTTATGGCTGGAAAGGAATCAGAGGGTCTTTTGTGATTCACATATAGGGAGTTCTCAGTGGTGGCAGAAGATAGTTAATAGGCTTCGAGAGACAATCTCGGCTAAATGCAATTTGTCTGTAAATGTTGATCCAAGTGATTATGCTATTGTAAGGAATCTGCAATTGGAAAACATTAAAATTGTCTGTGCTGCTGGAAATAGATCTCATCATGCAAAGCAATGGATAAGTAGAGTTGGAAGGTGGATTCCCCCTCCTGTGGGAATCTTAAAAATTAATACTGATGGCTCTTCTCGTGGAAATCCTAGACATGCAGGTATTGGAGGTATAGGTAGAGGTGAGGATGGTTGTGTAGCTTTTTTCTTCTCTATTTATACAGGGCAGCACTCCAACGATCTTATGGAGGCCCTAGCTATTAAGATTGTTGTTGAGCGAGGCTGTTCTTTAGGATGGAGGAAGATTATTTGTGAGTCAGACTCTCAGATTGTTGTGGACATGTTGAACAAACAAAATTTGAATGATGTAAGTTGGCAATTAGCTTTTCTGGTTAGACAGATTTTGCAAATGTGTAACACATTGGAATTTGTCTCCTTTTGTCATATTCCCAAGGAGTGGAATAGAGTGGTTGATTGTTTGGCCAAGTGGGCTTCAGAGCATGTTGATGGTTGGGATTTTAGTGGAAGGGATGGTATACCTCAAAATTATCTGGAAACTTTAGACAGGTTAATGCTGGAAGACAGGATGTTGCAAGAGCACCTTGTGGTGTAGGATCTATTTCCCTTTTATGTTTGTTTCATTTTCATTGTCATTTCTGAGGCCCTTCGAGGCTCCGGATGAGCCTGATTTTTTGTGTAATTCTAAAGTAGCTAGCCATCGGCCCTACTTTGTGGCACATCATCTTTCTGAGGGCTTTCCGAAAAGGTATTATCTTTGGAAATCCGACGGTCGGATCTATTTCTGTGGTCACTGGAATTTGTAGTGGTGGTGTCGGTGGTTCCTTTTAGATTTTGTTGTTGTCTTGGTGGGCCTAAGGCCTCTTCTTTGTAATTCTATGATTTCTAAATAAATCTTTACCCCCTTTTTTCAAAAAAAAAATATTTTATATAGAAGTTTTTTTTTATATAGGTTTATATAAGATATAATTTTAACATTTTAATTTAATATTATTATAGTTTGTCATTATAAATATTTTAATCAATTATACTATAATTCTAGTTTTAATTTATACTTATTTGAAATTTTAAACAAAATCACAATTAATTAAAATTATTATAAATAAAATAATTAATAATAATCTTAATTTTATAGAATAATAAAATTATCATTATGATTTCAGTTATTATTTATTAACAATATTAGATAGTATTTGTTTTTATAACTATTAAATAATTAAATTACGATACTAAAAAGGCAACTACTAGTTACAACACTTGTTTAATTTTATAAATTTCTAAATTTAAATATTCATCAATTTAATTCAAATCTATGCTCGTACCATTAAAATACAGTTTATTTTATTTTAATCTGCATGACAAAGTGCTACATTTTAAAAAAGTTTTGAGTAATTTAAGATTTACAACTGGAATATATATATAAAATTTATTTGCAAGGTTAAATATCTTAAATCAAGACAAACTATTAGGTTAACGTAAGCACTTGAGTGCCACAGTAGAAAAAGAAGAAATAATTGGGATATCAATAAATATCGAAAACATATGCGTGTATTGTTGTCTCATACAATTCAATGTACTTCATAGCAGTAAAGCCCGGGCCAAACTGTAACAAGATGAAGCACTCATTACATGTAATATAGCTTTCAATAATTCTTTCCATGCACAATCTAAACTCGGTCCTTATCTGGTAGTGATCTTGGCTCATTTTCCATAAAGAATGGCGTTGTGCAGATGGGACAAGTATTGTGATCCTCAAGCCATGGCCAAATACAGTGAGAATGAAATATATGTCCGATCATACAAGGAATTTCTCGAACCTCTTCTCCCCAAATAAAATCATCCCTACAAACTCCACAGAAAAGCCCATCATCCACATGAAAATCTGAAACTGTTACAATGGGGAGTCCCTCTACTAATTCTTTCGCCTTCCTTTCATTCTCCATTATCTTGACGATACTTTTCAGAATAGAATAGAGAGTATTGAAGACCCCACGTAACCACCGAATATCATCAGGGAATCGATCCTCATGAACTTCAATCCGGAGAAATTCGGAATGTAATAAATCGTGACGGCTGTTAAGATGTTGCAGACGACGAGGCAGAGTTTCACGTTCCATTAAACAATTTGCTTGCATGAATAGCGTGGTGGCTTCGATACGTAAATCCCCCATGCGGCATTCCAGGCTTTTGCACCACTCTGCAACTTCATTTTCCCTGCAACCCATTTTCTTCTCCTCCTGCATTTGCATTTCTTCAGTTCACTGCTTTTATCCAATTAGCAATGAACTGATTTTCAATTTGGTATGCGAATTTGTAGAATGTATTGCAGTTTTGTGAGAATATGTAGTGAATAAAGCGTCAGCGATAGTTTCTTCTGGCGACTCCTCAAAACAGGCGAGTCGTTGATCCAAACAATACTTAATTTAGGCATAACTTTTCACCGCTTATCTTTATAAAGAGCTTGTAAATTTATTATTAATTATTGTTTGAAAATATTTCTAAAATCAAAATTCATAAAGTTTACTGATTTGTTTTTAGATGTTTATTATTAATGATTATTTTAAAATACTATAAATTTAATATTCATAAATTTATATGGTCTATTTTTAGTTTTGTTTTTAAGAAGGCATTCATAAGTAAAGAAAAATAATTTATCAACATTTTGACAAAAGTTTAGAATAATTAATAAGCAAACCATGTTATAGTATCTTCATAACTATTTTTCGAGTAAAATGATTTAGAAAATCATAAACTAAAAAATTATTTATTTTTATTATCATATTATTCTATTTATTATTTATAAAAACATAGTAATGAAAGAATTAAAAAAATTGAAAAAAAAAAGAGATAGTAGGGAAATTCTTTATGTATTACAAATATGAGATAGACATATAAATTATTATTACAAGTAAAGTATAAAATTAAAGAGTTATAAAAGAGAGTTTGTCTATTTATAGACCAAAAAAATTATGATTAGATTTTTTCATTTAAATCAAAGTTTGAATTCAGAGACGGAAATGGTAGATGCCTCCGGATGCGTGCACACTGGTGTTGAGCTGGACCATCTGGCCACCATGGATTTGGAGGAGAACACCCCCCTCCACGTGGTTTGGGAATATCTTCTAACTTTTCTCTGCTCTTTTTATTGCATTTTTTTTTCTCTATCCTTCGTAGTTTAGGCTCCCCTGGATGAGCCTGCGAGCTCTCTCTGAATTTATGGAGATTGAGTCTGATGGAGGTGATCACTCGCCTCCGGTTCTTGCCTCCGCCCAAACTCCCCTGCAACCAAAGAAATCGTTTAGCGAGGCTGTTGGCAGGGGTTCGTTCTTAATCGACCAGGATGCTAAATTCATCGCAAACGGTGGAAACGAAGCGGGTCCAGAAGGTATGGACCTTGGGTTTGCCTCCAACACAATCTCAATTTCCCCTAATACTTCCATAGCCAAGGAAATTGCTTCGGAAAAGAATAGGCTGAAAGATACTACAATTCTTTTTGCTTGTGTTGATTCTGAAAAATGCCCTCCGCGGAAATTTATGGATGACTGGTTTCATAACTACTGGAATTTAAAATTAGGGTTTCAAATTTCATTTTGTAGGCAAATTTAGAAAGGTTTATTCATTCTTTTCTTCAGTTCCCATGTTATACAAGTTGAAGTCTTAAGAAATTGTATTGGAATGTTGGGAAAACTGCATTTCGAGCCCTTGCCTGGTCCCTTGAGGCAATTGCTGAAGACGTTTTAGCTCTGTCTTGCCCTAGGTGGGTCATTGTTAAAAACATCCCTCCCTTCCTGTGGAAATTTATTCCGCATATCGTTGAACCCATTGGCAAATTCATCCGCATGGATGACTCCACTCGGCTTGTTTCCCATCTCGATGCTATAGTTCTAATTTCCATAAAACCTCGCATTAATATACCGGATTCCCTTGGTATCAATATTGAAGCTGAAGCTTTCGCTTGCCCTCTGGAATTTTTAGGAGGACTTAACGCGTGCTTTCTATGTAAAGGAGATGGACATATCCACAAGAACTGCGCTATTATCACTAAGAAATCGACCAAGCCTGACTTGAAGAAAACTCCCTCTTAACCCAAGAATGCTAACCCCAACCCGATGACTCCATCTGCCCAAGTGCAGTCTGATAATTATGACACCCCCACCAACATCCTAAACATCTCTATTCTGAAACCTCACCCTAGCCCCCCTTAGATCAACTCGACCCCTAATATTGATCCAGATGGATTCCTCACTGTCTCTAATAAGTCTAAGAAGTGTAAAAGGAAAAATGGGCAACAACTAGCACTTGACAACATCATGGGTGCTAATTCGTCAAGTCAAACTTCACAGCCTAATCCTGAGCCCACTCCGAACACAGGGGGACGTTTGTTTTCACAAATTAAAAATATCATTAAGAACTTTGAGATTGACATGAGTGGTGGCTCTGTGATCTCTTAGAAGGCCACTATCAACTTTGAAAGCTCCACAGAACCCACCCCCTGTATCGATATTATTGATAAATTTAGCCAAAGCCTTCCTCCAAAATTTTTCAATGATATTGAGGATGATGTCGTTATTCTGGTCATCATGGCTGACCCTAATGCTGATAGAAACTCTACTTTTTTCCCACTAATGTGGAGATGGATTTGAATAAAACTCCTAACCAGAATATCACTGCTCTCTCTCATAAGACTGATGAATCTGGTGATGACCATGATGACCGCACTGAAAAGCCTAATCGGACAGGCCGCCCCCTAGGGCCTAAAAATAAGACCTCCTCTGGTAAAAATAAAACTGGCAATCTAAAGGATCTGCCTTCCTGTGATAGTAGCCCTCATGCTACTAATATCCTGTAACTCTTTATCCTGGTTATCCATGAAGTACATCTCGTGGAATATTAGAGGTCTGGAAGCTCCAGATAGGAAACGTATTGTTAAGTTATTCTTAGATTCACATAAAGATTTGGACTTTCTCATGCTTCAAGAGCTTAAAGCTATTAATTTTACCCTGGATAATAGCCTCAACTATATCTGAAATGACTCCATTAAAATCTACTCTAACCATTTTAAAGGTAAGGGTGGAGTTGGTATGCTTATTAATCTGAAATGGTCGAAACTTATTATTAATAAAGGGTGCTCCCCCTACAATAGGACGGTTTGGGATACTATTAATGTTGACAACACTCTGATTGGCATCTACTCTATATATGCTTCTAATGACTATAAAGAGAGAATTACTCTCTGGAACTGGATTGCCTCTCTCCCTGATATACCCTGGATCCTGGGAGGAGAATTTAATATGATTGAGAACTATGATGACAAGATGGGAGGCAACCCCTTTGACTGTAAAGGTAATGAAAAATCCCACTGGGATAGGATGAAATGGGTGAAAAATCTTTTTGACCCTCTGTTTGGCAATAAATCTAATTCTGAGGGTCTATGGAACACTTGGTACAATTTTCAAAAAGGTTGAAATAGGATATACTGCAAACTTGAACTGTTCTATGCTAATAAAGATGTCTTCTCCTTCACTCCTTTTAATCAAGGTAACCATGTTGTCATTTGCCCCTTTACTCTGTGGGATCACCACCCCATCACTCCTATCATTGAGTTTTCTAACTCTACTCCCTTTAAGAGGGAGAGAACCAAGAAATTCATTCTTAACACCAACCTGCTTAAAGATGTTGATGTCCTTACTATTATTAATCTTATCAGGAATATTAATATGAGCAACAATAACTTAGCCTCCCACATTGACAGATAGAACTATAATATTATCTCTTGGCATAAACTCTTACAGACTATCGGCCAAAAAAGATCCAAAGACTTTAGATTTGAGGAGAAAACTCTCAATCTTAGACTCCTCCACCTTGAGAATGAGATCCAGCTTAATCCCGCCAACACTGACCTTGCTATTCAAGTGGCCAAGGCCAGGGGTGCCCTTAGAATGCACCAACAAGTTATAATTAAGGGTGCCATGATTAGAGCCTGCACCTATTGGCTCCAATTTGGAGATATAGGCTCCAAATTCTTTTTTAATCTTCTTAAGCATAAACACAGCAGGGAGAAAATTGACAGACTTGTTATTGATGATAATGTTATTGACAACTTAGAAGACATAAAAGAGGCCTTTGCTCTCTTTTTCCAAAAAAATTTCACCTCTAAAGAATCGGAGTCCGCCAAGGACCTCAGAATTAAGTACCTAACCCTTATTCCCTGTAGGATATCAGAGGAGGAGTCCTACAACCTTAAGAAGCATTTCACTGTTGATGAAATCCAGAGAGCTATCAATTCCCTCCATGATAAAAAAGTCTCGGGGCCTGATGAGCTCCCCATTGAATTCTATAAAGCCAATCTCAATTGGATCTGCTTTGATCTGCTCGATATCTACAATGAAGCTCTTCTTAAAGGCTCCCTTGGGAGGACCATCAATAAGGGCATTATTAAACTCATTCCTAAGAATGGGGATAAGGCCCTCATAAAAAACTAGAGGCCCATCACGCTTCTTAATGTGTCCTAGAAGATCCTTGCTAAAATGTTGGTCATCCAGATTGAGAAGATTCTCCCCAAATTCATATGCCCCACCCAAACCAACTTCATTAAAGGCATATACATCTTGGAAAACCTCATCACTAGTTGGGAGGCCATGGAGTGGTCTAAAGTCTTAGGTGAAAACACTGCTATGTTTCTCCTTGATTTTGAAAAAGCCTATGATAGGGTGGAATGGGACTTTATTTTTTTGATGCTTAAAGTATTTGGCTTCCCCGCTAAATTTTGCTCCTATGTTAAGGTCCTCCTTCACGATGCTTCTGCCCAGGTTGATGTTAATGACTCCCTCTCCTCTTCCATCATGCTTTCCAGATCTATTAGGCAGGGGTGTCTCTAGGCCCTTGCCCTTTTTGTTTTTGCCTCTGATGCTCTGTACTACCTCCTTAGGGATAACTCTCTCCCCCAAGATTATTGGGATCAAACTCCCTGATGACAATGAACGTCTGAATATTCAGTTTGTCGATGACATGGCCATGTTTCTTGAGCTCAACAAGCAAAATTTGGAAAATCTTAGCATTAAAATCCAAGTCTTTGGATCCATTTCTGGAGCTAGGATCTCCCAGACCAAGTACACCTTCCTCAGTTGGAAGGAACATCCCCTTGACTTGTTTGGGCAATTTGGCTACCAATGGGGTGGCCCGAACAAAATTGTTAGATATCTTGGTGCCCCTTTCTCTGTGTCCCCCTCCCTCAAAGACATGTGGATCTGGGTCAAAGATAGAATTGACAAGAAACTTAATAAATGGAACAATAAGTTCCTCTCCCTGGCTGGCAAGGTTCAAGTCTGCCAGAAAATCCTTTCCTCCTATAACATCACTTACTAATCCACTTGGATGTTTAGCAATTATCAGATCTTGGAAATCCAAAAGGTTATCAGATGATTCCTCTGGTCTAATGGTAAAGATAACAATAAGCTTCACTCTATTAACTGGGACTAGCGCCACATTGAAAAAAGCCTTGGTGGCCTAGGTTTGAAAGACCTCAAGACCCAAGGCATTTCCCTTGCGCCCAAATGGATCTTTCACGCCTTCGAAGGTCAAGAACCTTGGAAGGTCTTAGTTAGAAGCAATATTGAGGGTGTTGTTCCTAAGAAGGCTAAATCCTGGAAAGGCCTCCCCTTCTCCGACCTTATTGTCGGTGGCTTCCTTGTTTATGTCCAAGGCTCTTGTGTTTTCAGATCTATTTGGGAATCCTGGGAGCATGTTAGGGGGTTCTTAATTGACACTAATGTCTCCAATGGTGACCTCATTCATGGTGAGAGTTCACTTTGGTTGAACCTATATCATGCTGGCAAACCCCTTGCCCTCACCCAAAGCTGTTCAGCTAGAGCTTGGGCCAGTAAAGGGATCAAATACCTCTTTGATATTTTGGAGCATGGTACTCTTATTCCTTGGGATAATCTGAAAACTGAATTTGACCTCCTCCATGCTGAAAAATGGGCTTATAATCTTATTAAACAAGCTTGTGCTGCCTTTGGTCTCCCTAAAAGTTGTGATGTTGATTCTCACAGATTTTTGTCCTTCAAATGGACTGATGGTACTCTTTTGGCTAAAATTAAGGCCCGCAATATATATGTTGTTTTGAGTTCTAAAACTTCCATTACTATGCATGTTAATAAACTTTGGTACTCTGATCTGTCTGTTCTTCAGTGGAAGAAAACTTTCACCAAATTATGGAAAAAGTCCTACCGATCCTAGAATCAAGTGTTTTAAGTGGGTTTGCACTCTTAACAAACTTCCTATCAAGCATCATGGTTATACAGATTTATGCTCTATTTGTAAACTTCCTGAGACTGACAAGCATATTCTCTTTGATTACTCCATTGCTAAGGAGATCTGGTTAATGTTTGGTATCTCTATCCCTTATACTGTTAATATTATGGAAATTATTTCTGTTCATATTAGAGGTTTGAAAAAAGACGTTAACATTTTTTGGTTTATTTTATCTGCCTATATTCTTTGGCATATATGGAAGATTATAAATGCTGAGAGATTTGAAGGCCAAACTAGGGCCCTTACTGAGTCTTTTTGAAGACTCGCATATTCTAAAATTGTTGTGCAGGTTGCCTTTACTATGAACGTCAAGAGGAATAAGCTGTGGAGGTTCCTCAAAGACGGTCATGCATCGATGTTCGTCTATGAGATGGTAGATGGCTATGAGTGGCATCATAACATGGACAACTTGTCCTATTTTGAGGAGGCCCTCAAGAGACTAAGCAATGATATTAGAAACAACAGGGAGCCCTCCTTTGCCCATGTTGAAATGCTCGCACCAACCCAGACCAGAAGACCATTGTCTGGATGGAAGGGCCCCAAGGATGGACTGCCTGAGTGGAAAACTATGAAGAAGTCCTCTCTTAGGATTTTGGTCGTTGCTGGATATTTTTATAGCCTCATTTACTTCCTTTTTTGTTCATACTGCTCTTTATGATACTCAGTTTTGTATTGTGCATCACGTGGTCTAATGCAGGATCTCTATTGATACTTTGAGCTCTTGGTGGTTGAGGACTGGCCTCCCACTTTCTTTGTCCCCCTTTGTTTTATCTCGATCTTTAATATTAAAAAAAAAAGTTTGAATTCGCTTAATTTATTTGTTTTGTACTGATTTAATTTTAATTTTGATTTACCATATTACAATTTTTTTAAATTAAAATTCTATCAATGGTATTTACTTTAATAGTAAGTTCATGGTGTAGGCATCTAGATGGTGCCAGTCCAAATCTTCTTATTAAAAAGTAAATTAAAATAATACAAAATTCTTTCATTTTTTATAAATTATTAATTTTAGAAAGTAAAATTTTCAATCTTAGAAATTTCTTTTAGAATTAATTAGTTTCATGATTTCTGTATATATACAAAAAGACAAATATACATATATGTGAATAGACCATATATAAAATATACATCAATAATTTTAAAATTTTAAAATACAAATGAATTAAAATTTTACTTTCCAAAATTTTAAAAAATAATATACAACCTTAACAAATGTTGTACATGTTTTGACACTGTTTCCCCACATATATAAACTAATTATTTTAATATATTTATCTTGTATTACATAAAATCAAATAACAAATGTATAAAAAGGTTAGAAAAATTTTCACATAGATTTTCACATTTAATGGGGTTTATAATCACATAGATTTTCACATTCATTGGGCCACATTTATTTACACATTATCAAATATGATATGAAAATTTATAATCATTGGGTTTTAGTCTTTGAAGGTGGTTTTATGACACTTCAAGTTTTCTTTTATATTGTTATTTTCCTCACATTCTCTTCACATCTACCAATTTTGTTACTCATCTACTCACAATTTGTAGCATGCAGACAAAAATAAAACCGCATGAGTTGTAACGGTGGCCTATACCCTAGAATATTTTATATTTTTCCTCTTTTTATACACTATCTCCATTCTATCTTTTATTTCCTTTTCTATGCTCCCTTCACACACATGCGCTTCCCTTTTCCCAAATTCCTATCAAAATTAAATTTCACAGTATAATATATTCACATTAAATTTCTTATGCACCAATCCCTTGGTTCACTATTAAATTTGACCCTCAAATATTTAATGTGTTCCCTAAAACAATCATATCAACTCATGGATTAGTCTAAATAATTTTTTTAATTAAATATTTTTTACAAAAAATATAATATATATTAAATATATCAAATTTTAAATTATGTGGAGTCTCTAAAATATGCTATTATAGCTAAAGATGGATATTGAATTACATAATATATATTGTCATTATGTGGATACAGAAAATATATACTTCCATATACATAGTTTTGTAAAAAATAATGTAGTTTTAATTTTAACTTTATTCATCTAATATGTGAAAAGATATTAGAAGTTACATCAATGAATTTAGCAGTTTGATTGACATGAACTCTTTTTCAGCTTTGAATTCTTAAGTTTTTTTTGTAGCATAATGACCATAATTTTTTGTTATGGGTAAAAAAGGGTTTAGAAGGAACCCAAAACCCTTTAAATAAAGATACTTATAAGATAACTAGTAGTAATCAGCAACAAAACCAAGGAACAAAATGCTATAGAAAGATAGAAACAACAACACATAGTAGAATAAGAGAGCAAAAAGCTACCTCAAAGGAAAGAAACAATAGACCCACAAAAAAAAATGACAAACACACAACAAAAGCTAAACAAAACAAACAAAAAGAACTACTTTAACATATTCAAGGAACTAGTAGCTTCAAGTTCCTACTGGTATATGTTTTGATGAAGTTCATGCAACTTTTATATGTCCTTTTTGCTTCCACAAATATATTCTTGCTTCAAATCCTAGCACAAGGATCTTAATGATTGGTACTTGCCATCTCCCTTGTAATGGCCACATTCACATACTAATCCTCTTTTATTTCCTTCAACTTCTTGTAAAGGATAAGGATGGCCTTAGTACTATTTTCAATAGAGCATTTTCTTACTGTAACAATTCTCTCCATATTCTGATTACTCTATCACATTTTTCTCTTCGTACCCTGCATCTTGTCATCAAAATCATTCCTCACTTTTTGAATTCTTTTCTCGAACAAAATTCTCAAGGAATTCACTTCCTACTTCATAACATCAAGGGAATATTAAAAAATCACCATTCTCACTAGACCCCAAATCATTAACACTATCCTTAAGTATTGAGAAGAAACCTATTTTTAAAGGATTTTAAACTTATGTTAATCTGATTAATTTCCATATGAAAAATTTTAGCTCTCAAAAATTGGCCAACCATTGTCTACTTTTCAAGGCACAACACACTATAATTGTCATCTAGTGCCCCACTAAGGAACCCGAGAGGACAACTCAACCAACTAACTAACCTCTAGGAGACAAACATATATTTTTTTTTTCTAAAGAAATACATTAACTCATTAAACTGTGATAATGAATAACATAATATTAAACATGAGAACAACTTATCTAAGCACAAGTGGAAATAACTTTAAAAAATAACACCTATGTCCTGTAAGGTTCCCTAATGTCGTTTTATGATAACTTTTTGTATGTATATTTTTTTATATGTAAGATATAATTTATATATAAAAATAAAAGTAATTGTGATGTGGGAGCATCCCCAGTCTATGAACAATCTTGCATCAAGCAAAAATATTGGTTTACTTTTCTTCCCATTCAGTTTTGTGTTGCAACTTCTATGTTTCTTCTAGCATTCTCTGGTAACAATTTATTTTTTGTTGCAGATCAGATTTATAGCTTTCAAATGTGTTCTTATTTCTTATTCTAGATTTTTCAGTTCATGTGAATATTTTTCTAGCAAGTTGTCACTTCCGGATTGTCTATTTCTTGGTTCCCAGAGCAGTTTTGAGCTTAACAACTAGTTGGAGATTTCTTCTCATGCAAAGAGATTTCATGGCTTGCAGATCTAATTGACACCATGTACAATGTTCCTAGGCCCTTGGCCAACCTTCCTTGGTGGTCCACACTTTGTTGTTGTCTTTGGCAGAGGAGATCTTCACATTTTGGGTATAACCTATTTTACAAATTTAATTTTCTTATCTTGGAAAATGTAATCCTTTGTGGCTGACCCGGATATGTTTCAAATGCTATATATATTGTTGTATTCAATCCTTTGGGAGATAAGTGAAGAATAATTATGCTTTAAACTCCTAATTTGTAATTTGAACTCCTCTAGAGGTCCAGATGGATTGTATTTTGGAACGTATTATGTAATAAGCCCTATAAGCCTGCATGTTTTCCCACTTGTTGTTGGCTAGTTTGTAATGAATCTATGATATTGTAGATGTTTGATTTTGCATTTTCTACATTTTTTGTTGTTGCTTTCATTGTGTTACTCTTGCTACATGATCTAGATTGTTCTCCTTGAGGATCCTCCAGGTCATGGCTACATTGGATGGTATCAAAGATGGTTGCAAACACCACGACATTACTTTGGGTGAAAAAAGTGCCTAATTGAGGCAGCCTACAAGTGTGTTCAATAGATTACCGCCGAAGAGGAAATTGGAACTTTGTAGTCAAATCATCGAGTTGAGGCAGTTGCACTGAATTAAGGGAGGAGATGTCACTAAGAAGGCTAAACCCTAGAAGGGTAGAGCAGATAATAGAGTATTTCAAGATTGAGATGAGGAATGAGATCCAAAACATAGTGCCTAGTTTGTAGAGGAATATAAAATCATAGGATGAGTATGAAGAGGAAAGGGAAGAGCTAGAGGCCAAAGAGGTTGAAGGATAGGTAGATGAGGGAGAAGAAATATTTGTTAGAGTGGTGGCATGAGTAAAATTGATAAAGTGGAGGTTTCTAAATTTTAGGTACACTGAATCCAAAAGACGTGATAGATTGGATCAGAGAATTGGAGGACTACTTTGACTTTGAAGATGTTAAAGACCCATAGAGGGTCCAGTTAGCATAAACTAAGTTGAAAGGGCATGCTACTTTATGGTGGAAAGAGTTGCAGAAAGACAGAGTAGAGAATGGTGAGATAAAAATCACCCGATTGAGGCAAATGGTTGAGAGATTGAAGGATAAATTCATTATGGGAGACTATGAGTTGGAGTTACTAAAAAAGTTGCAGAACTTGAAATAGGACACAAGTGTGAAAGAGTCCTACAAGGTGATGATCAGATTCGAATATCGAGAGATGGATAGGGAGAAGGTGGATAGATACATAAATGGACTCCGATTTAAGATTCAAGATGAGATGAGTATGTTGAAGATTTTTAAAGTTGAGGGGGCTTACCAATATTCTTTGAAGGCTAAAGATAAAGTGAAAAGAAGACAAAAAAACAAACCTAAGGGAAGAGAGAGGCATGCATCGGATAGAGGGAATATGAGTAGAAGTATGGAGAATTAGACTACTAAGGAACCAAAATCTAAATGGAGTAAAGAATCAGACCAGAAGACACAAAGAAAAGGGAATGACAGTAACAATAGGGAGGTCTTGGTTAAATGTTTCAAGTGTGGAGAAATAAAACATAGATCTTATGAGTGTCCTTGGGAAAACAAAGAAATGACAATAAATTTCATGGCACGTGAGGAACCGAATGTTGGAGTTGCATATGTAAGCATGATAGCATCAGAGTAGGGAGAATCCCTTATGTTTATAAGAATCTTGGTGGAGCAGAGCAAAGAAGAAACAGGACCTACTCAAAGGAAGAATCTTTTCCGGACTATATGCAAATCAAGTGGTAAGTGTTGTAAGGTTATTGTGGATAGTGATAGTACTTAAAATTTGGTATCAGAGGAGACAATAGAGAAGCTTGGTTTGAAGAAGCTTGAGCATTTTTGTCCTTACAAGGTGAATCAATTGCAAGATGATCATGTGGTAGAGGTGAGAGAGAAGTGCTTGGTGAATTTTAATATTGGACCTTACAAAGATGAAGTCTTGTGTGATGTTTTGCCTTTGAGTGCTTGTCATGTTTTGTTGGGTAGACCTTGGCAGTATGATAGAGGAACTATCTATGATTGTATAAGAAACCTGAAAACTATTTAGAAGGATGTGCAGCAGTTTAATTTGGCTTCTTTGAAGGAGAAAGAAAAGGAAGTGAAGAATTTGAGTCTTGTGAAAAGTTGTAGTGCTGAGAAGCAGGACACAGAGGTTCTATACTGGATGATGGTATGGATCTAAAGAAGGATCTTGTGGATGAGTTTGTTAGCTAGGTAGGTACTAGATTGCAGCAAGCTTAGAGTTATGGTGGTAGATAAGAAGAATTTTGGTGGAAGAAATAAATTGGATTTGCAGAAGAAAGAGAGTGGTAATAAGAAAAAGTGTGTAGATATGAAGAAAGGAAAAAGAGGAGAAGTGGAAAAAAATTTAGAGAATTCTGCTGAGTTACCAGAAGGGGTTAGGAGGAAGAACTTTGCAGACAAAGAGGACATTTGGATCAGAAATGAGCATGGAGTCTATATTTTGAATTCTTTTCGATGTTCATGAGCTGCCTCTCATGGAACATCTTTTTCTACCTAGGGTGTCTGATGCTAGAGCATCCTTGGTCGATGAGCAATCTTGCATCAACCAAAAATATTGTTTTAGTTTTGTTTCCATTCAGTTCTCTATTGCAACTTCTGTGTTTCTTTTGGCATTCTCTAGAAGCTGTTTATTTTCTGTTGTGGATCAGATTCATGGTTTCCAGATGTGTTCTTATTCATTATTCCAACTTTTCAGTTCATGTGGATCTTTTCCATCAAGTTTTCACTTTTGAATTGTCTATTTCTTGGTTCCTAGAGTAGTTTGGAGCTTAATGGCTAGCTCGAGATTTTTTCTCTTGTAGAGCAATTTCATGGCTTGTGGATCTAATTGACACCACGTACAATATTCCTAGGCCCTTGGCCGACCTTCCTTGGTGGTCCGCACTTCATTATTGTCTTTGCCAAGGGAGATCTTCATGTTTTGGGTCTGGGCTATTTTACACATTTCATTTTCTTGTCTTGGTGACTATAATACTTTGTGGCCAACCTGGATATGTTATAGATGCTATATAATTGTTGTATTCGATCCTTTGGGAGATAAGTGAAGATAAACGATGATTTAGATTCGTGATTTGTAATTTGAATTCCTCTAGATGTCCAAATGGATTGTATTCTGAAATGTATTCTATAATAAGGCCTATAAGCCTGAATCTTTTCCCACATGTTGTCAGCTAGTTTGTATGATCGAGATTATTCTCCTTGAGGATCCTCCAAGTCATGGTTGCATCAAATTGTATTTCAATAGGTTCTTGTTTTTTATTAGTAGTTGTGTTGGGTTAGTATTATTGCAATCAGTTTAGTTTAATTGAGAGATATAAAATATATGTAACTTAACATGCCACTTTTACTAATACAAAGAAAAGTGGGAAAAATTAAATAACATGATAAGTTTTATTAGGAGGAAAGCATGAGGTGAATATAGTCATATTAGATTGGCTTACATAATTAAAAATATAATAATTTGAATGTTTAAGATAATAATTAGTAAATTAATACTATATTTTATATATAAATTATTTTATATAAGATATAATTTTAACATTTTAATTTAATATAACTATAATTTATCATTATACATATTTTAATCAATTATACTATAACCTTAGTTTTAATTAATTATTTTTTTAATTTATAATTATTTGACATATTGAACTAAATAATAATTAATTAATATTATTATAAATAAAATAATTAATTATAATCTTAATTTTATAGACTAATTAAACCATATTTATAATTTAAGTTATTATTATTTATTGTTAAAGTTAAAAGTAAGATTAGGTAGTAATTATGATTATAACTATTCAATAATTAATTATAATACTAAAAAGGTACTAGTCACAACACTTGTTTAGTTTTATAAATTTCCAAACTTAGGTATAAATCAACTTCATTTAAATCTATGCTCATACAATTATACTATGATTTATTTTAATTTGCATGATAGAATGGTACATTTAAAAACCATATTTGAGTAATTTAAGATTTACAATTGAAAAAAGAATTTATGCAATACATTTAAATTTTTTATTTATTTGTGAAGTTAAGTATCTTAAATCAAGACAAACTATAAAGTTAATTTAATCACTTGAACACCATAGTAGAAATAATTACGATAACAATAAATATCCAAAACATATGTGTGTATTGTCCTCTCATACAATTCAGTCTAGTTCATTGTAGTAAAACCCAAACCAAATTCTAAGAATATGAAGCATTCACTATTTGTAATATCACTTTCAATAATTTGTCCATGCATACTATACACTCCATCCTCTAGTAGAAGTTTTGGCTCATTTCCCATTAAGAATGGCATTGTGCATGTTGGCTACGTGCGATACGTGTGAAGCCAGGTCTAACGGACAGGCTATGTCTAGTAAATTGCAATATTCTTACATCAATAGTCTCCTCCTGTGCATGTTTTTGTATTTGGGAATCTTCTAGAAGAAGATGTTATTAAGAATTATGTTGTATGAGGATATATATTGGTGAGGTGTGTTATATGTAGATGTACAAGAAACTGATATAAAATATATTGATAATCTTCTAAAAGTGGATGTAGCTATTTTTGGTGAACCACTATAAATCTGGTGTCCTCTTTTTATGTGTGTTGTTACGATTTCACTATTTTATTTCAGCAATTTAGTTCTTCATTTGTTCTGTGTTTCTTTTAATATAATCAATTGGTATCAGAGTCAAGTAAAAAGAGTTTGTTTTGTAGTTTCTTTTCTTTTCTGGAAATTGGTGAATTTTATTTTTTTTGCTTTCAGAAAGTGCAGATGGAGTCTCTGTTGATTAAACATGACCTTTCGAGTGCTCTTCATGGAAAAATGAAAGGGCAAGGCAAGTTATCAGATAAAGATTGGGAGAAACTTCATCAAAAGGCAAGGTAAACTATTTTCTTATCATTGTCGAGCAACATGCTCTTCAACACCTCAGCTGAGAAGACCACAAAAGATAGGTGATAGGGAGAGTTTTGGGCTTCCTTTCCAAATGGAAGGGGATGATGCACAAACACCACTCATAAAACAAAGCCATGACATTGTTATTAGTTGAACAATAAGGAAATAAACTTAAAATTAAGTTAAAATTATATGTATATAGTTTAAGTGTAATATTATATTCTTGTATAAATTATATATTTTTTTAATATTATTATATTGATAAGTAGGAGATATTTACAATAGAAATTCAAATTATGATTTTACATAGTAGAATTCTATATAACTGTCACAATACTATTATAAATATATATATTTTTATATTAAATATTTAGCCCATATATATATATATATTTTTAATTATATATAACTCTAAATTTTACATAATATATTATAAACCGTAAATATAATACATACTTAATTTATAATATTTTTTAATATAATATATAAATTAATTATTGAAAAAAGGAAAAAACCAAATTGAAAAAAATAATAAACAAATTCTAAAGAATAATTTATATTATAAATTGTATATTTAAATTAAATATTTTTTATTTATTATTTTATAAATTATGTTTTCATTTTATATAATGTAAATTGTAATTAAAACATAAATTTCAATCTTTACATATAAGTTCTTGATTGCTCCTTAACACAATCATATTTTCCTTATTTCAAATGTTATCAAACAAACATGTATTAAAAAAAATACAAATTCAAATATTCTTAATAGAGCCTTTCTTTAGATAAAATCATTTTCACTTGTATTCAAAACACTCACCTCTATAATTTCCATCATCTCTCTTCTTTTATTTAAAGTTTTTATTATATTAGATAATAAGCTGTTTTTTGATGTTCTGATGAAGCGAATTTGCTGACTGGATCTCCCTGATGGCTTCTCATTTGCGGTCTACAAGCGAGGACTTCTCCCGAGGTGTTGGCATGGGTCTGGAGGAGGTCTCCCTCTTCCACGTGGTTTTCAGTTTCTTTCCCCCTCTTTGCTTTGCATTTATGATTTTGTAATTGCTTAGTTTTTTTCGCCCCTTCTCGAGCGTGTGTTGGCTCTACCTTTAATGGAGGCAGATACAGATGGGAAGCCCCACTCCCAAACCTCATTGCCCTCCTCCGAACCCCCTCTACAACAAAAGTTGTTCTGCAAGGCCATGGGTGGAGGCTCGTGCTTCGTCGCGAAGGACGTCAGGTTCGTGGCTACCGCATATGGCAATGGAGCGAGTCCACAAGGTAAGGACCCTAGTTTCAGCCCTAGTCCTTTCACCATCTCCCCTAATGAATCCATGGCAAATGAAATTACTTTGGAAAAAAATAGGTTGAAAGATTCAACCATTTTCTTTGCTTGTGTGAATGTTGATAAATGCCCTCCTCAGAAATTCATGGATAATTGGTTTTACAATTATTGGAACCTAAAATTAGGGCTTCATTTTTCTTTTTGTAGGCAAATTCAGAAGGGGTTGTTCATCATATTTTTCAAATCACATGAAATGCAATCAGAAGTTCTAAATAAACTATACTGGAATGTGGGTAAAACGGCTTTTCGTTCCCTAGGTGGGTCCCCTGAAGCTAATCTTAAATAAATCTTGGCTCTTTCGAGCCCTAAATGGGTAATTATTAAAAATATACAACCTTTTTTATGGAAGTTCATCCCTCAACTTGTCGAACCGTTTAGCAAATTCATCCGCATGGATGAAACCCCACATCTTGTTCCCCATCTCGATGCCAAAGTACTCATCTCCATCCTACTTGGGGTTAACCTGTCCAATTCCCTCCATCTCAATATTGCAGAGGACTCTTTCTCCTGCCGGTTGGAATTTTTGGGAGGTCTGAACGCATGCTTCCTCTATAAAAATGAGGAACATGTGAGGAAAAACTACCCCATCTTGAGAAAGAGAGCTTCCACTGTGAATGCTACTAAGCCTAATCCCATCCCCAACGGTCACTCCGTCCAGACCACTCAGCCTACCGTGGAATCTGCCCCTGCTATTCACCCTGACCTTCCATTCCTACCTCGAACCCCCTGCTCCCACCCTCCAACGCGACCCCCCCTCTCCATCCTCGAGATTTCGCCTCCCCTATTTTATCGAACGACGGCTACCAAGTCGTAATGAACTCCAAAAAGTGCAGAAGGAAGAATGCGTAGCAAATGGCTTTGGATAAGGGTAGAGCTTCTTTTAATCCTCCCCTGGTTATTGTTTCTCACACCCCCTCTAAGGTTAAGAGCATAATTAGCAGTTTTGAAACCCCTCTTAAATGCTCTAGCGGTATCATTAAGGGTGATGGCTCTGCTAATATCTCTGAGAAAATCAATTCCATCCTCTATAATGATAGCGGCAGTGGATCCACTAGGGGCATGCCCTCAAATTTTGCCATGGCTCAGGTCATCAGTGTTGACACTAGTGTTGTTAGAAAATCTGCCTTTTGTTCCCCTAGCATGTTCTCCTCACAAGGGCCTCGATCGGAGGTGAATGTCATACCGATAGAATTGGAAGAACCTCTTCCAGGAAGTATTAGTCTAGAGGAGGATGCACCTGGAGATGACCTTGAAGTTCAAACTGATGGCATTCCCAAACCTAATAGAAGGGGAAGGCCCATGGGGTCTAAGAATAAGGCTAACTCTGCTAAGAAAAAGGACAAGGGTTCCCCTGCTTGTGACAACAGGTTCTTGGCTGCTGAAGGCCCATAACTACCCCATCTTGTTTACCATGAAATTCATCTCATGGAATGTGAGAGGTTTGGAAGCTCTAGACATGAAGAGGATTATTAAACGTTTCATGGATTCCCATAAAGATCTGGATTTCCTGATGCTTCAGGAGAAAAAATCTATTAATTTTAGTCTAGAAGGTAATTTAAACTTCATTTGGAAGGACTCTATCAAATTCTGCTCTAGCCATCTCAAGGGTAGGGGTGGTGTTGGTTTGCTCATCAGCCCTAGATGAGCGAATCACATCACTCACGATGGCTGCTCCCCATGTAATAGGGTTGTTTGGGCTTCGATTAGTATTAACAACACCCTCTTTGGGATCTATAACATCTATACGTCTAATGACTATAAAGAAATAATTGCCCTCTGGGATTGGATTGCCTCCCTTCCTGATATACCTTGGATCATAGGAGGTGATTTTAACATGGTCGAGAATGGCGAGGACAAAATGGGAGGCACATCCTTTGGTTGGAAGGGTTCTAAAAAATCCCATTGGGATAGGATGAAACATATCAGAAATTTGTTTGACCTCTACTCGGTAAAAATGTTGAATCCAAGGGGCTATGGAACACATGGTGTAACTCCCAAATAGGTCCTAACGAAATCTATTGTAAGCTCGACCATTTTTATGCCAATAAGGACCTCCTTTCATTTTCCCTTAATGCTCATGGTAACCCTATCGTGGTCTACCCCTTTACTCTATCTGATCATCACCCTATCTCTGCCCATATCAGATTGTCTGATCCTCTTCCCACCAATAGGTTGGGGCCTAAGAAATTCATTCTCAACACTAACCTCCTCAAAGATGTAGATGTTCTCTCTACCATTAGAATTGTCAGACTGACCAATAAAAGTAACAAGCACCTTGCATCACATATTGATAGATGGAACTTTAATATTAACTCTTGGCAAAAGCTCTTGCAAACTATTGGTCAGAAAAGGGCCAAAGACTATAGATTTGAGGAAATTACTCTTAACAGTAACCTCTTACAGATGGAAAATGAAGTCCAGTCAAATCCCTCCAACCCTAAACTTGATCCTAATGTGGCTAGTGCAAGGGATGCTCTTAGACGACACCAGCAAAACAAGATTAAGGGGGGCATGATTAGGGCCCGCACCCACTGGTTTCAGTTTGGTGACAAAGGTTCCAAGTTTTTCTTTAACCCTCTTAGGCATAAACATAGCCAGGAAACAATTGATAGAATCATCATTGATAATGATGAGATCTTTGACCTTGACAAGATTAAAGAGGCATTTGCTCTCTTTTACCAAAATCTATTCACCTCTGAGGAGTCTGAGGCGGATAAGACCCTTAGAATCGAGTTTCATGCCATCATTCCTAGAAGGATCATTGAGGAAGACACCTACCTCCTGAAGCGTCACTTCTCTTTTGATGAAATCCAAAGAGCCATCAATTCCCTCCATAATGATAAAGCCCTGGGGCTTGATGGGCTCCCTATTGAATTTTACAAAGGTAATAGTGACTAGATCTGCTCTGACCTTTTGGATGTTTATAATGAGGGTGTCCTTAAAGGCTCCCTTCGAGGATCTATCAACAAGAGAACTATTAAACTCTTACCCAAGGATGGGGATAAGGACCTCATCAAAAACTGGAGGCCCATTACTCTTCTCAATGTTTCCTATAAGATTTTGGCTAAAATGCTTGGTATAAGGCTGGAAACGATCCTGCCCAAGTTCATATGCTCTACGCAGACCGATTTCATTAAAGGTAGATATATTTTGGAAAACCTTATTACCAATTGGGAAGCTATGCACTAGGCTAAGGTCTCTAGGAAAGACACTGCTATGTTTCTCCTAGACTTTGAAAAATCCTATGATAGGGTGGAATGGGGCTTTATTATCCTAATGCTTGAATCCTTTGGTTTTCCTAGGGAGTTTTGTTCCTATGTTAAAGTCCTTTTACAGGATGCTTCCATGTAGATTGATGTTAATGGCTCCCGCTCACCTCCTATTTTGCTTTCCCACTCCATTCATCAGGGATGCCCTCTGGCCCTTGCCCTATTTGTTATTGCCTTGGATGCGTTATACTATCTCCTTAGAGAGAGCTCATTCTCCCCCAAAGTTAATGGAGTTAGGCTCCCTAATGACAATGAACTTATCAACATTCAATTTGCTGATAACACAGATCTCTTTCTTGAGCTTACCAAAGCTAATATGAATCACCTTAACCACAAATTACATTTGTTTGGCTCTATCTCGGGAGCCCAGATCTCTAAGGCCAAGTCGACCTTCCTTAGTTGGAGGGAGCATCCCCCGGATTGGTTTGATAACTATGGGTACCAATGGGGTGGTCCTTCCAAGATTGTTAAATACCTTGGTGCCCCATTTTCTATATCCCCCTCCCTGAAGGATATGTGGCTCTAGGTTAAAGGGAAAATTGACAAGAAACTAAAGAAATGGAACAATAGATTCCTCTCCCTAGCTGGTAGAGTTCAAGTTTGCCAAAAAATCCTCTCATCTTATAATATATACTATTCCTCTACTCAGATGTTTAGAAACTACTAGATCCTTGAGATTTAAAAGGCTGTTAGATGGTTTCTATGGTCAGATGGTAAAGGCAACAGGAAATTGCATGTTGTTAATTGGAAATGGTGTCACATTAAGAAAACTCTTGGTGGCCTTGGGTTAAAAGATCTTAGGACCCAAGTTATTTCTCTTGTGGCCAAGTGGATCTTCCATACTTTCGAAGGGCAGGAACCTTGGAAGGTTTTAATCAGAAGCAACATTGAGAGGGTTGTTCCGAAGAAGGCCAACTCCTGGAAAGGTTTACCTTTTGCTGACCTGGTGGCTAGTGATTTCCCTATCTCTGTCCAAGGCTCCTCTATCTTTAGGTCTATTTGAAAGGCCTGGGAACATATTAGATACAAGAGATCCATATGGTGGAACCTCCATCATGTGAGCAAGCCTCTAGCTCTCACACAGGGGTGCTCGGCTAGGGCCTGGGCCAAGAAAGGCATTAAACCCTTCATTGATATTCTGGAGCATGGTGATATTCCTTCTTGGGAAGAGCTTAGTTTGAAGTTCAACCTTCCTTCCTCTCAAAAAAGGACCTACCATTTGATTAAGCAGGCGTGTGTGGATCTTGGACTGCTTAAGCATTGCTATGTGGACTTGCATAGTTTCCTATCTTTTAAGTGGGCTGATGGTATTCTTTTGTCTAAAATTAAGGCACAAAATATATATGCTATTCTAAACTCTGATTCCTCTATTATCAATCATGCTAATATGTTATGGTATTCTAACCTTTCTGTTCTACAATGGTAGAAAATCTTTAGTAGGCTCTGGAAAAGTTTGATTGAACCAAAACTCAAGTGCTTTAAATGGTTGTTGTTGCTGAATAGGCTCCCTCTAAAAAGGAGTTGTGTTGCTTTTGATCTTTGTTCTATCTATAAACTCCCTGATATTGGGTGACATATCTTCTTTGACTGCTCCATTGCTAAGGAGATCTGGTTAATGTTTGGTTTTTTTATCCCTAACCTTATGAATACGATGGAAGTTATCTTGAGTTATATTCATGGCTTAAAGAAAGATGCTGATATTTTCTGGTTTATTTTATCTGCTAATATCCTCAAGTATATATGGAAGATTAGGAATGCTGAGAGGTTTGATGGTCAAACCAGGGCCCTTACTGAATCTTTTTGAAGACTCATATTCTTTAAAATTGCTATGCAGGTTACTCTTACCATAAACGTTGAAAGGAATAAGTTGTTGAGGTTCCTGAAAGACGGGCACACCACCATGTTCATCTATGAGATGAAAGATGGGTACGAATGGAGACGCAATAGGGACAACCTCTCATCCTTTGAGGAGGTGCTCAAGAGGTTGAACAATGAAGTTAGAACTAATAGGGAATGCAAGGGTGGATGACTTGGGTGGAGGCCATTGATGGCATCCTGTCCTAGCTTATCTGTTGTTTTCTTGTAATTTCTCTATTGGATAGTTTCAAACTTTTTGATCGTGCACTGTTGTGCGGTCTCAAACTCTCACTCTAGTTTAGTTTTTGTTTCTGCTGTCATGTGGAAGTGACAGCTATCTTTTTGTTCTGTTCTCCCTTGATCTTTAATATAAATTTTTTTTCTATTATAACACTCCACCATATATAATTTAAATCTTAATCCTTTTTATTTACATTCAACAAATTTAAATTTAATCTTTATTAACTCAATTCTTTATATAATAAATCATATCTAATTTTTTTCTATCACAAACTAAATATTTTGAAAGCTCAATTTTTAATATAGTTTTAAGAGAAAGTTAATATTTATTAATTATTATTATTCACATTATTCCAAACGTAATATAATAATTTGCAATAAAATACATTCCATTGTATTATTTGAAGAGTATTTTTAAGTGTCACATTACATGAATTCATTTTAAATTTTTGATCTACCAACATTGTTTTATTGTAATATTTATTTTGTGTGCTCATTTTTTATTGGTACATATTCAAATGTGTTGTAAAATCGGGTAAGATTCCACATTTAACTACTTTACTTATATTTACACCCAATCATATTATTCGAAAGGCTATAATCAAATTGGCATTTAGTCATCAGATACAACTTCCCTATAAAGAGGTAAATTTGAAGTGAATATAATCATATTAAATTAGCTTACATAATCATATATAAAATAATTTGACAGTTTAAAATAATAAGAATGAGTAAGCTAATATTATATTTTATATTAAATATAATTATAATATTTAAAATTAATATTAATATAATTTATCATTATAAATATTTTAATCAATTATACTATAACTCTAGTTTTAATTAATTATTTTTTTAATTTATAATTATTTGAAATTTTAAACAAAATGATAATTAATTAAAATGATTTTAAATAAAATATTAATTATAATCTTAATTTTATACAATGATTAAATTATAATTATAATTTCTATTACTATTATTTATTATAATTATGATTAAAGTCAAAATCAAGAATAAATAGTAATTGTGGTTATAACTATTCAATAACTAAATTACAATACTTAAAAAGGAAGTAGTAGTCACAACATTTCTTTGGTTTTATAAATTTCCAAATTTAAATTTTCATCAATTTGATTCAAATCTATGCTCAGTTTACATGACAGAATGGTACATTTAAAAACCAAATTTGAATAAGATGAAGCATTCACTACATGTAATATAGCTTTCACTAATTCTTTCAATGCACACTCTACACTCGATCCTCTCCTAGTATTTTTGGCTCATTGGCCGTAAAGAATGGCGTGGTACAGATGGGACAAGTATTGTGATCCTCAAGCCATGGCCAAATACAGTGAGAATGAAATATGTGTCGGATCATACAAGGAATTTCTCGAACCTCTTCCTCCAGAATAAAATCATCCCTACAAACTCCACAGAAAAGTCCATCATCCACATGAAAATCTGAAACTGTTACAATGGGGAGTCCCTCTACCAATTCTTTCGCCTTCCTTTCATTCTCCATTATCTTGACGATACTTTTCAGAATAGAATCGAAGGTATTGAAGACGCCACGTAACCACCGAATATCAGCAGGGAGTCGATCCTCGTGAACTTCAATCAGGAGAAATTCAGAATACAATGAATCGTGAAGGCTGTTAAGCTGTTGCAGACGACGAGGGAGAGCTTCACGTTCCATAAAACAATTTGCTTGTATGAATAACTTGGTGGCTTCGATACGTAAATCCCCCATGCGGCATTCCAGGGTTTTGCACCACTCTGCAAGTTCATTCTCCCTGCAACCCATTTTCTTCTCCTCCTGCATTTGCATTTCTTCAGTTCACCGCCTTTATCCAATTAGCACTGAGCTGATTTTCAATTTGGTATGTGAATTTGTGGAATGGGTTGCAGTTCTGTGAGAATATGTAGTGAATGAAGGGTCAGCGATAGTTTCTTCTCGCGACTCGTCAAAACAGGTTAGCCGTTGATCCAAACACTAGTTAATTTAGGCATAACTTTTCACCGCTTATCTTTATAAAGAACTTGAAAATTTATTATTAAATATTGTTTCGAAATATTTTTAAAATCAGAATTCTTAAAGTTAAGTGATTTATTTTTAGATGTTTATAATTAATGATTATTTTAGATTATTATTATTATTTTTATTTATTTTTAGTCAATAGGCTATTCCTCTTGGGAGTAGCCCACGTCGGGAAAGAGTCTCACGCCGCGAACTCGTCATTTCCTGTTGCGGTCGAGCTTTTCCTGCGGATGTTCGTGTGCGGATGTTCGTGTCAAACTGTTTTGCGAGCCAAAAAAAAAATGCATTTTCATCTAGCCACAGTGGGCTATGGTTATCAACAACACGCCGTGCACCTGACCTGGTTACCCCACGCATGACTGGAAATTGATATCCGTCCAGGTGCTTCCCACAGACCACGCGTTCAATACCACCCAACTACTGCTCTGCAATCTGTCTGGCACCGCCATGAACGTATTTTATATTATTGTCGAGCAGTGACTAAAACAAGACAAGATCCGAACAATTTCAGGTTTGCCTTTTAATTTATTTTGTTTTGATGCAACTTCTTTTTGTTCATTGCATTTAAATATGACTGTTGAGTTAGGGTTTCGAATCGGTTCCCCTGTTTTGGACTCCTGCCTAACATGAAAACACTGATTGATGCTTTTCCACGAATTGAAGCGAATTCATTCTGATTTGTCGTGAAGAGGACAGAAAATTGGAGGAGAGAAAATTGCACTGGAGACTTTGCATTTCTTAGTTGTGACATAGCGGGAGAGAGCTCAGTGTCCGTATAGAACAAAAAATCCTTATGCAATTTGTTTTGAATGGCTGTGCTTGTCCCTATGTTCAAGGAAATCTGTGTGCGTTAATTTAGTTTCGGTTTCGTTAATTTAACTTAGGTCTTTTTTCTCTGCACAAAAGCATTGCGATAAGCTCCCGTTGACAATAAGACCACAGGATTTGCCTGAAATGTTTTCCCCATTCAACAACTTAAAGCACTGATTTGGCATGTTTCTTAAAAAAATTAACATGTTTTGTTCAATACAATCCATAGCGTCTGTCAAATTGGACTACTCAAGCATATTCTAGGGTTAGAAAGGGAAATGAATATCAGTCTCGATTTGGTTTCTCTAGATACAGAGCAATTATTGTGTATGTGGTTTTTTTTTTCTAGATGAAACTGGCTGCCCTACTATTAAACAGTCACACCACACCCATCATGGTGCAATTAAAGTGTCGCTGCTTTCACATGAGATGCCGAGCCTGGGTATCAGTGTTATAATTGTTCCATCTAATTATGTGAGAGTATTTATAATACTGATTTGAATATATAAATCTCCAATAGGAGCATGTCCGTTGACGCTACACAGAGACAGTTACTGTTCCGTTAGCATACCTTGCTAAAAGCTCAAATATTTTAGAGAAAAAGGAGAGCTAAAGGAAGGACATATATCAAAAACTATAGCTGGACATTTATAGTACAAAAAAGAAGTGAGTGGGCATATTTGCAATCTTTAAAAACAAGATCAGGAGGCTCCAGCCAACCCAATTTATTCAATCAAATAAATTCATATTGTCAATGCACATAACACCAGCTATAGCCCAAAGACATATCCAACCTAGAGTTAAACTAAATTCAAGTGCAAGCCACTCCGTTGCCCTTTGATTAAATTTTCAGCTTGTAGCACTATCTTTGAGCTACTGATAAAACATCCATTCGAATGCAATTCTAAAGAAAATGGCAACTATTATCATTATTATTATTTAATCACAACTTAATATATTGTTTTAGGCATTTGCATGATTGGGTCCACTAATTTTATAATATAAAACTTATAATGTAAAATAATTATTTATTTTAGGGAATTGAATCTTACATTATTGTGGTAATTGTTTATATTCATCACGGATTTCCTTAAGCTTGGTTGAGCTGAGATCTTTACCTCGAGTTTCATGATATCTCTATGATTTGTCTCTGTTTATTCCGCCAACAAAACTTTATTTAGTATATTTATTGATGCACTTACATTTGGCATTTCCTTGGGTTTAAAGATCTATTTCACTGTTTGTAGTTCCCCAGAGTAAAAGATATGGCAACATGTGTTGTCATCTCACTTTATGTGCCCCTTGGCTCAATTTCGGTAACCCTTTTGAGCTTGTTTTGATCTATTATCCTCCAGGTAAGAAGATGGGCCCCATGTGTAGTGTTGCTTCATCATCCCCACACATGATTTGTTCCTGTTAATTTCATCTCATTTTTGTGCTTAATGAGATTGCGACACTTGTCACAATTTTGTGTGTTGTTTCATAATATTCTTTTATCTTTAGAGTTTTTTTGGTTATTTCATATTCAGTGAGAATGTGATGTGTCACAACCCTGTAGCTCACTTTCCCTATTTTAAAGTATATTTTACTAATCCGATCTCCCTTTTAATGATAGGGAGATTGTTCATTGCTCCCTTCCAACTCACCTGATAGGAGGTTTTAATCTCTTTTTTACTTTATGTCTCCAGCTAATTAAGATGGGATTAGCGTCACACCTCAGTGCATATGTTTTATGAGATATTTTGGAACCAACTTACAAAGGCATATTGTTTATTCACTCATAGGAAGAGTGACATAATAACAGATGGCGTCTTTTTTTACATCATTTGTGGGGTATAATTGTTATCTTGCAGGAACTATGTCCAAGGCATACCCAACCGCAATGACAGGTGTTTGAATAACGTCGAGTGAAGGATTGATTTGCGCAGTTGCTACCTCTGCATTATCATGACATCTTGATTCAGAAAGCTTCTATTCTTCTTCTGCCATTTTCTTCTCAACCAATGCATTCCCTTGGTCATTAATCTATAAAATAAAATACGAATACTCTGTCAAATAAATAATTAAAAAGTTATTTTAATTATTATATATATAGAGAAACAAATATTAATTTAGAGTCTACAATCAATCTATAAAAAGAGAGTTTCTTTTCCTCCATTCAGCTAAATATTTTGAAAGTTTTTCTACTAATGAAAACACAACATATATTAGTTATAAATAATGTTATTTACTGTGGCTGATTCTTAAATGGCTCATTAAAAATTTGAGTTGTGACGACTTTGTTGGACAAATTCATCTTTAAAACATATGGCTTTGAATACTTTACAATTCTACATGGAGGTGGAGGAATCACCATCTTCTCTGAAGATTCTCCTGTACAAATTTTAAACTTATTATTAGCCTATAACTTACAACATTAGAATAGGAAACTTTATCTACTTGGCTAATATGATTTACATATCATGATCTGTTAAATTAATGAAGTTTAGTTATTTTTGTTGTTACATGTATCATATATATTTACTTTGCAAACAAATAAGAACAAGACATATGACAATTGGTTCTGAGGTAGATTTTTGTTCTCAACAAAAAGTGCATAAAGCATGAAGCAAAAGATTTTATATATCTTAACCTTATTCCGTACATAAATATCTACAGAAGACTACGCAAATGCTTCTTTTTTCTACTCTATAATTAAGTTTAACTAGTTCTCTCTGAATCTACTAGAATCTATTTTTTTGTGATTCACAAGAGTTTTGTATGTTTTACACACTATCCACATCAATCAATAAAGTTTAATTAGTGTTAATGCTTTTATATATGATGTATTTTCTAATTTGATATTTATTATTAATTCTTGTTTTTTTTATTTGTTCTGTTGTTGTAAATATATACAAATTGATCATATATATATATGCATACATCCATCACACACAAGAAATAGAAATACACATCACAGTCTCCCATACATAACATATACATCCATCATATTCTGGTTAGTAAACACCAAAGTCTAGGGAAGTATTGTGCTGATGTCAAACAATCTCCCTCACCAAGTGTAAACCTACAGAAAAATCTCTTGTAGAGAATGGAGAATGTGTTCCAAGGTACAGTCAAATCCAATAGTGACCAGACAGAGAAATCCTATTTTCACTTATTTTTTCACTATAGGCTAGGAAAGTGATAATTATTTCACATCTAGGAATCATGAATAGAGTGCCTTCTTTTCTTGATTTGAAGTTACTGAGAAAAACAACAAATGTAAATAGCTTATTTAAAGAAACACAATAGTCAATAGAAGGGAAAGAATCTACCAACCACGATGATTCCAAGAATGGGCATGGTAACATCAGCTAATAAAATCACAACTACAAATATTCCATTCAATTACTTTGACAATACAAATTTTGGAGCACTTACAAGTCAATCAATAGGAGTCTAATTGGCTAAAAATCCTCAACTATAAGAATTTGGTCAATAACATCTGAGTGTCATCTATATAGAGATGGAGCTGGGGGAGGGGCCATTGATATAGAGAGATAGATAGAGTGCCCTAGATAGAATAGTCCAAGGGAGTAATGGGTACATGAGCCATCTTTGTCAAAACTTCTATTCAAGGCCTAAACATGTTTTGTCTTGTTGTGTGTGTGACTATTCTGGGGCTCTCCCCTGTTTTGCTATTGGTTTATGTCTATTTGGCTAATGGTTGGCTTTTGTAAAACTTTTGGTTTCGGGTCCATGTAAAACCCATTTATCTTTATCAAAAATAATTCCTCGAATTACATAATATAATAACATCTTAAACAATATAACTCTTAAAACAAATTCAACTCTTATTATCTTATTTTTAAGATTAATAATCTTCACGAAACAAGGGATCAAGAACGCAGCATTTAGAAGTAGTAATGCAAGGAATTAGACTTGCAAAAGGTCATTCTAGATCTCAGAATAACTATAAAATTACCATAATTTTGTGAAGCTAATATAACAATATTGATAGGAAGGGCAGATCTTTTTTCTTTGCTATGAAGTACCTTCTTGATGCAAAGTACTTTGTGGGCTTGTTTTTTATTAATATATATATAGAGAGAGAGGGGTTGGAGGTCCATGTGTAGATAGTAGAAGGATAATTTATGATGTAGTTCAACTATTACTAAACTTGGTATTATTAATATTGAACTACATCCTAAACTATCTTTCTACTATCTTGTTTTGAAGTTTATTAATGATATGAGACTCTTTCTTATCTTCTCCTTTGAAAACATCTTGTTTTGAAGTTTCTCACTAACTTAGGATTAATGTTTTGATTGGTTCCTTTCTTGAGGCCCTCTTCTTTGATGTCTCACTTTCTTGAAGTGGTTAGTTCTCTTTGCAATCTTCATCTAGGCTATTATTAGTATTAGGTATAGATTTTGAAACGTTTTACAAATTTCTTTTTTCTTCATAGTCTATGCCCTAAACAAAAATTTACCGACTAGATGACAATCATTTTCCATTTTAGATGTTGTTTCATTCTTTGATTTGAAAATGCACAGTTGTAATTTTAACAACAATTTACCACCTAGATGAAAGTCATTTTTTATTTTTGATGTTGTTTCATTCTTTGATTTGAACATGCCGATAACAATTAGTACTTACAGTTGTAATTGTACATAACATACCCTAAGTCTATAAGACTTACTTCTATTTTATTTCCATCCAATCATGTAGTTTTGGTGGATGAGCACTCCAAATACTTCAATGACATGAGCTTATCTTGTTGCATTACACCTAAAAACACTATTATTAGAGACAACAATTTTCCCACAACTATGCTAACACTATGGAAGAAACATTTGGTTTTGTGCATCATCTGCTTTCCTTTTTCTGCCACTATATTGTGCAATTTAGTTGTTATTCATTTCAAACCTTTGTTTGCAGTGGATAGCTGATTTATATTTTTACCAATTTTCATATTGTTAATTTTGCAGGTTTCTAAATGCATAGCTCCTACAAATAGGAAACCCACAAAGAAGCTCAAAATAGTCAAGAAGCATTTTGTGTATGTCAAGCTTTATGTTGGGCATTGTTTTTAGTACAACAGATTTTACGCAGATAAAATGATATGGTTTTAACCATCCTTTAGACAAAAATAATTTGTATAATATAGCTACTTTGTGTTTATTTGTGTAGTGGTTGTTTTGTGAAAAAAATGAAATCTCAGTTGAAAGAAAATTCAAACCATGTGGATTGAATTAGATCTTTTCTCCTGACGTTAGGGTCAATTGAGTAGTTGAATACATGTGCTGGAAATGCATTGTTGCCATGATTTTTTTTTGTGTAAAAAAAATAAAAAATAACTCAGTCAAAACAAAATCACAGTAAATGCTATTTCCTATGCAATGTGTAATATTTAATATTATTTTTAATTCATTTTAAAAATATGTATATAATTTGTAATTTTTATTTGGAAAATGGTGTTAGAAGAAATTTGGTTTTTAAAAGAAATATCAGTTTAGTATTGAATATATAAATACATATTTATACTATATATTTTGAATTAGCAATATGAAGAGAATGTTAAAATTTGATTGGATATAATAGTAAATGATTTTGTGAAAACAAAGGCTATAGGAATACCCATCAATTTTGTTAGTCGAAATGATTTTAATTTGGAAACGATTATTTTGATTTAAATATTGAATTTAGTTTTCAAAAATATTTTAAATTTTATTGTCATTAATTTGAAATTCCAATTCAAATGGCATTTGTTATAGCCAAATTGGCTTAAATTGAAATGATTATATATTTGTTTATAAATGATGTTTAATTAGGCTACGAGTTGTTATTCCTTTAAGGTGTGTGGTTTAAAATCAAGTATTGAGTAAAGTTATTTTGGGGTGTATGTTTACTTGGACCCTTTTGATGTGTTATTCCCTAATGTGGATTTTATTATCATAAAAGAGTCAGTTATTGAAATAGCTACAATTAGTTGACATTAGCTTTTAAGTATATTTTGAGTGATTGTTATGATTCCTTAACATGGGTAATTTAGAGTACAAGTATATTCATTTGAGTTTTACTCTACTTGGTGGATTTTTGGTGTTGATTTGTAAGAGTCATTTTTTTTTCATGATGGCATGTTGTTGAATGTAATTTTATTGTGCAAGTTAATTGGGTTCTTTTGGTTGTGGTTGTACTTGCCTTATTGTGGTTTTGGTCTTGTTTTGTGGATAGACCAATTATTCGATTCACACCTCCAATTGATTTAACCTTGGTAGAAGGTTTGTTTAATCAGGTTGTCCTTCAGCTTTTCTTTTTGAACTCCTTATGTTGGTTGGATTTTGTGATTTTCCTTGGGGTTCTTTTGAGGTAGTGTATTGTGATAAGGAAGAGTGGCTTTCGAGTGGGGGTCACGCCCAAAGAGGTAGCATGATAACCCATCGAAATTTGAGTAATAAGTGATAAATTAATTAAAAAATGGGGGGTTGGGTTCTACAAAAATTAATAAATATAAATTGTGCCCCGCTCATGGTTGAGTATTAGTACATACTTAGGATGCAGTGGGAAGGCACAAAATGGAAAACCAACTACCTTGTCTTCACGAAAGGTTTGTTGGGTCTACATGAGACATGGATGGGGGATGAAGGTTCAGGAGAGGCTACCAAGATAACCCGGGATGGGGGTCAGGGCCTATGGAGGCCTACCAAGGTAATCCATACTAGCTATGCGATAACACTCTTCCCTTATGTTCACTAGTGTATAGTCATGCATTGGCTTTACTTGGAGCACTCTTGTGAGAGTCATTCTTGTACTCTTATTCCTTGTGTGAGTACCTGATGTACATGTGACATCATGTGATCCTTTATTGTGGCTTGTTTGAGGGCTTTAGTACTATCTCCTAGCATGGAGGGGTGGTTCCTTTGTGGGCCACATGGTCGGGTGGTAGTGCAACTTTCCATTGGGTATTTTGATCGTGCCTTCTTGCGATGGATTAGCCTTGTAAGTTCTCCAGTTGTTATTTTGTATTTACTTCATTCCATGTTTCAAATGGATCCTTTTGTTCATATCAGATCATTCATGTATCTCTTGAACCTTATGTGGTCATATGTATCATTTGTTTATATACGCCTTGATGGTAGGTTGTAATTGATATAAACTATGTATTTTTCATCTTTTATTTATTAGAATGGTCTTGCACTTGACACAAACGCAGAGATGTAGCCCATTAGGGGTGAACTCCGATATCAATTTGTGTTGTATGGTGTATTTGTTCATCTGGTTCCTTTTAATTTTGGATTAATGAATGGTATTTTAGTTAAAATATATAATGTAATTTAGGTGATATTAATCTTAATTTGATGTATGAAGTTATAAATAAAATATAATTTTGACCTCATTGACCAAGGTTGGCTTTTCTGTGGCTAACATGGATGGTTGATTTATTGTGATTGTGGCATGTTATTTTGGTGTTATGCTTGGGAATGTGATAAGATGCATATGATTATGCATTATTGTACATTGAGGAATAGATATTGAATTTACATTATTTCTTATTGATGAGTAGTTGTAAACTCTTCTTTTGCATTGTACTTTATATATTATTAAATGTTAAGTCTATTTATGTGTTATTAATGATGGACTAACACATTTACTTTACATGCGAGTTGCTTTATGTATATGTTGGCATGTTGTGTGAAAGTGTATGGGGTGCGAGGAGATGATTTTCCTTCACTCACTTCCGTGAGATAGGGAACATCATGATTCTCCTTCACTGATGTGTCTACTATGTTTGTATATATATGCATATGTGGTTCATTGATGCAAGAAATTGCAGGTACAAGTATCGTATAGGTACGAGGCATTGTCTCCACTTGGTTCCATAGGTTGGAGCATAGCTAATTAACCTAATGGAAGTGGAGGAGATAGTTCTAAGGTCCTAATGTCATCCCTAGCCTTGCTCAATTGTGAGCATCATTTATCTTTTGTTTGACCTATTGGTTCGCCAAGGAGGCCGCTTTTTCAACATTGGTATGTGGGTCATATTCTATTTTGGTTTCAGTTGAGTGTTGTGTGTTATACGTTTTGTGTGTTTAATTATTCTCTTCTTGAGTAGTTAATGAGAATTTAATATATGTCGTGTTGATTAAAGGGAATTAAGAATAAATTATATTAGAATCATTTTTGTGGTTAATTAATTAATTGATTATTTTTAATTGTCTAAGTTAGAGTGAATGTTGAACTATTGGTGAAAGTTAAATTATATTTGGCTTGAGTAATTGTTTAAAAAAAATAAAAAAATAAGACCATTGTTTTTATAAATTGATAAATCAAATTCTATTAAGCTATCATAATTAGAGTATTTATTTATTACCATATGGTGGAATTAAATATGTGTTATGCATTTTTGAACAATTCGTATTGTTTTCTAAATTTTGGGGATTTCCAACCCTAGAATGGATTTTTGAAATTTTGATTGGGAAGGATTTGCTTGGAGAGATTTTTTGGGTAGGAGCTTGTTGGATTCGAGCAGGAAAACTCTTGTTGCTAGTTGGGTTTCATGAGTTCTTTCAGAGTCTTTGGCTCCATGTTTCATTTTGAAATTCTTCAACTTGAAGGTGAGTTTATTAGATATCTCCCCCCTGATTCTTTATGAAATTGTGTAATTGTTGTTGCAAATGGATAGCAAATGGATTTAGAACCTTTTTGCAACTTGAATTTCAGATTTTAGTTTAGATATGAATTTGTATGTTTTAACTTTTTTTAAAAATGAGAGTTGTTTTGGGGAAATGCTGCCCAAATATTTATGTATCCCTAGAAAGTGAATTTTATTTCAAAAGTGTGATGTTGGTCACCCATCAACCAATGGGTTTTAAGGAATTTTAATTTTTTATTTTTTTGAGTTTTTTGATGTCCATCAATGGTGGATGGCCTCCAAAACTTGGTTATGGTCTCTTTAGACTTTTTGAATATGTGAATCTGATGTTTTAAATGTGAAATTATCATGTGGAATAATGATATTATCTATGAAAATTTCATTTGTGGATTGAATCTAATCCATTCTCCTAGCATTAGGACCAATTGAGTAGTTGAATACATATGCTGTAAATGCATTGTTGCCATGAGTTTTTTTTGAGTAAAAAAAAACTCAAAAAAACTCAAAAAAAAACTCAGTCAAAACAAAATCATAGTAGATATTATTTCCTGTGCAATGCGTAATAATTTATATTTTTTTATACTATGTATTTTGAATTAGCAATATGGAGAGAATGTTAAATTTTATTGGATATAATAGTAAATGATTTTGTGAAAACAAAGGCTATAGGAATAACCATCAATTTTGTTAGTCGAAATGATTTTAATTTGGAAAAGGTTATTTTGATTTAAATATTGAATTTAGTTTTCAAAATTATTTTAAATGTTACTGTCATTAATTTGAAATTTGAATTCAAATGGTATTTGTTATAGCCAAATTGGCTTAAATTGAAATGATTATATATTTGTTTATAAATGATGGTTTAATTAGGATACGAGTTGTTGTTATTCCTTTAAGGTGTGTGGTTTAAAATCAAGTATTGAGAAAATTTATTTGGGGTGTATGTTTACTTGGACCCTTTTGATGTGTTATTCCCTAATGTGGATTTTATTATCATGAAAGAGTAAGTTATTGAAATAGCTCCAGTTAGTTATCGGCTTTTAAATATATTTTGAGTGATTGTTTTGATTCCTTAACATGGATGATTTAGAGTGCAAGTGTATTCATTTGAGTTTTACTCTGCTTGGTGGATTTTTGGTACTGATTTGTAAGAGTCATTTTTGTGTCATGATGGCATGTTGTTAATTTTAAGTTTATTGTGCAAGTTGATTGGGTTAAGTTTTGCTTGTGGTTGTACTTACCTTATTGTGGTTTTGGTCTTATTTTTTGGATAGACCAATTGTTTGTTTCACACCTCCAATTGATTTAACCTTGGTAGAAGGTTTATTTAATCAAGTTGTCCTTCAGTTTTTCTTTTTGAACTCCTTATGTTGGTTGGATTTCGTGATTTTCCATGGGGTTCTTCGGAGGTTGTGTAGTGTGTAAAAAGGAGAGTGGCTTTCGAGTGGGGATCGTGCCCAAAGAGGTAACATGATAACCCATTGAAAGTCGAGTAGTAAGTGATAAATTAATTAAAAAATGGGAGGTTGGGTGCTACAAACATTAATCAAGATAAATTATGCCCTGTTCATGGTTGAGTGCTAGTACAAACTCAAGATGCAGTGGGAAGGTCTTGAATGGCAAACCAACTACCTTCTGTTCATGAAAGGTTTTTTGGGTCCACATGAGACATGGATGGGGGCCGAAGGTTTGGTAGAGGCTACTAGGGTAACCTTGGATGGGGGCCGGGCACTATGGAGGCCTTCCAACGTAATCCATACTAGCTATGCGATGACATTCTTCCATTATGTTCACTAGTGTATAGTCATGTGTTGGCTTTACTTGGAGCACTCTTGTGAGAGTCATGCTTGTATTCTTATTCCTTGTGTGAGTACCTGATGTATATGTGAGACCATGTGATGCTTTGTCATGGCTTGTTTGAGGGCCTTAGTACTATCTCCTAGCACAAATGAGTGGTTCCTTTTTGGGCCACATGGTCGGGTGGTAGTGCCACTTTCCATTGGGTATTTTGATTGTGCCTTCTTGCAATGGATTAACCTTGTAGGTGGTCCTATTTTTATTTTGTATTTACTTTATTCCATGTTTTAGATGGGTCCTTTTGTTCTTATTAGATCATTAATGTATCTCTTGGACCCTATGTGGTCCTACATATCATTTGTTTATGTATGCTTGATGGATGGTTGTAACTGATATAAACTTTATGTATTTTTCATCTTTTATTTATTAGAATAGTCTTGCACTTGAAGCCGACCTAGAGATGTAGCCCATTAGGGGTTAACTCCGATATCAATTGGTGTTGTATGGTGTATGTGTTCATATGGTTCCTTTTAATTTTGGATGTATGAATGTTATTATAGTTAAAATGTATAATGTAATTTAGGTGATATTAATCTTAATTGGATGTATTAAGTTATAAATAAAAGTGGTAATATGGATTATGATGAATGTAACTTTAGTGATGTAATGAAACTAATGGCATTTGTATATATTCAGTCATGCTTAGTTTAATCTCTTATGGAATTTATTTGTTATGTTAATATGGTAATCATTCTATCATGAATAGGTTTAATCAATCTCATTGTTAATTGGGTTAATACACCTTAATGTTCATTGGATTAATCGAGTAATCTTTGTTGGAAACCCTTTAGGAGTTTGTGTTAAGTCTTCCACTTGTGTAACTTCTATTGCAATGTATATCTTGTACATTAGTGCGTTATTATTAAAAAAAAATTATTTGCACTCTTTTTGAGTGTTTGTAGTTGTTTCCTTTAGGGTTTCGTGGCAGGGCATTACACTAATCAAAGTTACAATTCACTTAATTTAATTTGTTTTGTACTAATTTTATTTTAATTTTGATTTAACAAACTACATTTTTTAAAATTAAAATTCTATCAAAAGATAACTGTTTTAATAGTAAGCTCGTGGTGTAGGCATCTACATGGTGTGAGTCTAAATCTTCCTTTTAAAATATAAAATAAAATAGTACAAATATCTTCTTATTAAAATATAAACTAAAATAATTAAAAATTCTTTCATTTCTATAAATTAGTAATTTTAGAAAGTAAAATCTGTAATCTTCAAAATTCTTTAAAAATTAATTAGTTTTATATTTTGTTTATATATATGAAAAGACACATATACATATATATGAATAGACCATATATAAACTATACACAAATAATTGTAAAAGTTTAAAATACAAATGAAATAAAATTTTACTTTCAAAATTTAAAAAAAGAAATACATAATCTTAACAAATGTTGCATATGTTATCATATATATCTTGTATCACATAAAAACAAAAACTTGTATATACATGTAAAAATGTTAAGAAAACTTTTACATAGATTTTCAAATAGAAATACACACTAAATTTACACATTCTCAATTATGATATTAAAATTTATAATCATTGGGCTTTTACCTAAAACATAGTAGGTAAGAAGTTTTTTTTTTAAAGGTGTATGAAAGACAAAATAGTCGTTGAAAAGTGGTTTTATGAAACTAAATGTTTTCTTTTATTTTGTTATTTGCCAATTTTATGAAACTACATATCTACCAATTTTGTTACTCATCGAGTCACTTTCTACTCACAATTTCTAGCGTGAATACAAAAATAAAACCACGTGAGTTCTAACGGTTGCCTGTACCCTAAATATTTTATCTTTTTCTTATTTTTGTACACTCTCTGTACTCTCTTTTCTTTCCTTTTCTAAGCTCCCTTCAAACACATGTGGTTCCCTTTTCCCAAACTCCTATCAAAATTAAATTTCAAAGTATAATTATTTTATCAGCACTATATATTCATTTCAACTCACAGATTAGTCTTAATAAGATTTTTAATTAAATATATTTTTACAAAAAGTGATAATATATATCAAATATTAGATTGCATGGAGTCTCTAAAATATGCTATTGTAGGTGAAGATAGATATTTATTTACATAATATATATTGCCATTATGTGTATATACAAAATATATACCTCCATATAAATAGATTTGTATAAAAAATAAGAGTTTTAGTTGTCACTTTATTCATCTAATATGTCGAAAGATATTAGAAGTTACTACAATGAAATTATTGTTGGAAATTGATACTCATTGTATTCATTTTGTTATCATTGATGGCAACAAGATCAGATGGAAGTCATATACCGGCATTAGGAGGTGCATTTACCGGCATACACCAGCATTGGAGTATCTAGGGTTACATAGGCACCGACACCGACATCAAGTACAAGGAAGTTGACATTAAGGAAGATTTATTTAGAAAATCATTTTGTAATTATTGTCAAGGCCAAAATTGAATATCTTTTGTAATGTATTGTAAGCCGACATAAGGCATATTGTTTGTAATGGGTATATAGGTCAGTGTGTTAGGTCATTATGATATATCATGATTTTATGTGAGGATAGAACTTGTGGATGTGGATTGTGAATGCGAAGATCATTTGTATGTGAATATTGTATCATACAATGATCTGTAAATGTTTTGTAAGACATTCTTGGAGGGAAGGTGATACTAGTAGTAGTGTTCAGGGTTTATGAACCAGTACAGAGTAGAGCTAGAACTGGAACTCTATTTGGCATAGAAGATGCATTTTATGAGTTCATTTTAATTATTTTGTAACTTCAACAAAAGCTTGTAGTCAGTGAGACTCTTTAGTGATGAGCAGTGTGCTCTAGGTAGTGTGCCTTCCTACATGTGCAAGCCCCCATTATATGTAATATCTTTCATATGGCCAGTGAACTGACATGTGGGTCACAAATCCCACAGTGGTTTTTCTTCTTTGAGGTTTTCCATGTATAAATTCTATGTGTTATGGTGTTCATTAATGTGGATGGTTTATTTGCTTCAAGTTTTATGCGTATGGTATAAAAGGATAAAATCTTATCTTACTGGCAGAATAATGATTCACCCCCCCTCTTAGTGTTCTTGGATCCAAACAATTGGTATCAGAGCCTGGTATCTCGGAAGAAGTTTAACAGCTTGAGGAAGATCCTAAAACTAGAATATTTGAACATGGCTATGGAAAAGAAACTTGAGATGGCTCTTGAGGATTATGATGTTGAAAGGATGAAGAGCTTGAAACTACAAGATGAATTGAATTCTGTAAATGAATTCATTCTTGTCCTTCAAGAAAGGTTATCATTAGCTCAAGCTAGAAGGAAGGAAATTTTGCAAAAATAAGATGATGATAATGCTCTCAAGGAACAATGTCAGAAACTGATTCAAGCAAACATGCTCATGCAAAATGAAATGCAAGACTTGACTATGAGGATATCTAAGGATATTGAAGACAAAAAGAAGAAGGAAGAAAATATTGTTGCATCTATGAAGAAAAAATCTAAGGAATGTGATAGATTGGCTCATGAGAATGATATGCTGAAAACTAGTATGGTGCAATCCCAAAATAATGAACAAGAAATTGAAAGACAAGTAATAACTTTGAGGGATGATTCGACTACTACAAGTGAGTACAAAGAAAAATTTATGATCGATGCTACACAATTGGATGACTTGTTGAAAAAACAAAGGCATGGTGATTATTCTAGGGGACTTGGATTTGTACAAGGTGAAAGCTCTTGTACTACAGATCAGACAATCGATGTGCAGAACTCATCAAAACAGAAGAAACGAGTAAGACAATCTAATGCTTATAAATTCAATGGTAGATGTTTTGTTTGCAATAAATTTTGGCATACTGATAAACAATGTAGAAATATAGTAAATCAAAACTACAATTATATTCCCAGTCAATGCAAAAATTATAAGAAGTATGGTAATAAGTCAGAAGATTGCAGAATGAATGTTAAATGTCATGCATGTGGAGATTTTGGACATTTTTCTAATAATTGTATGTCAAGGAATGACACCGGATATGTCAAAGCAATTCAAAAGAATAATATTACATATTATGCATGCAACAAAATAGGTCATATTGCTAAGTATTGCAGAAGCAAGACTCAACCGATTAGCAATGATAAAGATAATGAGAAAGGAAAGTAGAAGGTAGATGAAATACAACAAGATCACACCAAGAGATGGGTTAGAAAATCTGAAGAACCAAGTGGAAATGTAAGAACACTGATAACTCCACCGGTAGAATAGAGTATTCCTACACCGGTAGGAAATTCCACTGGTAACTAAGGCATAGGCCATAGGGGTTGGAAAATTCATTGAAAATATTGCATATTTCCCTAGAGGAGATCAGAAGAGATCTGGAGAGTTGAGTTCACCATTATTAAAGGTTCACCCAACATAAGACTGTGAAACTAACTTCTGGTAGGGTAGATCGCGAAGCATTTATGAAAGAGAAAGATTAGGGTTTATTCGCTAATAAAAGGGGAAAGTGGATTCATTTTCACTCACCCTGCATTCAAGAATTTAGAGTGAAGTAAAGGCGAATTTCAGGCAAATTAAGAGCAAGCAAAGCCATTCTGAAAGCATTTCGAGCAGTTATCTAAGAAGCACTCAATCCTCCATTGGTGTTTACTTTCAGCTATTCTTTGAAAATGGCATCTGAGTCTTCAACTCCTACTTTTATTGCAAATACAACCATTATCAAAGTTAAGGATACGGTGAGGCCCGTATTCAAGGAGGTTCCCCTAATTGCTAAGAAAGAAGACTCTACGAGAGCATTTTGTAGGGTTCCTGACAGCATGATGTATGTTGAATATGTGACGGCATACATTCACTACACCCTAGAGGATCTAGGCACATAGAAAATCAAATTCATGTATCAATCTATGATATTGGGCAGCTCTGGAACCATTAAGCCAGAATACAAAGCAATTGAGGATCTAGGGTTAACCAGTATTCCGCACATACCAAAATTCAAAGATGAGATCATCAAATACATTCTGAACAGGGTTCACAACGAGTTAATCTAGCTAGATCGACTTTACATGATCACCAAGGAGGCTATTCAATCAGTCACCAGCTTACCCAAAGTCAGACAAGAACTTGGCAAGAAAATTTCCAACAATGAGGTTGAGAAACTCACCAATGCAACTCATGATAGCAAATCAATGAGGATCAACACAATCACCGACATTGATGTGAAATTTGCAAACATGATAATAGGTTATAAGGTAACTCAATCTAGCTGATTGAATTCTATTGCTAGTTCTTGCATTCATGCTACATATCAAATGCTGAGGAATGATGTAAAATATGATTTATGTGAATGGTTGAGGAGTGAATTGATTTTGAAGCTTGGAAAGATCAAGAGAGTTAAGAAAGGAACTTTTAGATACGAGAATTTGATTTTTTGTTTAATGCTTTACTTTCAAAATGAGATACTTGGTCTAGGGAAGAAGTGTTGGGCTCATGACATACCAGTAGGTATGCAGATCAAGGAAGCAATCACCAGTCTTGGTACCAGTAGAGATGAGAAACTTTGGAGTTATTTTAAAACATTCCAAGAAAACATGAGGCAAAGGGAGAGGTTATCAAAGAACATTGTGGAGAAGTGCTCCACTGATATCTATTTCATGGTTAAGACTGATGAAACCCTCATGGAAGTAATTTAACTAAGGACCATATGGGTTACATAAATTAGATATGAGGTGGATGATAACATTCTAGACCTCTATGCAAAAATGCTGCTAGATGCCCCATTGGATGACAAAACAGAGCATTTTGGCATGACAAAAGAGAAGGCCTTTGAAGTCAAAACTGGCTTGAATAGGAAGAGAAGGGAGAAGAAAATAGAAAAGATGTCTACATTTGTGCAGAATGTCATTCATAGAATAGATACGAAAATGGGTTTTGGATCCAAACCAGCAACAAAACCGATAGTGGCTAGTACTACAAAAGTAAAGAAGACTGAAGCTTATATTTCTACCATCACTTTTGATTCTGACCCTAAGGACAATGAACCTCTAACTTTCATAAGGGTACAAAGGAAGAAAGTAGATCGACCACCAGTAGACTAGAAGAAGGTGGAGCCTAGGAGGAGACTTGTTAGATAGGAAACTAAACCTACTGCACTGCCACCTTTAGCAAGCAAGCCTTTACAAAAGAGAAAACTAGTTACATCTACTCCAAAAACCCCAAGAAAAAAGAATAAGAGTGATGATACTGAGTCTGGTAAGACCAAAATGACCTATGCTGAATTAATTGATGAAATTACAAAGGATGGAATTTTGAAAAATGTATCTATGTATTATGAGGATTTAGAAGAAAGTGAGTAGAATGAGATAGAAGAGGCAATTTGATTGCATATAGATATCAATAAGAAAGCCTTAGTATAAATTTTGAAGGAAATACCTTTGTCATTGTACAATAAACTAGATGCTAGAAGACTTGACGTAGTCAAGAGAGACATGGAGATCAAAGAGGTAGAAATTTTGACTTTATGTGGTGCTATTAAAAATGATGAAATGAAGAGATGTATTGATGTTGCTAATAGGACAATTTTTAGTAGTAAACCCCAACAAATAAGCCTAATGATGGGCATAGTTAATGAGGTGATAAATGAGACTAGTAAGGGTTGGGGAAAATTCTTCCAGAAGAATCCAGACTTTCTTACATCTCATGAAGAGTTTGTTAAGGCAACAACTTCCACCATTCTAGATAAATCAAAAGGGAAAGGTATTTTGGGAAGTTCAACTCTAATATGGAATAAACTGACAGTAACTATAGATATACAGACACAACTGGCAGTAAAGGAAAGTGTACAGTTTGTACCGGCACAAACTATTTTTGAGCAAGGAAATGTACATGATATTGAGAATATTGTGGATAATACTCCACTGGCAGTAATTTACACTGCACCAAGTGGCGAAGCCACCAATGCTAAAGAAGATAAGGTAAAGGAAATTGAGTCTACAGTGATAGTTCATATTGATTCCCTGGCAAAGGTTTTGGCAATTTACACTTCTCAAGTTGAGAAGAAATCACTCACTGAGATGAGTCCAACTCAGTTAATGATGATGGCTACTCAGAAACTATTAAAAGAGGGATCTGCAGATAAGGGAATAATAGATCAATCAGTTACAGTGTTGCATAAATTAATCCTCGATTGTTAGATTGAGAATGAAGAAAGCCCTTCCGACAAGCTTAAAACACTAACAGAGCACATATCTAACAATTTTCAAACATTGCAACCAATATCAGACCGACAGGCATTAGAAAGATTTACTGTGCCTAAGAAAGCCACCTTTGACTATATCATTGAAATAGAGAAAAATAAAATTGAAGCTAAACTCAATCTTATTGAGAATTTTTTGAAACAGTGTACAAATATCTATAGGGTTTGTTGTAACATAGAAATATTTACAACAAATATAGATAGCAGATTAAAGGAATTACATGATAAGGTAGCTAGCATTGCTAATTCTTTTGATGGATTAACCTCACTGACAAAATCTCTTGATGGACAAATTTTGTCCTTGGAGAACCAATTTTTTGCTTTTGAGAAGGAGAGAGATAAAATCATTTAGAGAGCAAGGAGTCTTAGAGGATTGGTGAGTCCTAGATTGGATTCACTAGGTCTACATAAAAGAGAGTGTATGAACATGATTTCTAAACCCACACTGACAGAAGTCAAAGAGAAGGAAACACTGGCACACTTACTAACTGGACTAGCATCCATGTCTAAAAATTTCAAAACCGGATGGGATACATACCTAGAGTTGCTGGATAAGGCTTACCTGGAAATTTTGAAGTTAGTCAAGCTCGGCGAAACAAATGGTATTTAATTCATTCTTTTGTTTCAAATTCTTTCAATTCTTTCACCAGTGTTTGGCATTGATGCCAAAGCGGGAGTGTATATATGTGAAAAATATCAGAAAAATATCATACAAGAACATGTGGGAAGGACATCAGAATATTAGGAGTATATTTCTTAGGGGGAGCATATTTTTGTTGAACCGATACAGAATCCATTTTTCACATGAGTGTTGCCATCAATGCCAAAGGGGGAGATTGTTGCCAATTGACACTCATTAGATACATTTTTTTGTCATTGATGGCAACAAGATCATATGGAAGTCATATACTGGTATTAGGAGGCATTTATTGGTAGACACTGGCATTGGAGTGTCCAGGGTTACACAGGCACTGGCACCGGCATCAATTACTTCAAGGAAACCGACATCAAGGAAGCTTTATTTAGAAAATTATTTTGTAATTATTGTCAAGTCCGACATTGAATATCTTTTCTAATGTATTGTAAGCTAACATAAGGCATATTGTTTGTCATGGGTATATAGGTTAGTGTGTTAGGTCATTATGATATATCATGATTTAATGTGAGGATAGAACTTGTGGATGTGGATTGTGAATGTGAAAGTCATTTGAATGCAAATATTGTATCATGCAATGATCTGTAAATTTTTTGTAAGACATTCTTAGAGGGAATGTGATACCAGTAGTAGTGTTTTGGGTTTATGAACCGGTATAGAGCAGAGCTAGAACTAGAACTCTATTTGCCATAATAGATGCATTTTGTGAGTTCATTTTCATTGTTTTACTTTAGCAAAAGCTTGTAGTAAGTGGGACTCTTTACTGATGAGCAGTGTGCTCTATGTAGTGTGCCTTCCTGCATGTGCAAGCCCCCAATATATGTAATATCTTTCATATGACCAGTGAACTAATATTGTGGGTCACAAATCCCATCGTGGCTTTTCCTCTTTGAGGTTTTCCACGTATAAATTCCATGTGTTATGGTGTTTATTCATGTGGATGGTTTATTTGCTTCAAGTTATATGGTTATTTGTTTATTGGTTTATATGTGTATGTTATAAAAGGATAAAATCTTATCTTACTCGTAGAACACTGATTCAACCCCCCCTCCCCTCTCAGTGTTCTTGGATCCCAACATTTATCAATTTCATTGAAATAAATTATTTTCTCTTTGAATTCCTAGGTCCTTTTTTAGCATAACTACCATAGCTTTTTATTATGGGTAAAACAAGTTTAGAAGGAACCCAAAACCCTTTATATAAAGCTACTTATAAGATAGCCAATACTAACTAGCAACAAAACCAAGGAACAAAATGTTATAGAAAGAAAGACATAACAACCCATAGTAGAACTAGAGAACAAAAAGCTACCTCAAAGAAAGAAACAATAGACCGAAATTAAAAAATGACAAACATGCAACAAAAACTAGACAAACAACATAGACAATAAGAACTACTTTAACATATTCAAAGTACTAGCAACTCGAAGCTCTTGCTGGTATATCTTCTATGAAGTTCATACGAGTTTTATATGTTCTTTTTTGCTTCCATAAATTTTATCTTGCCTCGAGTTGTAGCATATATATACATACACCGATGTGTGTGTGTGGGTGCGCACACATGCGCGTGCGTGTGTGTTCCTAGATTGACATAGCCCTAGAGACCACTAGACAATCGGTGTCACAAGTAGCATGAGTTAGATTGTTGGCCACCTCTTCAACATCCCACATGTCATTCTCATGCCACTCCTCTCTCTATCCCAATAGAAGCAAATCTTGTTCCTCATCCTAAATATTGTCCTCCTCCTCATCAGCCAAGGTGTCATCAATATTTATTAAATTATCAAAACTGAAATTAAAACTTATTATTGTAGCTAAGGAAAAAAGTTAAAATAAATTGTAATCGTTGTTCAACTTATTCATAATTCTAGTATGAATTTCTTTGTAGTAGATTTTTTTTTGTTCCCCTAATCTTTCAACTCAACACATAACATTTTCTATATTTCTTTAGCAAAAAGAAGTCAAAGAAAATATGCCTTATTGTTTCAAGTTTCCTACAAATGTTACAAACTTCAATATCAACATATTAGACAATAAAACATAAAATTTTCTTACTCTAATATATAATGCTATAATTTTATTGTATAGGTTACTAAATGTTAAATATGATTATATTCTAACAAATAAAAAATAATTTAAATAAAAGTTAAATTTAATGCTAAAAGTATTGAAAGTTGAATTATATAATATAATTAAATGTTTTATTTACATTTATGATAATTTTTTGTATGTAAGTAATTGTATTTCAATAGATTTTTATTTTTTTTATAAGTAGTTGTGTTTGGTTAGTATTATTGCAATTAGTTTAATTTAATTAACAAAAATAAAATGAAGTAACTTAACACGTCACTATTAATAATACAAAGAAAAAATTAAATGATATGATAAGTTTTATTAGTAGGAAAGAATGAAGGAAATATAGTCATATAAAATTGAATTATATAATTATAAATATAATAATTTTAAATTTTAAAATAATAATTAGTAAGTTGTGATGCTCTGCAAAAAGGATTAGAAAATTTGTTTGATGGCAACACACACAAGAGCACAAGAAACAAACGTTAGTGTTAGCAACAAAAGATTATCCTAAACAGGCATATCAAGAGAGATATTAAGCATGAAATAGAAAGCATATAAACAAAGAATAAAATAGCTAATCAAGATGCTCATAGTTGCTCCTCCCTTGTTCCTCTCCTCTCCAAGTCCCAAATGAGTGTAGCTCTCAGCTTTTAGCACTAGCCATGGATGCCATATGGAGATTCAAGATGGTTGAATATGATAAGCAAATACTATGCAAGAGTAGATAGTGATGCTATGAAAAAGCTCTATGCTAATGCCAGTATAACAACAATACTCTAATGCTTTTTTTTTGCTTGAGGAGAAGGGTTCTATTTATAGAAGAAATGGGGAAATGAAGGGTTAAGATTGAATGGTTTAATCAAGGGCCAAGTTTGAAAGTTGGGGATCCATGTGCACAATTGGCACCAATAAAATGGTGACAAGTGTCAACATAGGATTGGGTTGAGAGAAGAGGTTGGAGGCATTAAAGGCCTGAGAAGACCTCATGGTTATCTAGAGGCTAAGGGTCAAGTCCAAATCAAGATTACCCACTGGATTAAGAGTTAATCCAAGGATAAACCTTTGTGCAAATGTTTAAGAGATAATCATGGTCAAAGCATTAATGGCCTAATGAGACCTTTGGGTTGGGTAGAGGTTGAGTCAAAACAAATGTTTTAACCATGTGGGAGGATTTGAGGTAACCATTAATGGTTATTGGAGACTTTGGGGATTAAGTGGTTGAAGGTTGAAAGCCTTCAATGGTTATCAAAGACTTTGAGCCATTTAGTGGTTGAAGGTTGAAAGCCTTTAATGGTTATCAAAGACTTTGAGGGTTTGAGAAGTGACTTCCCTTTTGCTTAGGAATGTGACAAAGTTTAGAGAAGGGGTTAGGTTATTTAGAAGTGATTAGAAAATTCTAGAAGGGGTTTAGGCATGCAAGTGGATTTTGTAGGAAAATGCAAGTGGGAGAAATTTTGGTATTTTCAATTAAAATAAAATTATTTATTTCATTTAAATGGTGTAATTTGCATTTGGATAAATATTCAAATAAATATTAATTTATTTAAATGAGAAAAATGAAGATAAAGCATTAAAATGCTTGAAGACTTTGAGGGAAACCATTAAAGGCTTGAAGACTTTAAGGAAAACCATTAAAGTCTTAAGAAGACTTTAAGGGAAGCCATTAAGTTTGAAGACTTTAAAGCCATCAAATTTGAAGACTTTAAGGGAAACCATTAAAGGCTTAAGAAGACTATAGAAGGAAGCCATCAAGTTTGAAGACTTTAAAGCCATCAAGTTTGAATACTTTAAGGGAAACCATTAAAGGTTTCAAGTGGGTGAGGATAAATAGGATTTTAAATAAATAATTTATTTAAAATAGTTGTGCAACTTGCTTTTGTAGGAAAATACAAGTGGGTGGAGGATAAAGGTGATTTAAATAAATTATTTATTTAAAATAATTGTGCAACTTGCATTTGTAGGAAAATGCAAGTGGGTAGAGGATAAAGGTGATTTAAATAAATTGTTTATTTAAAATAATTGTGCAACTTGCATTTGTAGGAAAATGCAAGTGGGTAGAGGATAAAGGTGATTTTAAATAAATGTTAATTTATTTAAATGTGAGAGGTGGGATTTTGGGGGATTTAAATAAATATTAATTTATTTAAATGTGAGAGAATATTTAATTAAATAAATATGATTTATTTATTTAATTAATGGTCTTAATTTGGTTAAGTGAATTAAATCAAATAAATTGAATAATTTATTTAATTAATAGGAGAAGAGGGTTAAGATGAATTAATTAAATATTAATTTAATAAATTATTAATTGATGGTTAAATAATCAAATAAATACTAAGTATTCATTTAATTAAGTGGACAGATTTATGTGACTACATTTGCCCCTCTTTGAGACGGTGCAGTTTATCACGTCGTTTCAAAGAAAGAAAAATAGGTGTGAAGAAATGCCCCATAAAATGTAAATTTAATGGGTGGTATGCCCCCTCGAGAGATGGGCCGAATTTTTATTTTTATTTTTTGAAAAATCTGGCGATCTCTTGAAAAAGAATGAAAAGTGGAGGGGATGTAGAATAGAAGAAATTAGAACTAATGATGAAAGAAAAATGGAGTGAATATGAAGAAACAACAAGCCAGTGAGTACCCTGAGGTCACGCAAGAGATACATAGTAGATGTAGTGTGGGGTTTAGATTGATGCTATACAATTGATCAAAATTGGTTGGACAATCTGGTGCAATCGGTTTAATTGCCCCAGTCAAGTCAAAGCGTGACAGTTGATGTCAGTTGGTCGCTTGGACAAGATAAAGTCTGAGTAAGTGAATCAAAGTGACCTGATGTGACTTAGACAATTGATGTAATTGCCCGATGAAGTCAAGGTATATGAAGCAAAATACTCATTGAGACGTAGACAATTGATGTAATTGTCCGATGGATTGTGTTTGATTGGTTTGATCAATTGATAATGTGTGTGTGTGATGGATGGTTGTGGGGAATCATGGCAGCCCCGTTGAGACTAGGTCATTATGATAAATGCCTGATGTAGTCTAGGATTACCATAATCAATTACCTGTTGAGACCCGAAGATACTTGATCAGAGTATCTGTTGATAGTCTAGGTGTGTGGGAGTCGATGTATCTGTGTAGACAGAGTAACTGGCTTAATTTTGTGGATGAGTGAGAATGGGAAGCGATGAAGGGATTAGGATGATGTTGATGATCAAGATAGGGAGGGTGAGGGGGGATTTGATGTTAGATAGAAGATATGGAGGACTAGGACCAAGTCCTATGGAAGAAGATGAGTAAAATAGAGTGTGCATTATTATGACTATGTATGCATGATATGCAGCTATTATGAATGTATGGATGGGTGGAATGCAACGAAATGCAATATATACAAATGAGATGGAATGACGATCCATGGTGCTTTATTTTTCATCATTGAGCTTTAAAATGTTGTAAGAAAATACAAGCAACTTGACATAAAGATTCAAGATGACCAGAGTATTTCGTACATGGATTTTGATATAGCAAGTTAATACAAGCAACTTGATATAATGGATCAAGTTGACTAGAGTATTGCTTGCGGAACAGACAAGGATTATCTCCTTTCATGCATGACTTGGATCATCCTCCTTGATCTTAGGCTGATCATATCCTGAGACAAGTGCATACCATAATAAGAGATAAAACCTTTATCCAGTTTGGATGAGGTAGGAGGAACCAAAGAAAGAGCATTGTACCTGCAAACAAACAGTATATACATAAAGAATAAAGAATATGGATCCTTGGTAATAGTTTATGCTCATATGGTCGAGGTATACGCTGTAGTTAGCAAGCCGTAGTGATCTATGACTGTATTTTTGCCTATGATCACATAGCTTAGTGAACTTCCCACGTAGACACCATTAGTACATGCCCCAGAACTTCATCGGAAATAAATTGCAGAGGATACAAACAATTGCGGCAAGAACCTAAAATAAATAACCCATAAATCAATCAAGTATATGATAGCTTAAACAGAATTTTCTTGTCAAAGAAAATGTCATCTTGTCTTTGTTTTGGTAAGGAAGGATACATCCTTGTTGAAGACAGTTTGCATGTTTGAAATTGACTGTTTGGTTTGATTGATTGATAAGTGGTCATGTGTTTGGAGTATGTCGCAATGTTTGTTTGGGATCTGCTCAGATGGGTATGTACAATGTATTGCCATGTTTTTTTTTGTTTGATTTTTTGATGTTTTCTGATGTTTTTGGATTTTGTGAGACGTTTTTTTGAATATTTTTGGATTTTGAAGTGTTTTGAATGTTTTTGGATTTTGAATTTGTTTTGAATGGTTTTGGATTTGGTGAGATAGTTTTAAATGAAGAACTTTAATGAATCACAAGACAATGTAGAATCCACTTCCATCAATAGGTTAAAGGCATTGCCCCCAGTTTAGACATGACTATAAAAAAGCGGGATGCAGGATGCATATAGTACTTTCTTGGATTTGTAGATTTATAACAAGCCATGGTTGATGGATGGATGGATGTATGTATGAAGTAGATGTGATCGCAACAAGTTTGAAAGACAATGGAGCCATAGCCTTTACGAGTGGCGCCTGTTTGCCAGGTTTTCACCATCGTACTTACCCAAGGTGCCACCGGAGTGGTTGTTCACCATTTGGATGCATGATTTTTCTTTACTTTTTTTGAATATTTTTGTATTTTCTTCAGGACATTTTTCTGAATGTTTATGGTATTTTCTGGTATGTAGGGGAGCCTGATGCTCTGTATAGCTTAGGTATAAAACCGTTTGAGGTGCATGCTGTTGATTGGATCTGCAAGTGGTTCTCCTTCTGATGTAGCCAACTGATATGCCCCAGACCCGAACATAGTAGTGACAACATATGGGCCCAGCCAGTTTGATTCAAACTTGCCCTGATGTTCTCTGTTTGGTTGGTTGCGAGGATTCTCTCGTAGAACAAGATCACCTACCTCAAATGTACGAGGTCTAACTCAGTGATTGTAGTTTCTGCTCATGCGCTGCTGATAGGCTTTGAGATGGTTGTATGCAGCTTGTCGTTTCTCATCAAGTAACTCTAAGTCCTGAAGACGGGATACTCTATAGGCTTCATCATTGATGAGATTGTGCAAGGAAACCCGTAATGATGGTATCTCGACCTCAATAGGCAAGATAGCTTCTGCACCATATACCAACGAATAAGGAGTTGCACCTGTAGGGGTTCGAATGCTAGTTCGATATGCCCATAGCACTGGATTTAGTTGAACATGCCAATCACGGCCGTCATCATTGACTGTCTTCTTGAGGATTCTTAATATGTTTTTATTGGATGCTTCAGCCTGACCATTGCCTTGTGGGTAGTAGGGAGTGGAAAAGCGGTGTTGGATATGAAATTTCTCACAAAGTTCATGGACATCCTGATTTTTGAAAGGAAGACCATTATCTGTGATGATGGACATGGGTACACCATACCAGCAGATGATGTAGTTGAGGATGAATGAGGCGATCTGCTTGCTGATGACTTGGGTAAGTGGAACAGCTTCGATCCACTTTGTGAAATATTCGGTGGCGGTAATAATGAATTTATGGCCATTGGATGAAGATGGATGAATCTTACCCACAAGGTCAAGGCCCCATTGACAAAAAGGCCATGGTGTCGTGATTGGTTGCAGTTCCTGGGCTGGTGCATGTATCAGGTTGCCATGAACTTGACATTTCTTGCATTTTCTGACAAAGTAGTAGGAATCCTTTTCCATAGATGGCCAATAAGATCCAGCTCGCATGAGTTTCTTGGCTAGTGACGGACCACTTGAGTGAGTCCCGCAAATTTCTTCATGTACCTCTTCCAAAGCCTTTGTTATCTCATCTTGTTCCAAACATCAAAGGAGAGTACCATCAAGACCATGTCGGTATAGGGTTTTGGCAATAATGGTATATCAAGTAGTTTGGCGAATGAAGGTTTTACGTTGGTTATTTGATTGGTTAGGAGGAAGGGTGTGATCGCGGAGATAGGTGTAGAACTCACCGTACCATGGAGATTCAGAACCAACAAGGCGACATATCATCTCGGATTCAGGGATATCATAAGCGGGGATCCAAAGTTGTTCTACCAAGAATTCGTAGCGTGTTGAATTTTGTGGAAGATCTAGGAGAGATGCGATGGTAGCCATAGCGTCAACAGCTTGATTCTGATCTCTTGGTATCTGCTCAAAAGTGATAGTAGTAAATGATGTCTTTAGAGTGTCCACCATTTGCTTATATGGCATGAGTTTATCATCTTTGGTCTGATATTCATCTGTTGCTTGTCGAATGACTAGTTAGGTATCGCCATATACTTGTAGTTCTTGTAATTTCCATTGTACGGCTAACCTGAGTCCTGTGATCAAGGCCTCATACTCTGCTATGTTGTTTGTGCATGGAAATGTGAGCCTGTAAGACTTTGGGATGCTATCACCCTGAGGTGTGATAAATAGAATGCCTTCCCCCGAGCCGTGCCTAGTGTATGAACCATCAAAATATAGTTTCCATGGTTGTGCTGTTGTGATCATGAATATCTCTTCATCTGGAAAATTGGAAATGAGAGGATGATCACCTATGAGAGGTGCATCAGCCAACTGATCTGCAATAACCTGACCTTTGATAGCTTTACGGTCTACATACTCGATGTCAAATTCACTTAGAATCATCACCCATTTGGCCAACCGGCCTGTCAATACTGCTTTGCTGAGTAAATACTTGAGTGGATCAATCTTTGCAATGAGTTGTACCTTGTGTGTTAATAGATAGTGCCTCAGTTTAGTGGCTGCTAAGATTACTGCTAGGCAAGCTCGCTCAATAGGGGTGTAATTGAGTTCATAGCCCACCAATGTGCGAGAAATGTAGTAAACAACACACTCTTTTCCTTCTGCATTATGTTGTGCCAGTAGTACACCCAATACTGTACTTGTTGCTGAGATATAGAGTAACAACGGTTTACTTGGATCTGGTGGCATCAATAATGGTGGATTCATAAGATAGTCTTTAAGCGTCTGAAATTCTTGTTGGCATCGGGCATCCCACTGAAAGCGGATGTTCTTGTGTAGAAGATGTGTAAATGGGTGACACTTATCAGCCAGTTGTGCAATGAATCTTTGGATGGATTGAAGCCGTCCTTGTAATGTCCTTAGCTGACTGATATTCTTTGGAGGTGGCATGTCCATGATTGCCTTAACCTTTGCTGGATCGACCTCAATGCTTTGCTTGAGACAATGTATCCTAAAAGTTTCCCGGAGGTTACTCCAAAGACACATTTCTTTGGGTTGAGTCGAACATGGTATTGTTCCAGTCTATCAAAGATTTTATCTAAGATGTGGAGATGTCTTTTTCTGGTGAGTGATTTTGCTAGTAAGTCATCCACATAATCTTCCATCATGGTATGCATCATGTCATGGAAGATGGTGGTCATTGCTCTTTGATAGGTTGCTCCTGCATTCTTGAGGCCGAAAGGCTTTACATTCTAGCAATATGTGCCCCATGGACATGTGAAGGTTGTCTTATGTTGGTCCTCTAGTGTGATCTTTATTTGATTGTATCCTGAAAAGCCATCCATGAGTGAAAGCATGGCATGTCCCGCTGTTAGATCCACTATGATGTCGATATTTGGTAGGGGGAAGTCATCCTTAGGACAGGCCTTATTTAGATCTCTGAAGTCAGTACAAATGCGGATGCCCCCTTTTGGTTTGCCGACAGGAACAATGTTGGATATCCATTCTGCATAATCAATTTGTCTAATGAAACCAACATCTAGGAGTTTCTTGAGTTCTATTTTGACTAGCATTGCAATCTGAGGATGCATCTTACGAAGCTTCTACTTAACAGGTTTGGCTCCTTCTGCTATGGTGAGGTGATGCATGACTAAATTAGGATCAAGCCCAGGCATGTCTGCATATGACCATGCAAAGTTGATCTGACGCTTCTGGAAGAACTCTATAAATTTAGGCTGTTCCTCTGCAGTGAGAAGAGATGCCAGATGTATGAGATGAGGATTTTCAGGAGTCCCCACATTGTATTCTTTGGTTTCCTTGATGAGAATCGTTGATCATTCCTGTTGTGTACTATTAGGGAGAATGTCAAACCCTTCATCCTCAAGCGCCTCAGAGAGGTTTTCACCGTTGGATATGCTCTTTCTTTTTACTTTTGTCGGATCAAAGAGTGCCACAGTGTGGTTTTCACTGGAAGATCCATGTTTTATTGTTATATTTTTGCAGCTGAAAAGTTTGGCATTCGCCCCGAAGTATGCTGCGCTATTAAGTTCAATGGTGAATCCAACTTTGTGATCCCCGCTTGGTAGGTTATCCCTTAATTCCAAAAAGTCAATGATGGCCTCATCGTTTTGGAAGAAGTCAAGACATGGGGGATTTGGTTGGTTCCATTCGATGAGTTTAGGGTGGATAATGGGCATTACTTCATCGATTAGGTTAAGTGCGTTATATGTATCAGTGAGGGTTAAGACGTTATGGTGAAGGTCGTTAATGGTACTCTCCCTATCAGAATCAGGCGTAGGATGAGACGTAGGGTCTGTGGAAGATGTTTCCAGTTCAAGAACCCAAGTGGTCTTTATCTGTGCTTCTCCGTAAACAGGGATGTCTTTGCGTGGTGGAGGTGGTGATGTGTCTTCCTGATCTGAAGTATTAAGCTATACCGAATCAAATTCCCACTCATGTGAGTCGGTCTCTGAATCACTTTCCGGCATCCGATTGCTTTACCATACTGGGATGTCTTTTGAGTTAAACACTGCAGGTGTGATTGGTTGATGTACCTTTGTAGTGATCGGTGCTACAGGAAGTTTGATGGGGATAAAAGAATCTGGCACAGGAAGTATTGGCAGTGTTGACTCAGTGGCTTCTGCGGGAACTGTTGGTACCATAGATGCTGCTGCGGGTTCTGATACAGTTGCTGCTGCTAATGGTACTATGGATGTAATGGCTGTTGCGAATGGGATTACTGGTTTGATTGGTGGGATGATTGGTATTGTAGATGGTTGTGTTGGGGTTGTGAGCCTCAATGGGGCAGTCGGGATGGTGCTTGAGGCTGCTTTAATGATGAAAGGTGTCCTTTTTGCAGTAGGTTGACATAATGGTTTGCTGGGTTTTCCTTTGAATCTGAGTTTAGGAAAGATTTCTTTCTCAAAGCCTAGGCCTGTATTACCTTTGGGCTTTAATTCTGGCAGCAGAGGTTCATGTCATCCTTGTTTGCAATATCCTAAAGCACTCTGACCATCATACCCCATTCTTTGCATAATGAGGAGGCCTTTTCCATACTGATCCATAGGAAGTTTAACTTGTGGTAGATCAGTGGTGATGGGATCTTTATAGATCCATTTTACTAAGTCCTCATCTTGGGTTTCTTCTTCTTGACTCTTTCCAAGGATGAAAGGTGTCAAAGCACATGCAGGCGTGATTAGTGGTTGCTGGAGTAACTGCTGTGGTTTACCATGTGTTCTAGGAGAAGTGGGCATCTGTCCCACACAAAAGAGTTGACTCAAGTTGTATTCCCCGGGACCTTCCTCTGCTATTTTCATCTTAAGCTTTTCTTGCTTTGGTATAGTGGTGTTCGAACTGGCAAGAGAGGCTGGACTTATATATGATGTGGAGGAAATGGCTTCTCTATTATTAGGAACAGTAATCTCTGGTTGATGGCTGATATTATGGCAAAATGCAAAGGGGTTTGCATCGCCCAGAATTGTGATCTCTACACCGTTATGTGGGAACTTGATACATTGATGGTAGGTAGATGGAATGGCTTGCATGGCATGTATCCAAGGTCTCCCTAATAATAGATTGTATGGAAAAGGAAGGTCCAGAACCTAACAGATGATGTGCTTTACCACAGGGCCCACGCGGATTGGTAGTACCACAGCTCCTTTGGATGAACGCTCTGCATCGTCATAGGCTTTGATTGTGATCTTCTTATGAGGATCCACTGATTCTACCGCATAGCCCAATGCTGTGACCAATTGTAGTGTACAAATGTTCAGGCCTGCTCCATTATCTATCAAGACTCGCTTGATCCTATGCTGGTTAATAAATCCTTCGATGTGGAGTGAGGCATTATGAGGTTACTGGAAGGAAGAGTTGTCACTTTCAGAAAAAGTGAGACAAGGTGTGGACTTTAGATTTCCAACCATGGCTTGAAATTGGTCTGTATTCAGATTTGCAGGGACTGACGCCTCTTGGAGTGTTTGATCCAAGATAGTTTTATGAGATGGCGATAGACGCAAAAGCTCTAAAATGGATATAAGTGCAGGGGTTTTGTCTAATTGTTCCACAAGATTGTACTGCTTTGGGATGGAGGTGGTGCCTTGTGGAGCTGCCTTTATGGTAACTTTGCCACGACGCGTAACAACATTGCAATTTGAGTTGGGATTTTTGAAGGTTATAGTTGCAACTTGTTCATTGGCATCATATAGATAATTTACAATGTAATTATACACAGCCTGTGTATAATCAGTGGTATCAGTGCCTTGTCTGGAAGTGGAAGGATCCCTTTGATCTTGTGATGGAAGTGGATTTTTGAACATCAGATGATCATTATTGGTTGTTTTTGGGTTATGTCCTTCAATTTCAATTTCTCCTCGATCAATAAGATCCTGAATGAGATCTTTCAATCAGTGACAATTACTTGTCTTGTGTCCTCTTCCTTGATGGAATTCACAGTGTTTAGTATCTCTCCACCATGTTGGTTTGACCTGAGGCTCATAGTTTGATAGCTTAGGTAGAGTGACCAAATTTTGAGAAATGAGTTGTCACAATACTGTTTCAATGGGTTCCCCTAAGGGAGTGTATGTGCATTTTTGTTTTTGCTGACGAGGTCTTGGTTCATTGTGAGATGTGATGCGACCTTGATTTGTAGGACCATTTGTGTTGTTCTGAGGTGGAGGATTCTGTCCTGCAAACCGAACCACAGGTTGTGCATTTTGTATAGTCCTAGCATCCACAACCCCATCATTGACGATATTCTTATTTTTATTCCAGAAGCTTGGTTTATCACTATTGAAGCATGGGCGAGGACCATCTTTTGGTTCATTAAAGACTTTGATGAGTCCTTTCTTGATAAGTGCCCTTTCACATTTCAAACCCTTGGTGATCATATCATTAAAAGAGTCTGTGTCTTTGACATCCAGGTGAAATTCCATTTCTTTGTTTAAGTTGGAAATGAATATTTCCACTAGTTCTCATTCAGGTAACTGAAGAGAACGTCTGCTAGACATTTGGCACCATCGTTGCAGGAATACTGAGAATAGTTCACCTTGTTTTTGTTTAGTGTTGCACAGATCAGCCATGGTAATGTCGCGTTCAATGTTATGAGAGTAATGAGCTAGAAACTTCTGGATGAGTTCCTCAAATGTTCTAATGCCACCTGGTAGTCGGGAAAACCATGATGTGGTTGTTCCTCCCAAGCTTTGGGGAAAAAAGCGCATTAGGTATGTGTCTTCATATGCTACTTCGAGACAAGCGGAATGAAATTCTCGGACATGATCGCGAGGATCCCCCTTTCCTCTATATTTTTCAAATTTGGGTGTTTCGAATCCTCGTGGAAATGGTGGCATGTAAAGATTCCTATCAAAAGGATACGGACATATGTCATTGAGTGAGAATTGGTTAGTCTTGACACCACTATGAAGCTGTTGGGCGAGATTCTTGACTTGTTGCCACAACATCTCCATTTCATTTGGAGGAGGAGGTGGTGGGTTACCTCGAGGAATGTTATATCTGATGGGATCTCTACCTCTTTCCTCTCCATGGTGACTTTGTCTTTCTGATGCTTGTCTTAATTGGGCAAGATCAAAGTCAGAGGGGAGTTTTGCTCCTTCTCGAGCGAGTCTTAAGAAGTGAGCATCCGCATTGCTCCTGAGTATTTCATCAAAAAGTCTGTTAAAGAGAGGGTTATGCTGAGCCCTTTCTATTGTTGCAGGAGTGGGAGTACTTGGGTTTTCGTCATCTGCATTTCCTCCAAGTGCTTCTTGAAATTCATTGAGATTTTCCTCTTCTTCTTCTTCCCTTTCTATTTCTTGTTGCCTGGACTGTGATCGGGTTTGAGCCATTTTGCTTGCAAGCTTTTGTTGAAGTTGATTGAAGATGATGATGAGTTGTTTGATGAAATGAAAGATTGATGGTTGGTGATTTGTGTTGCATGTAGATCTCTAGCACTTTTAAGGTAGATGTAACCGAAATTCCTTCTTTGAATTGCTTGCTTGTTTTGATAAGTTTGGATGTGATAAGGTGTAGAGAAATCTGAGATGTGTTACAAATTTAACTACCTAGTAATGAGAGGATTCACTCATGAACTAGTTTTAACCTGCTTAGATGTGTCTCTTAGGATGAGCTTATCCTAGATGTAGAAACAATCTAAAAAGTGATGTGATGCGTTTGATTCAAGCAATATCTAAAAAGAGAACTTGGAGCAAGAACCTCTTAATGTTTTGAGAGTTGGAATGGATTGATGATGAAGTGATGATGTATGAGTGAGATAATGGATGAAATGTTTTCAACTTCAATAAAAACTTTGTGTTATAAATGGGACAAACTCTATCTCTTCCCTTTCGGGTGTTGGTGGTATTTCTCGAGCTGTGTTGTATGTGATACAGACATTTGGGAAGAAGTTGGGATTAATCTTTCCTCCTTGGTTTTTGTGATAACTTAGAGCTCTATATTGCATAAAAGCTCTGCAGTTCAATGATTCAGAATCAAATTCGTTTGTTTTTCCTTGAAGGTAGAGACGCATGTGATGCAGAAAGACTCTATGTGAGACAAAGATTTGTCTATTTATATAGAAGAATTTCCTCCTTTTTATCAAAGCCTTTGAGCTCAATGGTCTTCTTTTCAAGTTGATATTCTGATGACGCTTCTTCTTTCGTAAGATGTGAAGAATGGTCATAAAATTTGACTTTTTGTTGTTTGTACCTTGTTTTTGATGTTTTTGGTTGTTTTGACAGATGTTTGGCTGGATGAATACTTTGTTTTTGGGAAGTGATTTTTTGATTTTTCTTTGACAAGAAAACAAAGCAAGCACACAAACACAAGAATGTTGCCTAAAAGGCACAAATGAGTATGGGTCTAGATCAACCCAATCTTTGGACTTGTATATGACCCTTCCTTTAGATGTATTTTAAGGTGTATTTCCAAAGCCTGAAGCCGGCTCAATTTGTACTTGGTCTTTAAAACGAACACGCTTCAAACACTTTTTATCCCTAAGGTCAAATGGCCAGTTGTGATAAATTTAGCCCACATCTCGATATTTCTTCGACTTTGGTACTACATACCTTATGAATCCTGCCTTGGCAGGTAAGGATGTGATATACTAAGTCTTGCACGAGCATAACAAATAGATGATCCCTATGATGGGGGGAGTCACCACTTTTATCAAGCCACAAGTGACTTTTCAAAAAGCTATGTTTCTACTCAAGGAAATATGTATGGTGAATATCTTGGGAGCAAAACCATCTATGCTCTTGCACTAAATTATATCACAAATATCCTCAATCAATAGAACAGGTGGGCTACTACTTAAAGGCGTTTAGTTATGTTCGATGTTTTTGGACATAAGTTCATTCTGCAGTGACTCACTTAAGAGCCTTGTAACTGGTGGTGGGGGCCATTTGTCCTTTCGGCCAGTTACACTGTAGGAACAGCTATACCCAAGGCTACAGCTTTCGCTCACACCTAATTTCTATAGCGGCTCGAAGGATTTACTGCTCAAGGTTGTTCCCAAGAGTGATGTGTCTCTTAGCAGGCCTCTCTTAAAAAGATAAAATTTTGAGTGTTACTAACACTTTTCTCTTGCACCTAGGACCACGAAAGCCAAGGGAGAGGATAGTGTGTGTTAGAAGTAGGACCACTCGACCAACTCTTTGCACAAGTGTGCCAAGCACGAAAAACACTTGTTCTTTTTAATCTATCATTGCAATGTGATCTAACTATTTGGAGATGTTGCTCCAACAATCATGGTGTTCTTTTTAAATTTCAAAGGCAATTGTTTGAGTAAACTAGAATTTGAAAATCCTGGTCAAATTAATGAAAAACACATTTGCATGAAGTAAAATTGCTTTAAAAATGAGACAAGTTGATTGTGAATTTTATTTGCACCAAAAATGGAAGTGTGGATTGTGAGTTTTATCTTGATGCAAGAAATAAAATTTGCCTCGTTGATTTTAAGCACCAAAATGAAGTTTGTTTCCTAACTTGCAAAAAAATAAAGTTGTTTTTGTATAAGTTTGTGGTTCTTTTTACCTTGGAACAATGAAATTCTTTTTAAGAGCCCCAAACAAATGTGTGATTCTTTTTTTTAAAAGCCCAAATTTGAAATGTGAAGTTAATTTTAAACCAAAATAAAAAGTGAATTCATTTTTAAAACCAACTTCAAAAACAAGTTAGTAAAAAATATAAATCTACTTTTTAATCTAATTTAAATCTGCACAAAAGAGAAAAATAGTTAGTAAAATCTGCCTATTTGGTGGGCTTCTACAAGCCTAATTTTTTTTTTGGGGGTTTTTTTTTTTTTTTGGTTACAAGGTGATTTGTACAACATTTTGTTACAATAGCGCTAGTCTGCGTTTGAACAAAGGCACTATTTAACACAAATGCACTAAAAGAAAGGGAAAGACAGAGAAGGCAAAAGCACTGAAACAGGGTGAATAGTGGCAAAATAATGTCAAACACACCAAAACAGTGTCAAAAGCGCAACCTGTGTGACATTTTCAACATTCAAACATGTTATTGGTTAAAAAAAAAAAAAAAAGTTGATCTTTTTTGGTGTTTGGATTCACGTCGGGTTCACCAAATGATGCTCTGCAAAAAGGATTAGAAAATCTGTTTGATGGCAACACACACAAGAGCACAAGAAACAAACGTTAGTGTTAGCAACAAAAGATTATCCTAAACAGGCATATCAAGAGAGATATTAAGCATGAAATAGAAAGCATATAAACATAGAATAAAATAGCTAATCAAGATGCTCATAGTTGCTCCTCCCTTGTTCCTCTCCTCTCCAAGTCCCAAATGAGTGTAGCTCTCAGCTTTTAGCACTAGCCATGGATGCCATATGGAGATTCAAGATGGTTGAATATGATAAGCAAATACTATGCAAGAGTAGATAGTGATGCTATGAAAAAGCTCTATGCTAATGCCAGTATAACAACAATACTCTAATGCTTCTTTTTTGCTTGAGGAGAAGGGTTCTATTTATAGAAGAAATGGGGAAATGAAGGGTTAAGATTGAATGGTTTAATCAAGGGCCAAGTTTGAAAGTTGGGGATCCATGTGCACAATTGGCACCAATAAAATGGTGACAAGTGTCAACATAGGATTGGGTTGAGAGAAGAGGTTGGAGGCATTAAAGGCCTGAGAAGACCTCATGGTTATCTAGAGGCTAAGGGTCAAGTCCAAATTAAGATTACCCACTGGATTAAGAGTTAATCCAAGGATAAACCTTTGTGCAAATGTTTAAGAGATAATCATGGTCAAAGCATTAATGGCCTGATGAGACCTTTGGGTTGGGTAGAGGTTGAGTCAAAACAAATGTTTTAACCATGTAGGAGGGTTTGAGGTAACCATTAATGGTTATTAGAGACTTTGGGGATTAAGTGGTTGAAGGTTGAAAGCCTTCAATGGTTATCAAACACTTTGAGCCATTGAGAAGTGACTTCCCTTTTGCTTAGGAATGTGACAAAGTTTAGAGAAGGGGTTAGGTTATTTAGAAGTGATTAGAAAATTCTAGAAGGGGTTTAGGCATGCAAGTGGATTTTGTAGGAAAATGTAAGTGGGAGAAATTTTGGTATTTTCAATTAAAATAAAATCATTTATTTCAATTAAATGGTGTAATTTGCATTTGGATAAATATTCAAATAAATATTAATTTATTTAAATGAGAAAAATGAAGATAAAGTATTAAAATGCTTGAAGACTTTGAGGGAAACCATTAAAGGCTTGAATACTTTAAGGAAAACCATTAAAGTCTTAAGAAGACTTTAAGGGAAGCCATTAAGTTTGAAGACTTTAAAGCCATCAAGTTGGAAGACTTTAAGGGAAACCATTAAAGGCTTAAGAAGACTATAGAAGGAAGCCATCAAGTTTGAAGACTTTAAAGCCATCAAGTTTGAATACTTTAAGGGAAACCATTAAAGGTTTCAAGTGGGTGAGGATAAATAGGATTTTAAATAAATAATTTATTTAAAATAGTTGTGCAACTTGCTTTTGTAGGAAAATACAAGTGGGTGGAGGATAAAGGTGATTTAAATAAATTATTTATTTAAAATAATTGTGCAACTTGCATTTGTAGGAAAATGCAAGTGGGTAGAGGATAAAGGTGATTTAAATAAATTATTTATTTAAAATAATTGTGCAACTTGCATTTGTAGGAAAATGCAAGTGGGTAGAGGATAAAGGTGATTTTAAATAAATGTTAATTTATTTAAATGTGAGAGGTGGGATTTTGGGGGATTTAAATAAATATTAATTTATTTAAATGTGAGAGAATATTTAATTAAATAAATATGATTTATTTATTTAATTAATGGTCTGAATTTGGTTAAGTGAATTAAATCAAATAAATTGAATAATTTATTTAATTAATAAGAGAAGAGGGTTAAGATGAATTAATTAAATATTAATTTAATTAATTATTAATTGATGGTTAAATAATCAAATAAATACTAAGTATTCATTTAATTAAGTGGACTGATTTATGTGACTACAAGTTGATATTATATTTTCTATATAAATAGTTTTACATGTTAAAAAAATAAAAATGAATAAGTTAAGTGAAGATCAAATATATATGTATGTAATATATGGTAGATCTTTGTTAAGTCGAGAGGCTTTCTACAGTCACACAGGACGGGTGAGAGCCCATGTCAACATTTCCGGCTGTGTAAACATTTCCGGTAGTAAGATTTCTGTCACCGTTATAAATATTTTCCGTCAAACAGAAAAAAAGCTATTTAAATTATTCACAAATAAATTTGTCACGGTTCATATAGGAAATGAAATTGGTGCGAGATATACACGGCACCACCTTTGAAACCATATTCGCTAACTGAATCCTAACTGAATCTTGAATTAATTTATCTGAAGAGTTTTTGAGTTCCGCGGATCTTTAACTTATTCTTCTTGCTTTCCAAATACAAAGCACCACTCTCTTTTGTGTTGGCAGAAATAGTTGAAACAAAGCAAATTTTTGGTGAATCCTGGTTAATGGAGTGAACTTAAACCTCAACATTTTGATAACTGACGTGCGTATTTTATAATTAGGGTGAAAAATACGAAAACACACTAAATTCCAAATTCTTACTGCAACCGACAATGTTATCTCTTCTATGCTTCAAGATCCCTTAGAAAATGAAAACTAAGCAATAGAGAATGATGTAAGCAATTCCATAGCTTTTGAAGAGTGAACTAAGTGAATTATGATTGTCGTAATTTATATTACTAATGCCTTGGCATGAACTGCAATTGTAGCATAGTAAGTTGTTGCTTATACAAGATTAACCTGTTACAAAACAACTTTTTTTGTAGAGAAAATTTGATGCTTATATAACTTATATATATACCTAATCTAGGTATTGTTGCTTTAATAACCCATTCTACGATCCTGCTACTTTCAAAAAAATGACTCAAGTATATCACCCTTAATGAGATATATGCATCATTGGGAGTTCAGCACATCTACTGCAGATGCCGCTAATACCTCGAACAATGTTAAAAAATGTCACATCGATAAATGCTGTGATAATTCTTTAGAACAAACACTTCTTATGCTCAATTGTGATAGTATTAAAGAAAAGGGAAACTGAGAGTCAAAACAATATTGTTGAACTATATGCATGAAAAATTTATGTTCAAAATAATACTGATTAACAATAGTGACCATGTCTCACCTTTGCATGAAGTAGGAAGTTTGTCTACTTGGGATTTATGGCATTTAACGATGTTACAAAACTCTGTAGTTGGGTTTATCACAATAGGCTGGCAAAAAGAAATCTGGAATAATGATCCGAATTATGAATTCGGATGACAACACCTAAGTGAGATTCATGAGATTCCAAGGGTCACAAAGACCCCTTGATAATTGAAGTCCAACAATCACATTTGTTTATTACATAATAAAATCTAAAACTATGTAATTTTTCAAAAAACTATATAAAATTTTTCCTAACTTTAACTAGGCATAACTTTTTGCACAAGACTCGAAATTACGAGCCGTTTAACTCGTTGGAAAGATCTCCAAGAGTTGTAGATGAGATTTTAAAAGAGTCGCTTGCAAGGGCTAAAAATGCCCTAAAGGCCTTCAAAAATGCCATTTACTAACATATAGAAAAACTAAGAAAATATATAATAATATTTTCAAATTTTATTTTGATCATTACTCCCCCCCTTGAAGAGAAATGGGCTCCATTGCATCAATACTCTAAATGAAATGAGGGTAACAAAGCTGAAGCTACTCCTTGGTAACCCACTTTCCTTGTTGGGTGATCTGCCCTGTGCGAACCACTTTGTATAGATAAATTTGTCATTGTTTGAGTATTTTCACCATGGTGTCCACAATCTGATCACATTGGAATGGAGAAGTTGCACCTAGATTCAATTTTGTAGTGGAAATTGTTTCTGCAACATCTAATAGTGGAGGAATATATGGCTTCAAGAGTTCCTTCTGAATATGCAGCCACACCTTGTCCCCGACTTGAAAATTATGAGCTGTGCGATACTCATCATATCTCTCCTTATATTTCTTATTTGTATGCTCCAAGATTTCATCCTTTTTCTTTGCCAGAACCATGGGACTGCCACAAGGTGATGCACTTGGACGAATATGTCCTTTCTCAATCAAATCTTGTATTTGCCTCTTAGTTTCATCATTTCCTAATACTGATCTATGATAGACTAGTTCATTAGGTAATGGAGTTCCTGGTATCAAACCAATAGTGTGTTTTACTTGGCAGTGTGTAGGTACCCCAATTGGCAACTTAAACAAATTCTCATATTTTATAAAAATTTGGTCCATTGACCTTTTTTGCTATGTTGTGGTGTTTGTGATGTCATTGGAAATATATATAGACTTCCTTTCTTCTTTAGAATGAATCATTAATAATATGAATGTTCCTATTTTGACAACCAACCTCCTACCTTGCGTAGCACTAATAAAAGAGGTAGTGTATGCAGGGCTTACCTCTGGTATTCGGTATTTCTGCTCACCTAATTTAATTGTCACGCTGCGAGGTTTAGATTCATAGACACCATGGCGCTAGTACATATGGTTGTCCCAACAAAACATCACAAACATCTAAAGGAGCCACATCACAGATTACTTCATCTTTGAAATGCTTTATAGAGTAGGAAATGCAACATTGCTAGTGCACTTGGATGCACTTGGATATCTCTCCCTTGACTTACCCATCCCATAGAATAGGGTTGCGGATGTGCTGTTGTTTTCAGATTCAATCTTTTCACGGTCTCTATTGATATTAGGTTCTTTTGACTTCCATTATCAACAATAAAGTGCAGGGCTTCTCCTCCGACCCACATTTGTGAGTGAAACAATCTCTCCTCATCCTGCCAGGGCAATATCTTTGTAGTAGCTACCATTGTATATGGATCAGCCTCAATGACCTGTTCATGACTTTCTTTTGGACAAGATTCTTCCACCTGAGGTTCTTCCTTGTCCTCATGTGTCTCCATCATTAAACTTTTTATGGTTTTGCAATCTTTTGTGTTGTGAGAGGGACTCTTATGGAATTCACACCACATATTGTTCTCTTGTGTCTTCTTCATACCCACTACCTTTTTCATTGGTGAATTGGGAGGAGATTCCTTGGAGATCTTCCATTGGTTATTTGCGAAGTTATCCCTCCCTTTCTATTTGAATTTCTCCTCAATTTTTGTAGCAAACTTATATGCACTAGGTAAACTCTCTATGTTCAGGAATTCCATTTCAGTTTGAATACACCTATGGAGTCGACTATGATATTTTAAAACTCAGTGCTTCTCACAATCTTTGATGCCAATTTTTTCTATTAAAGCATGGAGCATATTAGTATATTCTTGAATAGTTTGGTCTTTTTTCTGTCAAAGCAGTTGCCACTGCATATATCTCTATTCATATGTATCTACAAGAAAATATTCTTCCTTTATGTGCTCCATGAATTCTCCCCATGTGGGTTTTTGATCAAAGATGAACGTAGTGATCAAAGATGAACGTAGTGCCCGTTTCTGCTGCCTTGGTTGCTAACTTCGCCTCCCAAGAATATTTCACATGATTTTTAGCTTTGAGAAGAGTGAAATTTATTTTCTCTTCATTTGAGAATTGGTTGACAAAGAAATATCTTTCCAGTTTTGAAACCCAGTCATCAACGACATCTACATCAATCATTTCTTGAAAGGTGGGTATATTTAAATTCACTTACACCTTGAATGGTGGTTTTGTAGGTGACTCACAACTTTCCAGCATCTACTTGAACTGGTCCATCATTTCTTCTCGTTGTTTTGTTAATGCATCTACAACCAATGCTTTAATGTCTTCATCGGTCGGCAACTTAGCCATCTACGATCGTGTGCATCTCAAAGGAAGGTAGTCTAAAGGATTCCTTGTTTCCAACCCTGATATTTGATATGTTGATCGTGTGTGATATGACATACATGAGTGAACTTGCTTTGATACCACTGATCCGAATTACGGATTCAGATGACAATACCTAAGTGAGAACCTATGGTGTTGTGGATGAACAAGATAATATAGAATTGAAGCAAGCCAAAAAGTAATCTATTCCATTCAAAAATCCAACATATAGAAGTTCATGAGATTCCAAAGTCACAAAGACCTCTTGAGAAGTGAAATCCAATAGTCACATTTGTTTATTACATAATAAAATCTAAAACTATGTAATTTTTGAAAAAAACTATATAAAATGTGTCCTAACTTTAACTAGGCATAACTTTCTACATGAGACTCAAAATTACGAGCCATTTAACTCATTTGAAAGGTCTCCAAGAGTTGTAGATGATATTTTGAACCGCTTGCAAGCGCTAAAAAGGCCTTGAAGGCCTTCAAAAATGTCATTTACTAACATATAGAAAAACTAAGAAAATAAATAATAATATTTTCAAATTTTATTCTAATCAAATAAATATAAATATATAAATTTCAATAAATATATCTCTCACAAAAGAAATAAGTTTCCAAAGAAGCATATATAAATGTACCGGTTCAGGTAAATCAGTATCTAGAGGACGCTCTTGAAATTGGAGACTTGGTGCAAATGGTATTTTCTTAATATCCTCAAGAACATTGGACTTGTCAAAGGAAAAAAAAAAATGTATACCAAATGTAGTGGCCTTAATTGATAAACAGGACAATAAAATAACTAAGTTTTCGTATTGGAAAAGCCCAATCAATTTTAAAGAATTTGTTCAAAAAATGAGTCAACCATGGAAAGAGAGAAGTTCTAACAAACCCAATTTTATCCAACTATCAGTTTAAATTTTTGTTTTTCCATAATGTATGGAGCCACATCAATACTATAATCTGGTCCAATTATCAATCTCCATCCATATTTTATCCTTATGCATGTGATATATATGTAGATCTGATTTCTAAACCTATGACATGAGGCCATTATAGTATACAAGATCACTTCAACGTTTCTAACTACATGGTATTCTTAATCATAAATTACAAATCACTCTTAGTTGAATGATTTCAGTAGTAGATTGATATCAATCTGAATATTTAAAAACTATTCATTCTTTCAATTTGTGTAACATTAGTTCAACAAAGCATAATAAACATGAAAATGTGTAACATGTATAAAGAAAAATTGAGACATTGATTAAAAAATATTAAATCATTCACAAACATATAAACAAAAAATATTATGTATATCAAAGCTAATTATGAGTAAAAAAATATTGGTTAATAAAAATATATTAAAACTATAATCACAAACCTACTAAAACTCTCAACAAAATTGAACACAAACCTTAAATTGTAGCCTAATCCATACACTAAACATAATAAAAAACCTAACTCTAAACCAAATGAACCCCTATTTGAACCTTAACCTTATATACAACTCAACCCTATTCTTAAACAAAATTAAACCCAAATATTGAACCAAATTTAACCTTATGAAATTGAACTATAAACCTAACACTAAACTGAAATAAACCCTATCTATAAATCATATTGAACCCTAACACTAAACCAAATCAAATGCCAACTATAAAGCTAATTGAATTATAAATCAAATTGAGCTCTAACCCTATATCAAATGTAACCTTAACCCTAAACTTAACCTTAACCATGGCCTGAACCAAAACGCTAACCCTATACAAAATTCAATCTTAACCCTATATTGAATTCAACCCAAACCTTTCAACAAATTAAAATTTAACCCTAAAACTAAACCAAACTAAACTTTAACCTTAAAACTAAGCCAAAGTGAAACTTAAAAATGTTTCTAATTAAATTTACTCTACTATATGCATATTAAATAATATATATAATTCTATACCCTAATCCTATAACTTAACCAAATTAAACCCTTATTGTAAACCCTACAAACCAAATTGAATATTAACTATAACCATACACAAAAGTCAGTTCTAACCCTTATCCTAATTAAACACTAAGTGGCCTAATCTTAAATTAACACTAGACCATATTGAACCCTGCTCCTAAATTAATAGTAAACCAAATTGAATTGAGAACAAATTCATTTTTCTTATTGTGTTTAATATGTAACATTGAATTAATATTATTAGTTTCATTTTTTATTTTTACTTATTAAATTATAATGTTTATTTTGTTTTCTTATATATTGCCAGCTAACTCTCTTTTACATTGTCAAAATTTTGTGGCTCTCTTGCAGTGAGAAACAATGATATTTTCTAAAAAATTTAGACATTGATCTATTGAGATTTTTTGTGTAATAACCCACCTTAATTAACCCAACAAAATTGACCATTCTTTTTTTTTTAATCATTGTGTTTGATTCAATTGCATACTCTGGGCATCCATCCATTTGGATTAGGCATTCATCCATCCAGGATGAGCATCTAACCATACGGGTTAGGCATCTATCCATACGAGACATAAGATTTCATCTATCCAATACGGGATAGGCATCTACCCATATGGGGTAGGCATCTATCCAATCAGGATAGGAGGTGCTCTGGCCAGAGACTTAGACTCATCGAGACCATTTGGATCCTGAGCCACTCACTAAGTACTACACTCTTCTAATAGAAGTGTACCGAGGTTTCCGTCCTTAGGAGTAATTGAATAACATAATACAAGCTTGAATTCCACCTCGGAATTTGGCTTAAAGCCTTGGGAAGTCAAGCGAATCCATACGGGATTCCTTCTGAGTATGCATTGAATTACTTTTTCCTATTTATTATACTTATCTTTCAAATTAGGATTTTACTATGGTTTAACTCAACAGATGAAAGATCATTTTAGAATTATCTTGTTAAATTATCGATCCAAGGGGGATTACCCACCCCTTGGATTTGAACTTCCAAGTGCCCCTTATTACTCCCCGATGATTTATAGGGACGATGCCACAAATGTCGTTGATGCAGTTTTATTAGGAGTTAAGTGCAATAGTTCAACACGATGGCATTACCCATAAGCGTGACCCAGAGGCACTGTATATACTGAATGCTGCTAGGTTTTGATTTTCCAACTTCCTTTATTAGTTTTCTTAACTAAGAAACTTATGAAAACATCATGCTTGAAAATGGTTATGACTTGAACATGCAAAATTTAGACATTGCAAAACATAATTAATTGAAATAACTACTTGATGAATTTTGCGAAATAAAAACCATAACTAAAATTATTTATTATTCAAAACTTGAAATATAACTTGCATATTAATAATTAAACCGGTAACTTGCATGGAGACAAAAACGTCAATAAATGTAATTAATGTATAAGAAATTGCATGATACAAGAATAGTGTAACTTGCATGTAAGATTAAGCAATGTATGATTCCCATCACGAAATAATTAATTATGGTCATAGGTTCAAAAAAAATAGCGATTAGTTTAGACATTTGATTCAAATCATATTAATATACATTAATTGCTTTTAATGAGTCCAAAATGCCAACTAAGTGACCCAACGAATTTAAGTAGTTTTTATAAAATTCCAATTATAAAATTTAGCACAATTTGATCTACAATTAGATAATTGCTTAAAAGAAAATAATTATTATAAATTTTACTAAGGACAATTATAAAATTTAATTTACAATTTAGAAAATTGCTGAAATAATTACATTTCAAAATTTCCTAAGTTAAAATTAAACTAAAATAAAAAAAGTTAACAATGCACAAATTTCAAGGAATTAAATTTGTAGTGGCAATTTTTTTTTTAAAAGGAAAGGGGGCAAGTGGGAGTGGGATCCATAGGTCCCATCACCACTACGGGTCTACGGAAGCAGACCCGCAGTGATGAGGGGACCCTGTGCTCCCCTCCACTAACCTACGGCCACTGCCATGATAGTCACCGCAGGGGAAGTGGAGGGTACCACTTCCCCGACGGTTACTATAACTGCCTCCACTAGCCTATATGCCACCCGATACCTATAAAATCTGAATGACATGATTTCTTATTAAAATTGCTCGCAATGTTTACTATATTCATTTTCACATGATATAAATTTTATATATATATATGGCTTACATTTCTAGAATTTAATGGTATATAAAAGGAGTATTTTATGAAATAAGAACAAGAATTTCATAGGAATGAAATGAAATGGAGAGATTTGCTTCAGAAATAAATAGATAATTAGATTATCATAGAGGTAGGAAATTGATTTCATAGGAAGAAAATACAGAGATTTGCTTCAACAAATAAAACCACAATGGATTATTCACAGAGAAATATATTCCTCCATTTCAACTAATATTCATAGAGAGAAGTGTATAACTAGATAAAAATATTCATGATATCAAATGAGAATAAGGAATTATTCACAGAGATGAATAACACAGAGGATTATTCACAAAGAAGTATATTTCTCCATTTCAACTAATATTCACAGAGAGAAGTATATAACCAGATAAAAATATTCATGAAATCAAATGAGAATGAAGAATTATTCACAAAGATGAATAACACAGGATTATTTACAGAGAGAAATGAATACATGAGATTTATATGTTATAATCAGGCATTTTCTATTCGTGGGGAAGTAAGATTTTAATGTAAGAAAAGAATTACATTTAAATTTCCAATCCAGTAAATGAAATTGAGAGAAGAAAAGCAAGATCTGATATTTTCTAAAATAAATAATAAAGCTATCTTTCACATGTAAGCAAGATCTGATATTTCTTCTCTAAGTAAAAATTAAACAAGTAAATAAGCTATCTTTCCAATATTATCACAAAATAAAATTTTATAAAGGAAGATCTAGAAGCTATATTTTGGGTAATACCATTTTCTCATATGGGAATGTGAAATAACAAGAGGAGAACCTAGCTTATCAAAGTTCGATGTTGAATCTAACCTTCTAGCTATCCTCCTTAGATCCTTCCTTGCCACTTGAGAGAAATCTTTCAAACAATAACTTAACAAATCCTGCAACGAAAATGAGACTACCAAGAAGATCCTACTACTAAAACTTGGGAAATTTTCTTCAAAACATAATCAACTCCCTTCTTTGAAACTTGAATACAATTTTATAAGAAAAATCCCTCAATTCCACTATTTAGAGAATTTAATTAAAAAAGAGATTCTTTTCTAATATTGGACTCTTGCAAATTGATTAAAAAATTAGTGGGGAAGTTACATGCAAGGTGGTGGAGATTCCTCTAGAAGCTTCTAATCCTTCCTACAACATGTGCCATAATTGGGAGTGGGAAAATAAATAAAATAAAAATAATGCCTTTGAATTATACTCTCCAAGTGTGTGTGTGCGTGTTTATTATTATTTTTAATCTTTTATAACATTTATTCAATCATTTTAATAGTTTAACCAAAAAAAAATATAATAGAATTGCATCATATCAAAAAGTGATAAAGGAGGGTTGTGACATCCTCCCCCCCTTAATTTGTGCATCATCTCGATGCACTTATTGAATGCATCCAAAAGAGTCTATAGTTCATGATTAGTTAAAACTAAAAAGGAAACAACTGTTGCATCCCCCTCGTATCTTCCCATGTGGCATTCTTCTCATCATACTGGTTCCATTGTACTTTGCATTGATCAACTTCTCTATTGCGCAATTCGCACTAGCGCCTATCCAAGATTTTGAATGGCTCTATTATTATTCCTCCCATTTCCTGGACCTATAAAGCATCCCGATTCAAAATATGTTTCTCGTCAGGTACATACTTCTTAAGAAGAGATACATGGAAGACATCATGGATTCGGCTCAACTGGGGAGGTAAGGCCAACCGATATGCAACTAGATTAATCCTTTCCAATATTTCAAAGGGTCCAACATAATGAGGTGCAAGCTTGGTCTTTTTTCCAAACCTTATGGAACTCTTGTGTGGCCTAACTCTTAGGAAGACTTTCTCTCCCACCTCAAATTCCCTTGGAGTCCTGTTTTTGTCTACATAACTTTTTTGCCTATCTGTGGTTTCCTTCAATCTTTTCCTAATTTCCTTAGTTTTCCTTTCCATTTCCTTCAACATATCTGATCCAACAATTACTCTATCTTCAAGACTATCCCAACTCAAAGGTGTTCGACATGGTCTACAATATAATGCTTCAAAAGGTGCCATTCCTAAAGATGTTTGATATGTATTATTGTAAGCAAACTCTACCAGAGGTAGGTACTCTTCCCATTTCTTCTATTGGTCCATGTAGTACATGCGAAGTAGGTCTTCAAAAATCTGATTTGTCCTTTCTATTTGACCGTCGGTTTTAGGATGGTATACAGTGCTAAAATTTAGTTGAGTTCCCATAGCTGATTGAAGAATTGTCCAAAACCTTGAAGTGAATCTAGCATCTCTATCTGATATGATTTTCTCTGGAATTCCATGCAACCTAAATATTTCCTTAACAAAGCGCCTAGCCAAGGTAGGTGCATCATTCGTCAGGTTCCCTAGTATAAAGTGTGCCACCTTAGTGAGTTTGTCAATTACCACCATTATTGTATCATGTCTAGAAGGTGACATGGGCAACCCTTGCACAAAATCCATGCTAATAACTTGCCACTTGTGTTGAGGTACATCATGTAATTGTAACAATCCAGCTGGATGTCTATGTTCTGCCTTTACTCTTTGACACTCCAAACATTTAGCCACATACTTGACTATGTCATTCTTCATCCCTTGGCAAAAGTATAACTTCTTTAAATCTGCATAAAGTTTGTTAACTCCTGGGTGCCCTGAATAAGGGGCATTGTGAGCCTCCGACAAGACTACTTCCCTTAAGTTTCCTGAATTAGGAATATAGATTCTATTATTGAATTTGAGCAATCCATCTTTGTCTAATGTATACCCTTCAACCTTAGGATTGGTTGGATCATGTTCTAAAGTCAATTTGACTTGCTCATACCATGGGTCGTGTCCTTGCTCATCCATCACTTGCCTTTTGAAAGAAGTTTTGAACGTTGCTATAGTCATTAAGTGTCTCCTCCTACTCAAAGCATCTGCTACCCTATTTTCCTTTCCCTTAATATATTCAATTTCAAAATCATATTCACTTAGAAATTCTAACCACCTTCTTTTTCTGGCATTTAAGTGGGGTTGGGTAAAGATGTACTTTAGTCCTTGGTTATCTGACTTTAACTCCAAGGGCTTCCCTAATAAGAAGTGTCTCCATTTCTGTAGGGCATGCACAATCATTGTTAACTCTAAGTCATGGGGTGTATATTTAACCTCATGAGTCTTTAGCTTCCTAGATTCGTAAGCTACTACCCCTTCATCTTGGACAAGTACTCCTCCTATACCTTCAATAGAAGCATCAGTCATGACTGTGAAGTGTCCATTCGGATCTGGTACTTTTAGAATGGGTGCTGAAGCTGGTTTTCCCTTCAAGATTTGGAATGCCTTATTTTATTGTTCTGCCCACACAAACCTTTTACCCTTCCTCTGTAATGATGTGATGGGGTTTTCTATCTTAGAGAATCCTTCCACAAACCTTCTATAGTAACTTGCTAGCCCCATAAAGCCTCTTACCTTTGAAACATTTTTTGGGATCGGCCATTCTACTATTGCCTTTATCTTATCTAGATCAACTACTATTCCTTCCTTTGATATTATATGCCCAAGGTAGTGAATCTTTTCCTCAGAGAAGGCACATTTTGACAATTTTCCATATAACTTATGTTCCCTCAACCTTGGAAAAATAGTTTGTAGGTGTACTAAATGTTCCTCCTCATTCCTAGAGTAAATCAATATGTCATCCAGAAATACCAAAACAAATTTGTCCAAGTAGTCATGGAGTACACTATTCATTAGGTTCATAAATGCAGCTGGGACATTGGTTACACCAAAAGGAACTACTGTGAACTCATAATGCCCATATCTAGTCCTGAAAGCTGTCTTCGGAATGTCCTCCTCATTAATTCTAAGTTGATGGTATCCTGACCAGAGGTCTATCTTTGAGAAAATTGTTGCTCCTTTCATTTGGTCAAAAAGATCCTCTATTCAAGGTAAGGGATACCTATTCTCTATTGTGACCTTGTTCAACATCCTATAGTCGATGCATAGTCTTAAGGTTCCATCCTTCTTCTTAACAAGTAAGACTGGCGCTCCCCATGGTGATACACTTGGCCTTATTAATCCCTTAGCTAAGAGTTCCTCTAATTGCATCTTGAGCTCTTGTAATTTAGTTGTGTTCTTTTGGTAAGGTGCCCTTGATATTGGTTCAGCTCCCGGTAGTACGTCAATAGAAAAGTGAAACTTCCTTTTAGGGGGTAAGCTAGGCAATTCTTCTGGAAATGCATCCTTGAATTCTTTTAAGAAAGGGGTATTTTCAAAGGTTGCAGTATTTTCCTCTTTTCCTTCATCAATTTCAACCATATAGATTAGGCCTCCTCTTCTTCTTTCATTCTTTAATTGCATGGCTGATATGGTTCTATACTGATGGGGTTAAACTTTCCTTGGATTTTGACCCTTTTTCCCCCATCATCCAAACATTCAACAACTTTATTATAGCAATCTACATTATCTTGATGGCCTGTTAACCAACTCATTCCAATAATTACATCATACAATTCTAGGGGTGCCACATAGAGGTCTACCCTTGTTTCAAACTCAGGAAATTGTACCCTTGCCCTCGACAAACACTTAGTTACTTCCCTAGTTGCCTTATCCCCATATTGAACCATCCATGATGGCTCCATTTGATTAACTTTTAATGCATATTTGCTTACTAATTTAGGTGAGATAAAACATTTAGATGACCCAGTGTCAATTAGAATTGAAATTGGTTATTCAAATAGTGTACCTGTAGTTTCCATGGGAACATTCTAGTATCTTCCTCTTCAGGTCCTAACTGCTGCATGAATCCTTTGTTGGGGCCCTTGTTGGGGTTGATTGGCCCTAATCTGACCCTGCATCCTAGGACTCTCTCTAGCAAAATGGTTTCCCCCACACATGAAGGATCCACTTGGAGGACCCCTCCTACCTTGATTCCTAGGGGGATCATTCCTTATTTCATTAGCCCTGGGTGGATAAGTTACCCTGTTCTACCGGTCATTCCTATTATAGTGGCCTCTGTTATTATTATTTTCATTCCTTTGATATTGATTAGGAGGTGGCTGGTCGCGCCCACAAAAGGATATGAAAATCACAGTAAAACCTTTCCTGGGAATTGGGCATTCCAACAGGTGACCAATATCTCTCTCTATAGACGTTCATTTACTTGTCAAACTAGGGGACGTATACTTTAAATGGCGCAGCAAAATATATGCACTAGGAACTCATTTTGGTCAAATCTTAGCACAAATACATACTGGAAAGAAATTCTACCTACGCTATAGGAAGGTAATGCAAAGCTCTTTAACTCAACTATGATTTGATTAAAACAGAAATCATGATAACTACAACTGAAACACAAACTATGAACTGGCCTTATGTTGCAGGAACAGGAACAGTGATGGATTCCTTGTGCTGCAAGAGCAATGTAAAGCTGAGTTTGTATAAAAACTTTAAAGATGAAAGCACACTGAAGCTTAACAGGAAAGAACAACTAACTAACTAGCTATAGATACCTACTAAGTGGGCCCCCTTAGCAAGCATCTCCTGATTACGTAGATGTAAACTCATAACTTCATTGAACTTTATTCATAAAAATAGAATGATATACATTGTTTTGTTGATATGAAAACTAACAACAAACTCTGTCTCTTATTAAACAGATTCTGTCTTTTTTTATCATATTGATTCTTACATGATATCTACTACTCTGATTCTATCTTATTCTAACTCTCTTTTCTCTCTCCCTCGTACAGGAGGAGAACTTTATTTAAAAATAGGAGAGCAACTAACTAACTAACTCCATCAAGGAAAGACGTGGAAGTAAAATATATCCCCAAATCAAGGAACAAACTCCTTAAATGAATTTATGTATTCAACCTGATCCAGAGAGAATCTAGCACTCCACTCTTTCTAGATTGACTGACATTAAAATTCTTTCCCATAGTTTCGATCACAGAGTCTTCGCCGGAGCTCCCTCGAAGTCGTGCAGGAAATGGACTTTACTGCAAAACTGAGATCGGCTGCGCTTGACTCGATCATTCTTCAACAACCTGCAAAACAAAAGGTAACAGGCAACAAAAAAAGGCGTATGGCACATACACGATATCTATTCATTAATCACACATTTTAAATCGACTTCATCATTCAAAAAACTGTATACGATATACCAGTCATTTTAGGGAGTCAATGGGGCAATAAATGCAATCGAGTCAACACAATGAGCTGCAAGAATATAAAAGTATCTTGCTACAGGATATCCCAAAAAGGTTTCAACAAAGTCTGAACATCCATGAAATAACAAAAGTAAAGGCATTTAAAAGTTTATCATAACATCCAAATTATGAGCATATTTTAAGCTCATCACTACCCCCTACTTAGTCCAATGCTGGTCCTCCAGCATTAACTTTCTTGGTGGTTTCTCTGAAGTCGGTGGTTGCTACATGACTCTGAAATGGATTTTTAAACTTGTAATAAAATCCTCTGAAATCCTGACATTTTTCATACCTTTGGTCTTCTAATTCATTGTTAAGATTTGTAGCCTGGTGAGGATAAAGTGGCCACATTAGCACAGGGGGTCTGAATGTCAGCGGCAACGACAGTTCAAATCTTGTTTGAAGTTCCAATTGAATGTATCTGCTGGTTCGTTTGAGAGCTGCTATGAAATTTAGGGGACCATGTGGTTCTGACTTTCTTAACCCAACAGTTAATCTCTCCCATCTTTTCTCACTTCTGGTGAATGCCAATTTCCAAAATGAATATTGTTGTGCCTGGAATTCATCATATACTTGTTTTCTGATATCAAATATTTTCTCTCTTGCTGAAACATTATTAATACCATATGTCAGAGTAAACCAATCTTTCAACATTGCATGGGGGTTTGAACTTTGAGAATGTAATGGAACAAGCTCTGTTTTCTCAGCTTCCTCATATGTTTTCCACTGCCTGCCATAATTTGCCCCATTTGCTGCCCATGACATAAATGCTCTCAAATGAATATCACCAATATATAGAAGAGGATTTCATTCTATTTCAAATGGTATTAAAAAGCCATGCAAATAGAATTCACACAAAAAATTCCTTAACCAGTTAGGGGCTGCCTGGTATGCTTCATAGAATTCCTTGGCAATATGAATTATAGGATCTTGGTTTCTGGAAATTCTCATCAATTGGAACCATAAAAACTGTTCTTTAAGGCACAAAGCATAAACTCTGGGTGGTGGTCTACATTCCATAATCTGACCAGTTACTTTTAACATTTCGTCCATTTTTGCTTTCAACTCAGTAATTTCCTGCTTCTGACTTTCAATTTTCTTTTTCAATTTCTTCTTTTCTATTTCCCATAGACTTTGTTACATGTCAGTTTAGGCTATGTATCAGAAAGTCAAGGTTTGCAATGTAATTGTTTCCCAATTAGCTTTAACATATTCCAGAAACTCAATTAAAAATATTTTCTTATACACAACAATGGCTTTACAAATTGCAGGGTGAAATACAACTTCACTAGGCACATTCAATTATTTAGTCTGTTCTTGCTTTTGCTGCAAGATAAATTCTTCTTGTTGCTGCGGTGGAGAAGTCTGTGCTTCCTCCAAAAATTACATAGCAGCAGTAGCCAAATCATCAAGATTTGGTAACCCTTGCTCATTATGCCCTGTTTCTTTTGTCTCAACTTATTCCTCTTTAGGAACGAACGAACTCTGGGTAGCATTCTCAGACACATTCTGAGAAACATTAAATTCGGACTCAACAGACCCTTCTGAAATTACAATCACCTCTGGTTGCGGTGAAGCAGAGGAGGTCTTAGATTGTTTCCTTCCAGAAACCCTTCTTGGCACTGATGCGGCTGCAGGAGGTGTTTTAGTAGCTTTCCTCTTCCTTGTTTGTTCAGAGGGCTTTGCCTTACTAGAGGATGACGGTGAACTAGTAATAGCAACAGGTGTTGCTGTAGGAGAAACAGCTGCAGGGGAAGGTGCTGCAGGAGAAGGGCATTGCCTTTTCTTAGAACAAGGGTCAGATTTTGGGGACCCTTCTACCTTTGTTTTTCCCTTCTCTCTCCTAGTGGCAGAACTAGTTTGTACCCTAGCAGAGGATTCATGTGCGAAAGCTACAGGACCAGGTGCTACAGGAGTAGATGACCCTTGCCCTGTTTTATTGGTAGATGCAATTTCTTTCTTTTTTTTCTGAGGCCGTGGGGTAAGTACCCTAGGGGGTTGTAGAATTTGCAAACTCTTTTGGGCAACAAATTGTTGCCAGGAGAGAGGTGAGACATCCCTCAAAGAGCACTCAATTTGTAATTTAATAAGGCCATGATGAGTGATAGAATTATCTTTCCCTGTTGAGTTTCGTGGGCACTTTGTTCTAAAAATTTTAACAAGAAATTTGAAACATTTATAACTAACCCATGCCTCATATAGCTCAATAATTTAAAATGATGAGAATGCAGATAGAAAAAATGGCCTTCACAGGTCAAATACCTGATTATGTAAGTAGCATACTCTGAATAAGGAGGAGGCAACGATACACGCTTGCATCGCTGCTTGGAGACTTCCAGAGGTCCATCAGTAGGCATTGAAAACTCAACCCTTGCAGCTGCAGCGTCTGAAGAAAAGTTTTCTCCAATGGCTGGAAGCCCAATTACTTCAGCAATTCTATTTTCGGTTGCAACAACTGTTAGACCCCATACGGCGGCTTCCCCTTCAAAAAGGGTTCTCAAAAATTCTCCAGCAGCCTCCTCATCAAAATCATTTAAGCTCAAGAAATAATTTAAACACCCACAGAGGCTGAATGCATGCACTGTTTATGGATTTTGCAATAACATTTCATGAGCTACAGGCTCATATCGCACCAACTGACCATCCATGTTTGTAGTTTTCCTTTAACTGAACTTTATTCCTTGTTGAAGGTTCAAATTCTTTGTTTCCCTTTCTGCTCTGGTTTTTCTTCTTTCGTGCCATCACATTTCTTTCTTTTTCCAAAAATGAACTTTTTGAACAAGCAGTTTTAATCGTAATTATGCAATAAAGAAGGACATGCGATCATATTTGGAAAGTACCAGAAAAGTATTAAAGAAAAATTATTTTGCAGTTATGGCAGCGGCGAAAAGACAGATTTTAAAAGATGGATTACCCCACCCCCTACTTAAAGTATGACATGTGTCCTCACATGTCATAAAGAATAGGTAGAGATTCGGGTAATAATGACCAGTACATGCATAGCAGTAAATGAATAGAATGAAATAAATCAAATATGCGATAAGAAAAGATATGGCGTACCTTTGATAACTGCACGTATGTGTGAAGAAAGATGACGGTATCTGCATGAATTGATAAGTGGGAAAGATATCTTAATTAAGTTTGATACGGATGGATGACGTAGATGGGTGAGATGGGCAGATGAAATGAACAGATGGAATGGATGGATGGAAGATAAAAAAGTGAAATGGGGGCAATAAATGAGAATGGAGAAAAAGGGGTTTCCTTTTTAAAAAGAAAACCTTTATTATGGGCATGCTCTTTTTTGAAAATTATGGTAACGCTGCAAGAGAAAGACTAAAGCCTTCGGCTGCAGGAAGAGTAGCGGGAGGAACCTGAATGAACTACTGCATGAATTCTTCCTTGGAGACTGGTTTGTGGTACAACCGGAGTCGGTGCCCATTCACTGGCAATTTGAAGCGGACTGGGTCTATTGTCACCAGCTGTACAGCTCCATTGTTGAACACATTTTCAACTTCATAGGGGCCAAGACAGCGTGTTGTGAGTTTACCTTGGTTTTCTTCATATCTAAAATCATATAACAGAGCCCAATCTCCAGCAGAAAATTTTCTTGTTTTGATGTGCTGATCATGCCATTATTTCCTTTGCTATTGGATTGCTTCTGTATGCTGCAGGGCGGCTTTTCTCATTTCGTCCAAAGCATTTAGCTGCAGGAGACAGTCCTTCTGTGCTTCAGATATGTCTATATTGAGTTCAAGAGCTGTCCTCAAATTTTTGTGTTCAAATTCTATGGGTAACATGACTGTTTTCCCATAGAGCCGCTCAAAAGGTGTAAACCCAGTTGTTGTTTTCCATGTATTTCTGTAATCCCAAACTACTTCAGGAAGTCTATTGCTCCAATCTTTTCTATGGATCTACACTTTCTTTGTGAGGATCACCTCAATTTCTCTGTTTGTTACCTCTGCCTGACCATTGGCTTGAGGGTGATAAGGGCTAGACTTCCTATGTTTGATTTTATAGTCATTCATTAGTGCAGTGATCAAATTCAACGTAAACTGAGCTCCTTGATCAGTTACAAGCTCTCTGGGAACTTCAAATCTTGTGAAAATTTGTTCATACAAAAACTCAGCAACTTTGTTATCTCGGGCATGAGTCATAGCTGTTACCTCGACCCATTTTGTTACATAGTCCATGCAAACTAAAATGTATAAATTTCCATTTGATGGTGGATCAATTGGCCCTACAAAATCCATCCCCCATTTATCAAAAGGGGTGACTATTATCTGCGGATATAGTGGCATTTCATCGGACTTATTTGGTCTTCCCATATGCTGGCATCTGTCACATTTTCTTGTATAGGCCACAGCATCCTTATGTAATGTTGCCTAGTAGTACCCTGTTGTAAGAACTTTCATTGATGTTCTTTTTGCTGCAAAATGTCCTCCACATGGTTTATCATGGCAAGCATGCAATATGTCATAAGTTTCGTCTTCTCTTACACATCTTCGTATTACTTGATCGGGTCCAGTATAGAACAAACTATTTGCAATCCAAGAAAAGTTAAAATTTTTCTCTATTAACAATTTCTTTTCTTTTGGAGAAAAGTCATCTGGTATTCTGTTTGCTGCTAGATAATTGGCAATGTCTGCATACCAGGGTATATGTGCAGTGATGGAAAACAAGTGTTCATCTGGGAATCTATCATCAATGATCTCATGTTCAACAGGTGCAGCTGATTGAAGTCTTGATAAAAAGTTAGCTACAACATTAGCTCTCCCTGGTTTGTCAATTATGGAAATGTCAAACTCTTGTAACAGCAGGAGCCAACGTGTCAACCTACCAGAGATGGCAGGTTTGTTCATCAGATACTTGATTGCTGCATGGTCAGTATGGACGAATATCTGATAACCTATGACATAATGCCTAAATTTATTCAAAGCATACACTACTGCAAGCAACTCCTTTTCTGTGACAGTATAGTTGAACTCAGGACCTTGAAGGTTCTTGCTGATAAAGTAAATAGCATATTCAACTGAATTTTCTTTTTGATTCAGAACTGCTCCTATGCCAAAGTCAGAAGCATCAGCATGTATCTAAAAACGCAAATTCCATTTTGGACCTTGAAGAACAAGGGCTTTAGTAAGTAAGTCCTTTAGTTGTAGGAAAGATTTTTCACAGGCCTCTATCCACACAAATTGGGAATCCTTTGTTAACAAAGCATAAAGTGGACTGACAATTTTATTGAAGTCTTTTATAAACCTTCTATAATACCCTGCATGACCAAGAAAACTTCTGACATCTTTCTATTTTGCAAGAGTTTGTAAATTCTGAATTACTTCAATTTTAGTAGGGTCGACCTGAATTCCATTCTTTGAAACATGATGACCTAGAACAATACCTTATTCCATCATTAGAAAACACTTCTCACTATTTAGAGACAAATTTTGCTCTCTACACCTTTTCAATACTTTTTCTAAATTTACCAGTGCTTCTTCAAATGTGACTCCATAGGCAATGAAATCATCCATGTAAATCTCCATACATTCATGAGATATATCAACAAAGATACTAATTACTGCTCTCTGAAATGTTGCTGGCGCATTGCATAGGCCAAAAGGTAAGACCGAATAAGCAAATGTTCCCCATGGATAGGTAAAAGTGGTCTTATCTTGATCTTCAGGGGCAATTTTTATCTGATTGTACCCACTGTAACCATCCAAAAAGGAAAAATATCTTTTGCCAGACAGTGAGTCTAGTACTTGATCTACAAAAGGTAGTGGAAAGTGATCTTTTTTAGTGGCACTGTTCAATTCTCTATAATCTACACATACTCTCCATTTTCTACCTTTCTTGGGGACAATGACTAATGGAGAAAGTCATTGACTGTCAGAGATTGGATAAATAAAACCAGCATCAAGAAACTTTTGAAGCTCACTTTTAACTATTTCTCTAAGTGCTGGATTTACTCTTCTTTGAGGTTGTCTAATTGGTGAACAATCTTCTTTGATATATATCCTATGAGTACAAACTCAAGGATCTATTCCTTGCATGTCCCCATATTCCCATGCAAAAGTTTTATGCTGTTCTTGTAGCATTTTTAATAGGTCAGCCTATTGAGACTGTGACAGCTTGTTATTGATATTCAAACAATGACCTTGAGACAATTCTATTTGCTCCGTGAGATTACTCATAGAGTCTACAGGTAATGTTTGTACCTCTTATGGAAGCAAATTATGAAAAATCGCTGAAAGTTTAGGCAGTGAACTTTTAGAATCTGGTTGCTATAGGAAACATTGTAAATGAGTACCATTTGGATCAGATGAACTACCCGTATTAGAGTTGTACTATAGAATTTGAAATAGCAAGGCATCTTCACTCTGAAGTTGTGAGAATGGGTCATTTTGAATCATCATTAATTGAGCCAAAGAATTGGCTTCTTCAATTTCCTCTCCCACATCTGGCCAAACAGGTTGGGATAAATCTGGCTGAGGTCTAACAGGCGGATACAGAGCCAATTTCTTTGTGGACTGCCCATCAGAAATGGTCATATCTCCAGAATGACATCCTATAAAAGCATCAGCAATTGTTAACCATGGCCTACCAAGAATAACTTGATATCCTCCTAAAGTTGTCTTAACTGATAATATTATGAAATCAGCAGGATATTCCCAAGATTCAAGAATGACAATTACATCTTCTACTATCCCATCAGGTTTAACTGTGGAGCTGTCTGTAAGCAGCAGAACTGTGGGTGTAGACCTAATGTTTAAAATGTTCAGGGAGTCCATAGTATGCTTTGTCATGACATTAATGGCAGCACCTAAATCAATCAAAACATTTTTTACAACTTGGCCATTTACATTTATCTGCACTACAGGACTTCCAGGGTCAATATACTTTGGAATAACTACATTTCCCAACATTATATCAGCCAATTTCCCTAATACATGAATTGTTTGAGGATCCTTTTTCTTTCATCCAGGCTTCTTCAAATAGACTTCTTTAATAGCTTTTCCAAAAATAGGAATATCTTTAATAGCCTGAAATAAAGGAATTTGAATCTGCACATTTTTGAGCTGATCCATAATGTCAAAAGTGGGTTCTTCAATGGGTTTATATGCAGTACTTTGCAACCTCTGAGGAAAAGGTGGGTTGTCTTGATTTTACAGAATAGGCTCTTTAGGAACTGTATCAGTTATGGGCATGTGCTTAGTAGGAACAATAGGTGCAGTAGATTCTTCATGGGGAGAATTTGATATTTCAGTAATTAGAGGCAGTTTTGGAGCAGGTAAAGTAGTTCTAGATCTCAAATGGATGTCATTAACGTTTAAGGCATAAACTTGATATTGGTTGGCTACAGCAAGATACGCAGGCTACTGAGGCTACTGTTGTTGCTTATTATTGAGATTAGGCAATGGCTGGGCAGGCACAGGTGTTTGTTTTGGAGGTCTAGGATTTGTGGTAGTTACTGCAGGAGGCGCCATAAGGGCTTGTGGTTGTGGCTGTGGAAGCTGCAAGAATCCAGAGGACTAGTTTTGCCATTGCTGAGGGCCTCGCCATTGGGAATTTTGCTGCCAATTTCCTGAAGGTGGGGTCCATTGCCCTTATGGCTGCTGCCATCCTCCTTGAGGGGATTGCCATTGCTGGTTCTGATAATTAGGCCAATTTGGTTGAGGTGGATTCTAGAGTGGTGGTGGTCCATATGCATGTTGCCATTGGTTATTATATCTAGAATAAGAATTACCAAAAGTTAAAGGGTCTTGAGGCATACCTTGTCTTTGGGCCCATGGTCTCCTTTGTGCAACAAGGAACACTTGATCATCATCTCCTTCTACTGGTTTGAAGTCAGTAGGTAGCTATTTGGCTTCCAAATTAGCCACCATCTTACATCTGTAGTCACGCTTCTTTTGTCTACAGTATGGATAGAACTCAGCCAAAACTGCGTCAACCTCCTCATTTTTCTTTCGAGCTTGCATAGTGTCTAGTTGCGTAGCCATATTATTAATGATGTCCTGCTTGAAGTCAGATAGCAAATTTGTTATCTCCATTCAGGAAACTCCACTAGAAGAAGACTTCCCTATTGTAGCACGATGACCTCGACCTTTCTTAACTATTGCTCGAGAGTAGTTAATACATATTTTCTTTATATCATTCCAAGGCACCTGGGTTATATCACCTCCTCCTATCAGGTCCAGGGCGTCTATACAAGCATCACCTATTCCCTTTAGAAATAGTAGTTTCTAAGAGTCCTTGTTGAGAGTATGGTTTGAGATCCTCTGTAGTGAAAACAAGAATCTGGAAATATAATCTTCCAAACTTTCATCGTCCTTCTGCTGAATTCGGAATATGTCATCACCTTTGCTGGCGCTCTTACAATATTCCTTATATTTTTCAAGGAATTTTGTCTGCATGACCTCCCAACTATCGACGACACCTCTTCCCAGACTCATGAACCATCTGAGAGCTCCTTCCTTCAAGGTGGAAGGAAATAACTTCAGTTTATGAGTGTCTGTGTTGTAGTCATAACTGCGACAGAGGACATCAAATTAAAATAGAAAGGTTTCTGGGTCCTCTGTGACCAGGCCATGAAACTTTGGAAGCAAAGAAGAGGGAATGTTTTTAATATTGTTAGTATCTTCTTGGGGGACAATGGGAAACTCAAATGCAGGAGGTGGATTATTAGGTGGATTATTTGCCATGTTTGGTTGCTGGAATAACAGAGCGAATGGATTTTCCTTAGGTTCATTGTCAGCTGGGTCAAATGGTAGTTCAATAAATAGATTTTCAGGGAGGAACCTTCCCAGGGCATCTCTTCTTCTTCTATGCATGCAATATGATGAATAGTGGCTTGAAGGATCTAGAAAATTTTACTAACAAGCTAAACTAATGTTAAAAATAACTTCTGATAAACTCCTAGCTAGACGCCATCCCTAGCAATAGTGCCAAAAAAATGGTCGCGCCCACAAAAGGATATGAAAATCACAGTAAAACCTTTCTTAGCAATTGGACATTCCAACAGGTGACCAATATCTCTCTTTGTAGACGTTCATTTACTTGTCAAACTAGGGGACGTATACTTTAAATGGCACAGCAAAATATATGCACTAGGAACTCATTTTGGTCAAATCTTAGCAGAAATACATACTGGAAAGAAATTCTACCTATGCTACAGGAAAGTAATGCAAAGCTCTTTAACTCAACTATGATTTGATTAAAATAGAAATCATGATAACTACAACTGAAACACAAACTATGAACTGGCCTTATGCTGCAGGAACAGGCACAGTGATGGATTCCTTGTGCTGCAGGAGCAATGTAAAGATGAGTTTGTATAAAAACTTCAAAGATGAAAGGAAACTGAAGCTTAACAGGAAAGAACAACTAACTAAGTAGCTACAGATACCTACTAAGTGGGCCCCCTTAGCAAGCATCTCCTAATTACGCAGATGCTAAACTCAGAACTTCATTGAACTTTATTCATAAAAATAGAATGATATACATTGTTTTATTGATATGGAAACTAACAACAAACTCTGTCTCTTGTTAAATAGATTCTCCCTTTTTTTATCATATTGATTCTTACATGATATCTACTACTTTGATTCTATCTTATTCTAACTCTCTTTGCTCTCTCCCTCGCATAGGAGGAGAACTTTATTTAAAAACAGGAGAGCAACTAACTAACTAACTCCATCAAGGAAAGACATGGAAGTAAAATATATCCCCGAATCGAGGAACAAACTCCATAAATGAATTTATGCGTTCAACCTGATCCAGAGAGAATCTACCGCTCCACTCTTTCCAGATTGACTGACATTAAAATTCTTTCCCATGGTTTCGGTCATAGAGTTTTCGCCGGAGCTCCCTCGAAGTCGTGCAGGAAATGGACTTTACTGCAAGGTCGAGATCGGTTGTGCTTGACTCGATCATTCTTCAACAACTTGCGAAACAAAAGGTAACAGGCAATAGAAAAAGGCGTATGGCACATACATGATATCTATTCATTAATCACACATTTTAAATCTACTTCATCATTCAAAAAACTGTATACGATATACCAGTCATTTTAGGGAGTCAACGGGGCAATAAATGCAATCAAGTCAACATAATGAGCTGCAGGAATATAAAAGTATCTTGCTACAGGATATCGCAAAAAAGGTTTCAACAAAGTCTTAACATCCATGAAATAACAAAAGTAAAGGCATTTAAAAGTTTATCATAACATCCAAATTATGAGCATATTTTAAGCTCATCAGCGGCCTTCTTTCGGAAGAATTATTCCTTTGACTTTTGTTGAAGTTAGAGTTCCCCTTGAATTCCTGCTTCCTTTTAAAAGAGTGGTTCCCATTATAGTTCTGCCCTGCTAATGTTTTAATCTTCCTCTCTTTCCTTAGGGACTTTTCAAACACTTCGTTCATGTTTTTGGGTCCGTTCATGTCGACCTCTACCCCAATGTTGGTATTTAGTCCCAGAATGAATTTCCTCGCTTGGCCTTCTTCATCTTTCTGGTACATACGTACATACTTAAGCAATTTGGAAAACTCATCCCAATATTGTTGGACTGGTAGGGGCCCTTGACGTAGATTGTGGAATTCTATCACCTTCTCATCAAAGAACAACTGAGGGAGCCACCTCTCTTGGAAGTGGTGAACAAACCGATCCCATGTGATCATATCCCTGCTATACCCATTTTCCTCCTTGGTGTTGGTCCACCAACTAGCTGCCTTCCCTGTGAGTTGATAGGAACCCCATAAGGCCTTGGTTGTTTTGCTAAAATCTCTTAGTTCAAAATACTTTGCCATTTCATTTAACCAATTCTCAGTTCCTTCACCAATTTACCTCCCATGGTACTTAGGAGGGGTGATTTTCTTTAAGTCCTTGGAGAGTTCCAATATGTTATTTTCTTTTCTATTACCCAACATATTCCCTTGATTGCTACCAGGTTTTCCATTTTCGGTACCACTTTGATTTTCAAAGTCATTTTACCTTTCCCTAAGGTCTTGCATTGATTGTTCCAAGAAGTTGATTTTATCTCTTTGTTCGGTTAGAAGGTTGATTATAGCCTCAACCCCATCTTCGTTATCTCCTAGGTTATCTTGATCCCCTTCATGGTCTTCCTCATGATTTTCTTCATGGTTTTCCTCATGGTTTTCTTCCCTTTGACTCCTAGTGGTAGTATGTCTTCCATTACCCCTTCCTCTTCCTCTTCCTCTAGCCATTCTAGGGTTTTACTTGAAAGTTAAATGATGTAGTTAGTTCTTGATTTAGGATTTTGAGATTTAATTTCTACCATTGTAAAACATTCCCTTAGTTGTGTAAATTGAAGTGAGCACAAGGCCTAGATTTGAAACTTTGCTCTGATACCACATGTAATAACCCACCTTAATTAACCCAACAAAATTGACCATTCTTTCTTTTTTAATCATTGTGTTAGATTCAATTGCATACTCTAGACATCCATCCATTTGGATTAGGCATTCATCCATCCAGGATGAGCATCTAACCATACGGGTTAGGCATCTATCCATACGAGACATAAGATTTCATCTATCCAATACGGGATAGGCATCTACCCATATGGGGTAGGCATCTATCCAATCAGGATAGGAGGTGCTCTGGCCAGAGACTTAGACTCATCGAGACCATTTGGATCCTGAGCCACTCACTAAGTACTACACTCTTCTAATAGAAGTGCACCAAGGTCGTCATCCTTAGGAGTAATTAAATAACATAATACAAGCTTGAATTTTGCCTCGGTAAGTCAAGCAAATCCATATGGGATTCCTTTCGAGTATGCATTGAATTACTTTTTCCTTTTTATTATACTTATATTTCAAATTAGGATTCTATTCAATCCTTCTATACCAAGCCTAGACCCCACCCACGAATGCCCGAGTACTAGGGACAACTCTGTCCCAAGACTGCCTACATACTCGTTTCAGCACGGGATCAAGGCGTAAAATATGCAGTTCTATTTTCTACTCTATGGTTTGATGTAAACTGATTAGTGGGTACGAAACCCTTTCTAGGGTCAATGTCCCACATAGTTTCTCTACGGTTGCTACCCACAGTGGTAGCACTTAAGCAAATGCTCAAGATGGCCTATTGCTTGTGGCCTAAAACAACTAGATCCTAATTCTTATCATAAGCGACACCCTTGGCCAATTGTTAATCGACAACAATTCTTCAAGATTAAAACAATTTCAGAAGAGCATTTCACTCATCATCCCTATAGGAGTTTACTATGGTTTAACTCAACGGATGAAAGATCATTTTAGAATTATCTTGTTAAATTATCGATCCAAGCGGGATTACCCGCTCCTTGGATTTTAACTTCCAAGTGCCCCTTATTACTCCCTAATGATTTATAGGGGCGATCCTACAAACGTCGTTGATGTAGCTTTATTAGGTGTTAAGTGCAGTAGTTCAACACGACGACATTACTTGTAAGCGTGACCCAGGGGCACTGTATATACCGAATGCTGCTAGGTTTTGATTTTCCAACTTCCTTTATTAGTTTTCTTAACTAAGAAACTTATGAAAACATCATGCTTGAAAACGGTTATGACTTGAACATGCAAAATTTAGACATTGCAACACTTAATTAATTGAAATAACTTCTTGATGAATTTCGTGGAATAAAAACCATTACTAAAATTATTTATTATTCAAAACTTGAAATATAACTTGTATAATAATAATGACAATTATGAAACTTGCATATTAATAATTAAACGTGTAACTTGCATGGAGACGAAAACATCAATAAATGTAATTAATGTCTAAGAAATTGCATGATACAAGAATAGTGTAACTTGTGTGTAAGATTAACCGATGCATGATTCCCATCATGGAATAATTAATTATGGTCATAGGTTCCAAAAAAAATAGCGATTAGTTTAGACATTTGATTCAAATGATATTAATATACATTAATTTCTTTTAATGAGTGCAAAATGCCAACTAAGTAACCCAATGAATTTAAGTAGTTTTTATAAAAATCCAATTATAAAATTTAACACAATTTGATCTACAATTAGAGAATTGCTTAAAAGAAAATAATTATTATAAATTTTACTAAGGACAATTATAAAATTTAATTTACAATTTAGAAAATTGCTAAAATAATTACATTTCAAAATTTACTAAGTTAAAATTAAACTAAAATAAAAAAAGTTAACAATGCACAAATTGCCACGAATTAAATTTGTAGTGGCATTTAAAAAAAAAAAAAGGAAAGGGGGCAAGTGGGAGTGGGACCCATGGGTCCCATCACCACTGCGGGTCTGCGGAAGCAAGCCCGCAGTGATGAGGGGACCGCGTGGTCCCCTCCACTACCTTGCGGCCACTGCCGTCACAGTGACCGTAGGGGAAGTGGAGGGTACCACTTCTCCAGCAGTTACTATAACTGCCTCCACTAGCTTGCACGCCGCCCGATACCCATAAAATCTGAATGACGTGATTTCTTATTAAAATTGCTCGCAATGATTACTATATTCATTTTTGCATGATATAAATTTAATATATATATATATATATATATATATATATATGGCTTACATTTCTAGAATTTAATGGTATATAAAAAGGAGTATTTTATGAAATAAGAACAAGAATTTCACATGAATGAAATGAAATCGAGAGATTTGCTTCAGAAATAAATAGATAATCAGATTATCACAGAGGTAGGAAATTGATTTCATAGGAAGAAAATAGAGAGATTTGCTTCAGCAAATAAAACAAAAAATTAGATTTTCACAGAGGATTATTCACAGAGAAATATATTCCTCCATTTCAACTAATATTCACATAGAGAAGTGTATAACCAGATAAAAATATTCATGAATTCAAATGAGAATAAGGAATTATTCACAAAGATGAATAACATAGAGGATTATTCATACAGAAGTATATTCCTCCATTTCACCTAATATTCACAAAGAGAAGTATATAACCAAATAAAAATATTCAAGAAATCAAATGAGAATGAGGAATTATTCACGAAGATGAATAACACAAAGGATTATTTACAGAGAGAAATGAATTCATGAGATTTATATCTTATTATCAGGCATTTTCTGTTTGTAGGGAAGTAAGATTTTAATGTAAGAAAAGAATTACATTTAAATTTCCAATCCAGTAAATGAAAATGAGAGAAGAAAAGAAAGATCTGATATTTTCTAAAACAAATAATAAAGCTATCTTTCACATGCAAGCAAGATCTGATATTTCTTCTGTAATGAAAAATTAAACAAGTAAATAATCTATCTTTCCAATATTATCACAAAAGAAAAAATTTTAAAGGAAGATCTAGAAGCTATATTTTGGGTAATACCATTTTCTCATATGGGAATGTGAAATAACAAGAGGAGAGCCTGGCTTATCGAAGTTCAATGTTGAATCCAACCTTCTAGCTATCCTCCTTATATACTTCCTTGCCACTTGAGAGAAATCTTTAAAACAATAACTTAACAAATCCTGCAACGAAAATGAGACTACCAAGAAGATCCTAGTACTAAAACTTGGGAACTTTTCTTCAAAACATAATCAACTCCCTTCTTTGAAACTTGCATACAATTTTATAAGAAAAATCCCCCAATTCCACTATCTAGAGAATTTAATTAAAAAAAAGATTCTTTTCCAATATTGGAATCATGCAAATTGATTTAAAACTTAATGGGGGAGTTACATGCAAGGTGGTGGAGATTCCCCTAGAAGCTTCTAATTTTTCCTACAACATGTGCCATAATTGGGAGTGGGAAAATAAATAAAATAAAAATAATGCCTTTGAATTATACTCTTCAAGTGTGTGTGTGTGTTTATTATTAATTTTAGTCTTTTATAACATTTATTCAATCATTTTTAATAGTTTAACCAAAAAAAACATAATAGAATTGCATCAAATCAATAAGTGATAAAGGAAGGTTGTGACATTACCCGTATTTCAAAAGTGTTTAGATGCTCATATTCTTACTTTAGGGAGAAAATAATTTAATTTTAGTAATTGCATAGCCTATTTGATTTCTAATATGTAGATATAATTTGTGTTCTACTATGTACTTTTATTACGATTTTACCAACATTCGAAAAGCGTTTACATACTCATATTCTTACTTTTAAGGTGAAAATAATTTGATTTTAGTAATTGCATAGTTTATTTGATTTCTAATATTTAGATATAATTGTGTTCTTGTATGTAGTTTATTGATTGTATATAATAGCCATTTATTGAATTTAATAACTAAATTCATGATTAGTATCTTAAAGTTTGTTAGGCATGAAAACTTTTTCTATCTATTAAATAATTAAAGGGAATTAATTTTTATAAATTTTCAATATACTGCCTCTTTATATAATTAATGTAATTATAAATTTATTATTTATTTTTCTAAATAAATTTTATGTTATGATTTATTTAATTCAAGATTAGTTTCTAAATGCTAGTTAGGAAGGAAAACCTTTTCCCAGATAATTATGTTTTAATTGTGTCTCTTTTATATATAATTAATGTAAATATAAATTTATTTGTAATTTTTTAAATATTATAGATTTATCTTTTAATATATATTTTATAATGTTCTTAGTTTAAATATATAAAATTAATAAATAAATCATGAGTTATATTATAATTTAAATGATATGGGCCCAAATAGTAGCTCTATTTGAACACTTTATGTAACCATAATTGAATATTAACCTAATTGATCACAAAATCAAATAAAAACCTAACCTAAAATTCAATTAAACATTAAACCAAATTGTACCCTAACCCTAATAATAAACCAAAATGAACTCTAATTTTAAACCTAATTAAACCTAACCCTAACCATATACCACCTTGAAGCTAAATCCTAAACTAGATTTCATCCTAACCCCAACATTAATCCAAATGGATCACTATCAATAAACTAAATTGAATTTTAATCCAAAACCAATTTGAAGAAGTTACACCAAATGCAACCAAATTAAACCCAAATATTCAACAAAATTCAATGAATTTGAATCATATAAACATTATACCAAATTGAAGGACAATACTTAAATAATTATATCCTAACACAAACACTAAACCAATTTGATCCCCTAACACTAAACCAAGTTGTACTCAATTGAACCATAAACCCTAACATTGAATTTAATTAAAAAACAAAATTAAAAAATAAAATGATAACCCTAAACATAATTAAATTAAATGATAAATAAAATTCAACTCTAACTCTAAACTTAACCTCTATTTAACCCTAATCCTAACATTTAAATAAATGGAGTCCTATACAAAATTAAATGCTAACCCTATACTAGATTGAAGAAAAATGATAAAGGAAATTAATACCGTAACCATAAAACTAAACCAAATTAGATCATAATTGAATAGTAAACCAAATTGCACCATAAATCTAAACACAATGGAACCCTTACACAAAACTAAATTGAGCCCTATACTAAATTGAGCCCTATACCTAATTAAACCCTAACCATGTAATAAATTAAATCAATCAAAACCATAAACTAAATTATACCATAACTATAAAACTAAACCAAATTATACTCCATCCCTAAACCAAACTGAATACTATACCAAATGAACACTAACCCTATACCAAATTGAAACAAAGTCATAAGCCAAATTAATTTCTAACCATGATACTAATTGAAATTGAACCCTAAACCTCAACATAATTGAAAATTGAACTAAATTGAATCCTAAGTCTAAACCAAATCCAATCCTAATTTTAAATTAAATTGAACCCTAAACCTAATAGTAAACCAAATTGAACCCTAAACATAGCACTAACCCAAGTTAAATTGTAACCCTAAGCCTTATTAAAGCCTTATACTAATATTTAAAGCCTAGAACTAAACCAAATTGAGCACTAAACCTAAATCTATTTAAATATTAATTGTAAATTGATAATAAAATTGAAACCAAAATGAATATTAATTGTAAACATAAATTCAATTCAATCCTAACCCTTATCCTAAATAAACACTAGCTACATTAAACCCTAATTTCAATAAACACTAACCTTGATTGAATCCTAATCCTAAATTAATGTTAAACCAGATTAAATTGAAACCAAATTGAATATTTACCATAACCATAAACCAAATTAAATATTAACCCTTATCCTAATCAAATAGTAACTAGATTGAAACCTAATGTTAAATAAATACTAAATCGAATTAAAAACCTAATCCTAAATTTTCACTAAAGTGTATTGAATTAAAATCAAATTGAATATTAATTGTACCATAAACCCAATTAAATCCTAACACTTATCCTCATTAAATGCTAATTAGATTGAACCCTAAGCTTAAATAAATACTAAACCAAATCGAACTCTAATCCTAAAGAAATACTAAACTAGATTTAATTGAAACCACATTGAATATTAGTTCTATAACCATAAATCATCCCATTAATCAAAACTATAACCATAAACCAAATTAAATCCTAGCTCTTATCCTTATTAAACAGTAACTAGATTCAACCCTAATATTAAATTTACACTAAACTAAATTTAACCCTAATAAATAAACACTAAACTAGATTGAATTGTAACCTTTAATAAAATTTTACCCTATCATTAACACTAAATCAAATTGGATGTGGAAACTATGGAGGTTAACCAAGAGCACATAATTGAGAAGCTGGAAGAGGATGTGAGTGAGATCAAGGAAAACCTGAACAATCTAGTGGAAATCAGTAGGTAGGTGATGAATAATAGCGCTGGTGATTTGGAAAAGATTAATTCCATGATGACTGATTATAGAACTAGGACCATCACCAGTGACCCTTGTTAAATTCTGTGAGAAGCAAGAATCGAGCCAGGATTTGATGTCGGTCATAGATCACATGCAACTCCAAGCAATGGATGATCGAAGATCAAAATAGCTGAATGAAGATAAATCTGATATGAGAGAAAAATAGAGATAAAGAAGAGAATTTAGAGAAGACTCTCACCGAGCTATCACTTAACTAAAAGGTGAGAGTATATTGCTTATTATATCGAAAAATAATAGCATATACAACTAAGAGGTGCATTAACTCCCACCTCCATAAAAAGTGGGAGGTTTTACCTACTACCACATAAAAGGTGGGAGGTTTTTACCTACTTGGTAAATGTCAAAACATGTGGCATAACCTCCTTACATGAAAACAAAAAAGGAGTTATAAGAGGTGGCACATAAGGCCAAAAGAGGGTGAGAAACCCAACTACCCCATAACCCACTTAGGAAATGACAAAATAGTGGTTATGAGAGGTGGCACAACAAGCCAAAAGAGGGTGTGTAACTCAACTACCCATGTGAGGTGGAGAGTTACACATGTAGCTAATTGTATTCTGCCACGTGTCCTCATATTAACCACAGCTAATAACCTAAGCAAGCTTAATAATATATGTGTAGGAAAAATAAATACCCCCTAACATAAGGAAAATAAGAAAACCTACACTAACACCCCCCATTAAGCGTAGCTTAGGTGGGTGAAAAGATGGGTCCCGACAAATGAGGCCATGTTAGGTACCCATGTACATAAATATCCCCCCCAAAAGAAGAAGCCCCCCCATAAGAGGAATAGACCCCCCTAAATAGAGAGAAAGAATGAAGGACTAAGAAGCCCCTCCTGAAGTAGACACGTTTTGCATCCCAAGGAAAGATCACAAATGAAGGAACTTGCTTTCGGTGAAAGGTTTGGTGAAGATGTCCGCAGTTTGCTGCGATGTAGAACAATACTTAAGATCAATGATGCCTTCCTGAATGAGCTCCCGAATATAGTGCATATGTATCTCAATGTGTTTCGTCCCCTGATGATGAACTGGATTTCTTGAGATCTGTATAGCACTCTAATTATCACAAAAGATGATGGTAGGTTTTCTAACTGGAATACCAAACTCAGTAAGAATATTTTGAAGCCAAATAGCCTCAGTGGTGGCATTGAATGCCCCTCGATACTCAGCCTCTGTCGATGAAAGAGCAATTCCAGACTGCTTCTTTCTCGACCAACAAACTGGACCAGAACCAAGTGAGAAGCAATACACAGAAGTGGACTTGCGATCCTGAGAATCACCTGCCCAATCTGAATCCATATATCCTACCAAGTCAATATCCACACCTGTTACATACTGAATTCCATAATTGTGAGTACCCTGAATGTAGTGGAGGATCCGCTTAGCTACTTTCCAATGCAACTCATGTGGCTCCTGCATGAATCTAGAGACCATGCCCACAGCATAAGAAATGTCGGGTCTCGTATGAGTCAAATAAATGAGGCTTCCAACAAGTTGTCGATATAAAGTGCCATCAACCAAGGGTGAAGAGCACTTAGCCTCAAGTTTGACCCCTGACAAAAATGGAGTAGGTGCAGGCTTACAATCAGCCATGTGAAATCTAGAGAGCATATCAAGTGCATACTTGGGTTGTCCAAGGAAGATTCCTGAAGATGATTGAGTGATCTCAATTCCCAAGAAGTAATGCAGAAGACCCAAGTCTGACATCAAAAATCTATCATGTAGAGCAATTTTCACTGCTTTGATGGTGGATTAGTGACTCCCTGTGAGTAACAAGTCATCAACATAGAGAACTAGAAATGTGAGAGTTTCATCCTGTTGCAGAATGTATATGTTCGGATCAGAATGGCACCGAGTGAAACCAACTGTCAGAAGGAATAAGTCCATCTTGGCATACCAAGCTCGAGGAGCCTGTTTGAGGCCATAGAGAGACTTTCGAAGTCGACACACAAGTGAAGGATCCTGAACAAACCCCTGTGGTTGCTCCATGTAGATTTCCTCCTGAAGGTCACCATGAAGAAATGCACTCTTCACATCCATCTGATGAACTTCCCAACGATGGGCTGCAACTATAGCAAGAACAAGTTGGATGGAATTCATCTTAGCAACTGGAACAAAAGTCTCAGAGTAATCAACCCCTGGAACTTGGGGAAAACCTTTTGCTACCAAGCGAGCCTTATACTTATCAACTGACCCATCCGCTGCAAATTTTGTTCGATAGATCCACTTGCATCGAACAAGTTTCCTTCCCTTAGGAAGAGGAACTAAATCCCATGTGTGATTCCTTTCCAAGGAATTGAACTCTTCTTGCATTGCAGCATCCCACTCAAGAACACCTGAAGCTTCTCGAAAGGACTGTCCATCAGAAGCTGAAGCAATGAAGAGATGTGGAGCTTGCTGAAATTGTGACCTTGTTCTTCTAGTATCTAATGGATCACCAAGCCAATCTTCTGTCGACTCAAATGTTTGTCGAGCCCAAAGAGGCACTGAGGCTAGAGAGTCTGGGGGAGAATCATCAACCTCTGAATGATGACTATGAGAGGAATGTGAATCCTCATCATCACTGTCACCATCTGAAGTAGAGGAAGAAGACTCCTCATCAAGATTAGGAGGATTAAGATCCTCTGAAGAACTATCATCATAATGCAATTTCTCCAATGTGATAGTGGATGGAGAAGTGGTATGAGAAGAACTAGAAGAACTCTCCTCAAAATGAACACTCCTCTCAATGAACAACTCATGAGTAGTGGGATGGAGAGGCCTATACCCTTTGACATCATCTGGATATCCAACAAATATGCAAGGCTTACTCTGCGGATCCATAGCCTTGCGTTTTTCAGCTGGAATGTGGGCCCATGCAAGAGAACCAAACACTTTAAAGTGTTTAACTGTGGGTTTTCGACCAGTCGAAGCTTAAAAGGGAGTTACCCCCTTCACAGCTTTATGAGGAACTCTGTTCTGGATGTAACACGCACAGTTGATGGCCTCTGCCCAATACTGAGGTGCCAAATACTTGGAGTGAATCATACAATTAGCCATCTCCTTCAAGGACCTATTCTTTCATTCTGTTACACCATTTTGTTGAGGACTGTATGGAACTGTGTGCTGCATGTTGATACCTTCTGAAGCACAAAATTTTTCAAACTGATTATTAACATATTCACCCCCATTATCTGTACGCAGAATCTTGATGAACTTCCCAGATTGTTTCTCTGCAAAGGCTTTGAAATCTAGAAAATTTTCAAAGACTTCAGACTTTTGTTTGAGAAAGTAAACCCATGTATATCTGGAAAAGTCATCAATAAATGTCAAGACATATCTAGCCTTGCTGAAATATGGTTGTGGAAATGGTCCTGCCAAGTCACTATGTACCAACTCCAATAGTTGTGTGGCTCTCCAAGCTTTACCTTTATCATACTTCTCCTCTAGATGCTTACCAAGAATGCACCCTTGGAAAACTCCATTAGAAAATCGAATAGAAGGCAACCCTGAAACCATTTCTTGTTGACTGAGTTGTTGTAAGTAACGGTAGTTCAAGTGGCCAAACTGTTGATGCCACAAACAACTCACCTCATCTGCATGAGTGAGTAAAACTATCAAAGGAGAGTCAGGAACAAAGTGAGAAAACCGATATAATCTAGAATGATGATTTTCTTTTCCCACGGCAACAGTAGACCCATTATGCATTTCACTGATTACCACTGCATCTGGTGTGAAGTCAACTCGCTTGCCAGAACCAGTGTGACTGATCTGATGAATAGATAGGAGATTAGTTGATAAAGATGGAATACAAAGGACATCTTGAAATGTTCCTTCATCCACATCAACAGACCCTCTCCCATGCACTTCAACATGAGTGTCATCACCCATTAGGATGGAAGGCATAGAACATGGCTCTAAAGATGTGAAATCATCTTTTGAAGAAGCCATGTGGTATGAAACACCTAAGTCAATTATCCAAGAATTTGGTTGTGAAGCAATAGCGACTAGGGCCTTACCCTTTCCTTTCCCCTTACTCTTATCTATGTCCTTAGAAGATCCTTTTGATGAACTCAGTTTGACTGAATCAGGAACCTTGATATTATTCTTTTCAAGAAGATTTGAAAGGTGATCAATTTGTTTCTTTAAACACTTATGTTCATCATGACCAGGCCTCTTACAATAAGAACACTTGACCTTCTCCTTCTCAGGTTGTTCACCTTTTGATGAAGAGGTCTCATTGTCTGCTTTTGAAGTAGCAGATTTTTGATCTTTCTTCTTCTCTCCTTGGTTCTTTTGTTTCTTATCTTGCTTACTAGACCCTTTCTGTTCTTTTGTGCCTTGATTTACAACTAAGGCATGTGACTTAGAGGGCTTTATTGTACCCATTTGAACCAATTTGTCCTGCTCCCTAGTGAGTTCTGCAGCAAAATCATCTAAAGAAGGCATTTTGAATGTAGTACCAAGGGCACATTTGGTAGCATAAAATGTAGAAACAAACACTGAATAGTTAGGACCAAGCTTAGAAAGAATACTCAAGATCAGTTGCTTATCATCTTTCTTAGTTCCACACTGTTCCAACTGCAATCTTATAGACTTAAGTTTAGTGAAGAAGTCTTGTATAGTATCAAAATTGGTTGGATTCAACCCTATGAGTTCATTCTCCAATTGATGACCTCTTAGTTCATCCTGCTTACCAAAGAGGTTTCCCAAAGTAGTCCATACTGCATTTTGTGTAGTAGCAGATTCAATGTGAAAAAGAATGTCAGGAGAGACTGACATGCACAATGTACCAAAAGATTCATCACATTTATTAAACCATTTAATCTTTTCTGTAGCATCTTGAGGTTCAGTTTCAAGTCCCATAGTAACACGATGATATCCATGTCTTTTCAGATATATTATCATCTTAGATTTCCATTCAAAGTAATTATATGGTGTTAAAAGTGGAACTGTAGATGCATTGATGAGAGCAGAAAAGAAGATTGCAAAGAGTTAAGAAGAGTGCAAGAAAGAAGACACAAGAGACACCCCCCCTTTCCACTAGTCTTTGAAATCACCCCCCCCAAATATTACAAGGTTGGCACTTTATAATTAGTGCATTTACAAGACTTTTATCAGATTACAATGCTTTCTAAAACTTTAATGGCCAAAATAGAAAGTTTAAATACATATAAATTTAACACAAAATCTGAAAAAATTAGCCTTATAGCTACTCAATGTATCTTAATACCTTTCCAACAACTATTTGTTTTTGTAAAATAGAGTTGTGAGAAGAAAGATATGATCTATAGAAGGGAAAAAAAAACATGCAGCTGATTCAACCTGCAATTATGAAGAGTGCTCATTTCCATCTTTCTGTCAAGTACTCATTTGCAAAATACTGACACCCGAGGCAAAAGTTATGCAACTTTTAAGAAAGGTTGCTGAATTTTCCTGATAGAAAACGGTTTAAGCCTTGTTGAAACTCGATTTCTGCAAAAATTATTAATTTTCTAGAAAAACCCTCCATAACCCAGAAGTTTATCGATGCTGGGAACAAAACCCAGAAGTATTTTTTTCTGAAAATGAACGAAGGTTAGAACACTAGGACCGAAATGAAAATAGCTCTAGTAAAATATTTCACTTTGATTTTTTTTACTGTGTTCTCCAAACTCTGAATTTGGTGAAATAAAAGTCACTTATGATTTTCACAAGCCTTCTGGACACTTTGGAAATGCTAAAGAAGCCTCCAATATTACCAAAAATGCTACAATCACCCAGATCTCAAAGAACACATATATAAAACCAGATTTAACTAGAAGCTTATTTTCCTTTAAATTGTTCTGATTCTCCAGATCACACGAAAATGCAGGAGAAGAGAATACTTGGTTTTTAAGAAAAATATTAGCTATCTAACAATCTCAAATCTCTCAAATAAATCAGAAAAGCAATGAGCTATACCAGACAACACGGCTCTGATACCATGTTAAATTCTATGAGAAGCAAGAATCGAGCCACGATCTGATGTCAGTCATAGATCACATGCAACTCCAAGCAATGGATGATTGAAGATCAATATAGCTGAAAGAAGATAAATCTGATATGAGAGAAAAATAGAGATAAAGAAGAGAATTTAGAGAAGACTCTCACTGAGCTATCACTTAACTAGTGAAGGTGAGAGTATATTGCTTATTATATAGAAAAATAATAGCATATACAACCAAGAGGTGCATTAACTCCCACCTCCATGAAAAGTGGGAGGTTTTACCTACTACCCCATAAAAGGTGGGAGGTTTTTACCTACTTGGTAAATGTCAAAACATGTGACATAACCTCCTTACATGAAAACAAAAAAGGAGTTATAAGAGGTGGCACATAAGGCCAAAAGAGGGTGAGAAACCCAACTACCCCATAACCCACTTAGGAAATGACAAAATAGTGGTTATGAGAGGTCGCACAACAAGCCAAAAGAGGGTGTGTAACTCAACTACCCATGTGAGGTGGAGAGTTACACATGTAGTTAATTGTATTCTGCCACCTGTCCTCATATTAACCACACCTAATAACCTAAGCAAGCTTAATAATATATGTGTAGGAAAAATAAATACCCCCTAACATAAGGAAAATAAGAAAACCTACACTAACACCCCCCCTTAAGCGTAGCTTAGGTGGGTGAAAAGATGGGTCCTGACAAATGAGGCCATGTTAGGTACCCATGTACATAAATATCCCCCCCAAAAGAAGAAGCCCCCCCATAAGAGGAATAGACCCCCCTAAATAGAGAGAGAAAGAATGAAGGACTAAGAAGCCCCTCCTGAAGTAGACACCTTTTGCATCCCAAGGAAAGATCACGAATGAAGGAACTTGCTTTCAGTGAAAGGTTTGGTGAAGATGTCCGCAGTTTGCTGCGATGTAGAACAATACTTAAGATCAATGATGCCTTCCTGAATGAGCTCCCGAATATAGTGCATATGTATCTCAATGTGTTTCGTCCCCTGATGATGAACTGGATTTCTTGAGATCTGTATAGCACTCTAATTATCACAAAAGATGATGGTAGGTTTTCTAACTGGAATACCAAACTCAGTAAGAATATTTTGAAGCCAAATAGCCTCAGTGGTGGCATTGAATGCCCCTCGATACTCGGCCTCTGTCGATGAAAAAGCAATTCCAGACTGCTTCTTTCTCGACCAACAAACTGGATGAGAACCAAGTGAGAAGCAATACCCAGAAGTAGACTTGCGATCCCGAGAATCACCTGCCCAATCTGAATCCGTATATCCTACCAAGTCAATATCCACACCTGCTACATACTAAATTCCATAATTGTGAGTACCCTGAATGTAGTGGAGGATCCGCTTAGCTACTTTCCAATGCAACTCATGTGGCTCCTGCATGAATCTAGAGACCATGCCCATAGCATAAGAAATGTCGGGTCTTGTATGAGTCAAATAAATGAGGCTTCCAACAAGTTGTCGATATAAAGTGCCATCAACCAAGGGTGAAGAGCACTTAGCCTCAAGTTTGACCCCTGACAAAAATGGATTAGGTGCAGGCTTACAATCAGCCATGTGAAATATAGAGAGCATATCAAGTGCATACTTGGGTTGTCCAAGGAAGATTCCTGAAGATGATTGAGTGATCTCAATTCCCAAGAAGTAATGCAGAAGACCCAAGTCTGACATCAAAAATATATCATGTAGAGCAATTTTCACTGCTTTGATGGTGGATGAGTGACTCCCTGTGAGTAACAAGTCATCAACATAGAGAACTAGAAATGTGAGAGTTTCATCGTGTTGCAGAATGTCTATGTTCGGATCAGAATGGCACCGAGTGAAACCAACTGTCAGAAGGAATAAGTCCATCTTGGCATACCAAGCTTGAGGAGCCTGTTTGAGGCCATAGAGAGACTTTTGAAGTCGACACATAAGTGAAGGATCCTGAACAAACCCCTGTGGTTGCTCCATGTAGATTTCCTCCTGAAGGTCACCATGAAGAAATGCACTCTTCACATCCATCTGATGAACTTCCCAACGATGGGCTGCAACTATAGCAAGAACAAGTCGGATGGAATTCATCTTAGCAACTGGAGCAAAAGTTTCAGAGTAATCAACCCCTGGAACTTGGAGAAAACCTTTTGCTACCAAGCGAGCCTTATACTTATCAACTGACCCATCCGCTGCAAATTTTGTTCGATAGATCCACTTGCATCGAACAAGTTTCCTTCCCTTAGGAAGAGGAACTAAATCCCATGTGTGATTCCTTTCCAAGGAATTGAAGTCTTCTTGCATTGCAGCATCCCACTCAAGAACACCTGAAGCTTCTCGAAAGGACTGTCCATCAGAAGCTGAAGCAATGAAGAGATGTGGAGCTTGCTGAAATTGTGACCTTGTTCTTCTAGTATCTAATGGATCACCAAGCCAATCTTCTGCCGACTCAAATGTTTGTCGAGCCCAAAGAGGCACTGAGGCTAGAGAGTCTGGGGGAGAATCATCAACCTCTGAATGATGACTATGAGAGGAATGTGAATCCTCATCATCACTGTCACCATCTGAAGTAGAGGAAGAAGACTCCTCATCAAGATTAGGAGGATTAAGATCCTCTGAAGAACTGTCATCATAATGCAATTTCTCCAATGTGATAGTGGATGGAGAAGTGGTATGAGAAGAACTAGAAGAACTCTCCTCAAAATGAACACTCCTCTCAATGAACAACTCATGAGTAGTGGGATGGAGAGGCCTATACCCTTTGACATCATCTGGATATCCAACAAATATGCAAGGCTTACTCTGTGGATCCATAGCCTTGCGTTTTTCAGTTGGAATGTGGGCCCATGTAAGAGAACCAAACACTTTAAAGTGTTTAACTGTGGGTTTTCGACCAGTCCAAGCTTAAAAGGGAGTTACCCCCTTCACAGCTTTATGAGGAACTCTGTTCTGGATGTAACACGCACAGTTGATGGCCTCTGCCCAATATTGAGGTGCCAAAGACTTGGAGTGAATCATACAATTAGCCATCTCCTTCAAGGACCTATTCTTTCATTCTGCTACACCATTTTGTTGAGGACTGTATGGAACTGTGTGCTGCATGTTGATACCTTCTGAAGCACAAAATTTTTCAAACTGATTATTAACATATTCACCCCCATTATCTGTACGCAGAATCTTGATGAACTTCCCAGATTGTTTCTCTGCAAAGGCTTTGAAATCTAGAAAAATTTCAAAGACTTCAGACTTTTGTTTGAGAAAGTAAACCCATGTATATCTGGAAAAGTCATCAATAAATGTCAAGACATATCTAGCCTTGCTGAAAGATGGTTGTGGAAATGGTCCTGCCAAGTCACTATGTACCAACTCCAATAGTTGTGTGGCTCTCCAAGCTTTACCTTTATCATACTTCTCCTCTAGATGCTTACCAAGAATGCACCCTTGGCAAACTCCATTAGAAAATTGAATAGAAGGCAACCCTGAAACCATTTCTTGTTGACTGAGTTGTTGTAAGTAACGGTAGTTCAAGTGGCCAAACTGTTGATGCCACAAACAACTCACCTCATCTGCATGAGTGAGTAAAACTGTCAAAGGAGAGTCAGGAACAAAGTGAGAAAACCGATATAATCTAGAATGATGATTTTCTTTTCCCACGGCAACAGTAGACCCATTATGCATTTCACTGATTACCACTGCATCTGGTGTGAAGTCAACTCGCTTGCCAGAACCAGTGTGACTGATCTGATGAATAGATAGGAGATTAGTTGATAAAGATGGAATACAAAGGACATCTTGAAATGTTCCTTCATCCACATCAACAGACCCTCTCCCATGCACTTCAACATGAGTGTCATCACCCATTAGGATGGAAGGCATAGAACATGGCTCTAAAGATGTGAAATCATCTTCTGAAGAAGCCATGTGGTGTGAAACACCTAAGTCAATTATCCAAGAATTTGGTTGTGAAGAAATAGCGACTAGGGCCTTACCCTTTCCTTTCCCCTTACTCTTATCTATGTCCTTAGAAGATCCTTTTGATGAACTCTGTTTGACTGAATCAGGAACCTTGATATTATTCTTTTCAAGAAGATTTGAAAGGTGATCAATTTGTTTCTTTAAACACTTATGTTCATCATGACCAGGCCTCTTACAATAAGAACACTTGACCTTCTCCTTCTGAGGTTGTTCACCTTTTGATGAAGAGGTCTCATTGTCTGCTTTTGAAGTAGCAGATTTTTGATCTTTCTTCTTCTCTCCTTGGTTCTTTTGTTTCTTATCTTGCTTACTAGACCCTTTCTGTTCTTTTGTGCCTTGATTTACAACTAAGGCATGTGACTTAGAGGGCTTTATTGTACCCATTTGAACCAATTTTTCCTGCTCCCTAGTGAGTTCTGCAGCAAAATCATCTAAAGAAGGCATTTTGAATGTAGTACCTAGGGCACATTTGGTAGCATAGAATGTAGAAACAAACACTGAATAGTTAGGACCAAGCTTAGAAAGAATACTCAAGATCAGTTGCTTATCATCTTTCTTAGTTCCACACTGTTCCAACTGCAATCTTATAGACTTAAGTTTAGTGAAGAAGTCTTGTATAGTATCAAAATTGGTTGGATTCAACCCTATGAGTTCATTCTCCAATTGATGACCTCTTAGTTCATCCTGCTTACCAAAGAGGTTTCCCAAAGTAGTCCATACTGCATTTTGTGTAGTAGCAGATTCAATGTGAAAAAGAATGTCAGGAGAGACTGACATGCACAATGTACCAAAAGATTCATCACATTTATTAAACCATTTAATCTTTTCTGTAGCATCTTGAGGTTCAGTTTCAAGTCCCATAGTAACACGATGATATCCATGTCTTTTCAGATATATTATCATCTTAGATTTCCATTCAAAGTAATTATATGGTGTTAAAAGTGGAACTGTAGATGCATTGATGAGAGCAGAAAAGAAGATTGCAAAGAGTTAAGAAGAGTGCAAGAAAGAAGACACAAGAGACACCCCCCCTTTCCACTAGTCTTTGAAATCACCTCCCCCAAATATTACAAGGTTGGCACTTTATAATTAGTGCATTTACAAGGCTTTTATCAGATTACAATGCTTTCTAAAACTTTAATGGCCAAAATAGAAATTTTAAATACATATAAATTTAACACAAAATCTGAAAAAATTAGCCTTATAGCTAGTCAATGTATCTTAATACCTTTCCAACAACTATTCGTTTCTGTAAAATAGAGTTGTGAGAAGAAAGATATGATCTATAGAAGGGAAAAAAAAACATGCAGCTGATTCAACCTGCAATTATGAAGAGTGCTCATTTCCAGCTTTCTGTCAAGTACTCATTTGCAAAAAACTGACACCCGAGGCAAAAGTTATGCAACTTTTAAGAAAGGTTGCTGAATTTTCCTGATAGAAAACGGCTTAAGCCTTGTTGAAACTCGATTTCTGCAAAAATTATTAATTTTCTAGAAAAACCCTCCATAACCCAGAAGTTTATCGATGCTGGGAACAAAACCCAGAAGTATTTTTTTCTGAAAATGAACGAAGGTTAGAACACTAGGACCGAAATGAAAATAGCTCTAGTAAAATATTTCACTTTGATTTTTTTTACTGTGTTCTCCAAACTCTGAATTTGGTGAAATAAAAGTCACTTATGATTTTCACAAGCCTTCTGGACACTTTGGAAATGCTAAAGAAGCCTCCAATATTACCAAAAATGCTGCAATCACCCAGATCTCAAAGAACACATATATAAAACCAGATTTAACTAGAAGCTTATTTTCCTTTAAATTGTTCTGATTCTCCAGATCACACGAAAATGCAGGAGAAGAGCATACTTGGTTTTTAAGAAAAATATTAGCTATCTAACAATCTCAAATCTCTCAAATAAATCAGAAAAGCAATGAGCTATACCAGACAACACGGCTCTGATACCATGTTAAATTCTATGAGAAGCAAGAATCGAGCCAGGATCTGATGTCAGTCATAGATCACATGCAACTCCAAGCAATGGATGATCGAAGATCAATATAGCTGAAAGAAGATAAATCTGATATGAGAGAAAAATAGAGATAAAGAAGAGAATTTAGAGAAGACTCTCACCGAGCTATCACTTAACTAGTGAAGGTGAGAGTATATTGCTTATTATATAGAAAAATAATAGCATATACAACCAAGAGGTGCATTAACTCCCACCTCCATGAAAAGTGGGAGGTTTTACCTACTACCCCATAAAAGGTGGGAGGTTTTTACCTACTTGGTAAATGTCAAAACATGTGACATAACCTCCTTACATGAAAACAAAAAAGGAGTTATAAGAGGTGGCACATAAGGCCAAAAGAGGGTGAGAAACCCAACTACCCCATAACCCACTTAGGAAATGACAAAATAGTGGTTATGAGAGGTGGCACAACAAGCCAAAAGAGGGTGTGTAACTCAACTACCCATGTGAGGTGGAGAGTTACACATGTAGCTAATTGTATTCTGCCACCTGTCCTCATATTAACCACACCTAATAACCTAAGCAAGCTTAATAATATATGTGTAGGAAAAATAAATACCCCCTAACATAAGGAAAATAAAAAAACCTACACTAACAAACCTCCCATGGGAGAAAAGTAGAAAAAGATTGCTACAGAGGGTGGACAGAGTGCTACTGTTGGGAAAATTAGTTCGGGTCCGTGTATTAGAACCAGGAGCCAGAGTCAGGACTAGGGAGCCTCCAAATTCATCATGGAGGACTTGGAGAAGATTAATAGGAGTATTATTTAGAAAAATACTGAATTGATGCACTTTCTTCGTTGAGTGCGTGGTCCTATTTTTTGGTTCATCTTTTTGTTTTTTGCTATCGGTCTATGTGGGGCTTGTCCCCTGTTCTAATTAGTTTTTTGATCTAGTTGGCTGCTGGCCTTGGTCTGTAATACTTTGTGTGTCAGGTACCTATAAAAATTGTTTATCTATATCAAAAACTCTAAATCAAATTGAATCCTAACCTTCAACTAAATTTCAAACCCTAATCCAAAAACTAAACCAGATTTACACCTAACACTAAACAAAAACTAACTATAACACTAAATCAAATGAAACCCTAAGACTAACACTAAACCAAAACAAACCCTAATACTAAAATAAAGGAAACCCTAACTGTAGTACCACTACCCTGTTCAAACCCTGTTTGACCTCGTTGACCAAGGTTGACATTTCTGTGGCTTATGTGGATGGTGGATTTATTGTGATGTGTATTCTGTTATTACATTTAAGAGTGTAATTAGATGAATTTGATTATGCAATATTGCTTATTGATGAGTAGTTGTGAACTTTTCTTCTGTATCATATTTGATTAATGCAAAAATGTTAATTTTATTTATGTGTTGCTAACAATGGACTAACACATCTGGTTCATGTGCAAGAAGAGATTACTTTAGTGGTGGATATTTTCCAATGGAAACTTTTTCACGTCGATGACTTGGGAAATGGCGAATATTTTGTACCGATTGGGGGTGGTCATGTCGCCAAAACATTATCAATTTTCGTCAAATTCACTGTCTGATCACCATATGTAATAATTGTTACGGCTATTAATATGTTCCAGATGGTGAGGCAGAGTTTCACGTTCCATTAATAATATTTCTTTCATGATACTTTGGTGGATTTCATATGTAAATCCCCCATGTGGCATTCTAGGAAAGATACTATTATTTACTTTGGGACTGATATGTAAAAGAATGACAAAAACTGCTATTATTTACTATGGGACCAATACATTAAGGAAAGATAGGAATTAGATGGATCTAATTCTAATAGATCTAGATTCTGATCTAATTCCAAGGGGGCTTTTAAGTGTGCCTCTTCTGTCCCTTAATTTGAATTATATATTGAGGATGCTAAAATTAGGGTAAATATGCTAGAATTGATGTAAATATGCTTGGACAGTAAGCTATAGTCATAGGATCGAGCCACAAACTAGGATCTAATGTTTATAAGAGCATTCAGATCTATTCCCATAAGGACCTTTTTATTTGTTACGATCGGGATGGTGGTCACTCTAGTCCTCTACACTTTTTGCACTCCAATGGGAGATTGATTTTTCACTTTAAATAAAGCTTATTCTAAAGATTGCAAATTTGTACCAAATTGTGCACACAATAGAGAAGGGAAATAGGTTGGGAATAGGGGTTTCCCTAAGTTAAACCCTAGTTTAGGAATAAACCTTGAATGAAATATTACAAATACTAAAATAAACAATGGAAAGATATACCTCAGATCTCTAGTGATTGATAATGATGCTTTCCTTCTTGAATGTAATCACATATGTTGTATGAAATGGAATGAATAAGAAAAAACCCTAATCACACACACATGCTTGCATATTAATGTTGTAATTTGCTCCACAATGGTTGACTTAAGGAAATGCAACCTTGAAGATCTCTCAAAATTCTTGATGATGAAAACTTCAATGCTTGAATGTTGTAGGTCGAATGCTTGGAGTCTAAGGATTGAAATGAATTGATTGATTTCTTTCTATATGAGGATCTAGGTCTATTTACCAATTAGGAAAACCTTGAATGGTTACATAGAGCAACCAAATTCATTTCTCATCTGAGAGATAGGTCACACCCTCCTCTTAAAAAAATGGGTCCCATTGAGGGGACTAGGGCACTGTATGCTCTTGTCCAAGACCAAGGCGCCAGTGCCCTAGTCCTCCTCAGTCATGGAGCTTAAATTGGCCTCAAGGAGAAGGACATACACCTAGAGGATCATTTTATAAGTGCATAAAAGTTTGAGTTAAGACATTGAATGGACCTAGACAAGAGATGAGGGAGAGATGTGCTAAAGTGGGAGCACAAATATGAGGTGTAAATTGGCTTGATGACAATTTGCAATGCTAGGGGTCTTCTAGATCTTCTCTTGAAGCTAGGATATTTCCTTCACTTGATGTATATAGAAGAAACCTTCATCTAGCATCCCTCTTCTACTGCATGCAATGAAAGTTTTGAGCTTATGGGTTATCTTCGTACACTTGTTAGTAAAGAGGTTGATGCTAGTTTTAAAATATATTTTTCCCAATATTAAAAATAAATATCTATATTAGTAGAAATTAAATGAGAAGAATAGAAATTAAATGACCAGAAGAAAATTGTTAAAAATGAATAACAACAATAACCCTGAACTTAATAGTCCTAATCCTTAGCGCTATCTCAAGAAATGTTACAAAAAATTACTAGCCTCCACTATGTTCATAAATTTGGTGCAATATATCATGCACTCAGCTTGGTTGAGGTGTTCAATGGGGTAGCTTAATGTCTTAAATGGGGGTTCAGTTAATTATTGGCCAAGGATATATCCTTAAAGATGGCACTAGCACTATATATGTAGCAAACTATTTCTCAAGTTTCTTATCATTACATAAAGAAACACTAATTAACAAAAGTAAAAGTAGTGTTGAAAGAGAGACCTATCTAATACAATATTTTCTATAGAAGACTTAAGAGAAACTAAATTTTTGGTTGTAGATAATAGTTCATAACTAATGAAAAGTGAAAACTTCATAACTAATGGCAAGTAACAACTTGGTTGCAACTAGGATTCTAATTATTAAAGAATTAACAAATCATAAAAGCAATAAGTTAACAATCATTAAGGAACTAATAGAAAACTAGCTACTATATTTATAAAAAACTAATAATAGAAAATATAGAGGATTACATTATGTCAAGTGGCCTTTGTTTCAGGAGTATAATCTCTGAGAAGTAATAGTACACTTAACTCAAAAGATAATTGACATCATACATTCTCATTCATAATGCATATCCAGATAATATGAATGCAAGTACACAGAAATATAGCAATAACCATTTTTACATTGTTCATAATTCTAACATTCATTATCTAGTAAAAACAAAAACAACTTAAAATGCTAACTAAAGAAGATCCTAACTAACACAAAACTTCCTCCTTTTAAAGAAATTCATATGGAGTGGATCATTACTTCTTTGAACTAATCCTAAATAGATTTTACATCACTTTAACACTAAGGAAAGTTATTAAGTGAGGAATTTTTAGTTTTTTTTGCATTGTTTCCTTAATTCTTTAGTAATAAAGAATCTATATGTACACTAAATGGGTCTTTGGATGGTTGTGTTGACTCCATTGGGTCCTATGTTGGTGAAAATATTAGGGTTTCCACCAAAAGAATGATGAAAACTGCTATTATTTACTTTGGCACTGATACATTAAGGAAAGATAGGAATTAGATAGATCTAATTCTAATAAATCTAGATTTTGATCTAATTCCAAGGGGGGTTTTAAGTGTACCTCTTCTTTCCCTTAAGTTGAATTGATTTATTGAAGATGTTAAAATTAGGGTAAATATGCTAGAATTGATGTAAAAATGCTTGGATAGTAAGCTATAGTCATCGGATCGAGCCAAAAACTAGGATCTAATGTTTATAAGAGCATTCAAACCTATTCCCATAAGGAGCTCCTCATTTGTTAGGATCGAGATGGTGGTCGCTTTGGTCCTCTACACTTTTCACACTCTAATGGAGGATTAATTTCTCACTATAAATAAAGCTTATTCTGAAGATTGTAGATCGGTACCTAATCATGCACACACTAGAAAAGGGAAATAGGTTGGGAATAGGGGTTTCCCCTTGTTAAACCTTAGTTTAGGAATTAACCTTTAATGAAATATTGTAAATACTAAAATAAACAATGGAAAGATGTACCTCATATCTTCATTGATTGATAATGATGATTTACTTCTTGAATGCAATCACATATGTTTTATGAAATGAAATTAACAAGACAAAACCCTAAACACAGACGTGCATTCTTGCATATTAATGTTGTAATTTTCTTGATAGTAGTTGATTGAAGGAAATGCAACCTTGAAGATCTCTGGAAATGCTTGATGATGAATACTTCAATTCTTTAGTGCTTTAGGTTGAATGCGTGAAATCTTAGGATTCAAATAAATGTAATGATGTCCTTATATATGAGGATCTAGTTCTATTTACCAATTAGGCCAACCTCCAATGCTCACATAGAGCCACCAAATTCATTTTGCATCAGAGAGACAGGTCACACCCTCCCCTTAAAAAAAAATGGTCCCATTAAGGGGGACTAGGGTGTTGGGTGCTCTGGTCTAGGACTAAGACACTTGTTCCATGGTCCTCATTCAGGGAGCTTAAATTGGCCTTGAGGAGAAGGACATATGCCTGGAGGATCATTTGGTAAGTGTATGTGGCATAAAAGTTGGAGTTAAGGAACTGAATGGACCCAGATAGGAGACAAGGGAAAGACACACTAAAGTAGGAACACAAACATGAGGCATAAATTTGGTGTGGGAGCACCTAGTTCTTGTTTAGATTTTGATGTAATTTTAGACTAAATGGATAAGGTCTAGGCTTAATAAAGCCATTTTGTGATGTAATAAGGTCCATGTGGACCAATTTTAATGTATTTGAGTCATTTAAAGTCAACTAGGTTCATTTACAGTTATTTAAACTCTATTATATTACTGGAAAAGAGAGAGGTTGGAGGTTTGTTCCAAGAAGACATGAATATGGCATGAAATATTGAAAAACAACCCATGTTTCCCTTGTTGTAGTCACTTTGTTCTTGTATTTAAAAAGTATTCATGGATTGAATCTAGTTGTGGATAAAATTATTGTGATTTTACTTTATTTTAGAACTAGTTTGATGCAAATTCATCAAGTTTTAAGAGAGTTATAGTTAATTCTTTCAAAACAAGCTGAATTATGGATTAGGGAGACTAGTGAATACAATAAATTCTATAAAATTTATTTTACTTGGTGGAATGGTCTAAAAATTAGTGAAATGGTTCTTTCATGCATTTTATTTCACACTCCAAAGTTGTGAACCAAAAGGTTGATGTTTTATATGGATATTTCGATGTCGTAGTTGATGTTTTTCTCATGTTTTAATCAAACAATGATGCATAGATGGTAGGTTTTGATAAAAAAGATCTTGGTGAATGATTTGTGAGAGTTGGAGTAGTATGTCCAAACCCTATGTGGGGTGTTTCAATCTTTGGAAAAAAAATTTATACTCGAGAGAGCATAGAACTAACAAACCCTCATTGTATGCAAGCCTAGATAGGCCAAAAGGTAAGCTTTTGGAGCTTGGTGAAATTGTGATTGTGTTCCTTGATAAAAACATTTAATTTTGTATATTTGAGACCTCTGGAGACTTATACAACTGGTTTTGGTATTTGGGTTGAAGGATTTCACAGGTTTTCTTTGCAAAAGTGGCCTAATTAGTCCTAGGAAATAGAGGACAACAAATGTTTGAAGCATGTTTTTCAAAACAATGTTGCCTTATTTTTGATATGTTTTAAAGAAGACAAATGGGTACTGAAATATGTTTTTTAAGGTTGATATATGAGGTCTTATTCAAATGTTGTGAAGGAAAATTCCTATTTGAAGGGCTCATAGGAGATAAGCCAATTAGGGGATGCATATAGGGGTTTGATGAAACTAGAGTTTCTGTTAGTATACAAGGGTGTATATATGTTTTATTTAATTGATTTAATATGTTCCCAAAGTTAGCGGAGTCTTGTGAACCATCAATGCCTTATTCGGTGTTTGTAATCTTATGAGGCATAATGCAATTGTGAAGAGAACTTGGGTTTGCTAATGGTTGAGAGTGAAGGTTGGTTAAAAGTTAAAATTAATATGAATACATATGTTTCCACCATCATGATGGATCAGAGACTAAATTATGCAGGGTTTCCTTGTCTAATGTGATTGGCTTTTTGGACTATGGGAATATTACGAGCCCATTGTTGTGAAATATGCCTACATGGTGTTGATTGTAACCCCACCTTCTACATCAATTGGTATCAAAGCTCAGAAGGTATGGACAAATTGAGTTGGAAGTGTGTGTTTGTGTGTTTGTGTTTTTGTAGGTTGAGAAGAGAACCTGGTTGCCAAAAGACTAGGTAGAGAAGAGAAAGACCTAGGTGAGGCAAGGACAAAGTGGAAGCAAGGTTAAAGGGACTTTCTTGAAGAGATGGATTTGTTAAAGAGGTATTTCATAGGTGATGGTTCAACAAAGAAGAAACAAGATAAGAAAAGAGAAGAAAAAGAGAGAAATATGAAAGAGGAAAGGATGAAGCAAAACAAGTTTGAGTAAGAGATAAGAAAAATAAGGCAAACTTTGGAACAAATGGTAAAGGATATGGAAGAGATGAAAGAGAGAACATATCAGTTTCTCAAACAAGACACAAGTTGACATTTCACAGTTATAAAGAGAGTTGTATGGCCTATTCAAAAGATGATTAAAAAAAAAGATAATTTAAAACATTAGAACCAGATATGAAGACAAAAGAACCTATGATGGAAAGAGGTAATGAACAAACAAAGGAGGATAAAGAAGAAGATTTATGGACAATATATGCAACCATTGAGAATGAATGGAATAGTAAGGTTGGAGTTGAACAAGTTGAGGTGACGATGATAGAAGAAGAAGAAGAAGAAGAATGTATAGAGATTGATGATAAGATTGGTGATGAAAGGATGCAAACAACTCCATCAGATGTTGTCATGCAGCAAGAGTCACCAAGGAGATTTGAGAAGAAAAACAAAGATTTCATGTATGACCTTGATACTAATCCAATTGTTTTTGTCCATGAAGTTGTTATTGTATTTGTCTCAGTCCAGATATCAAGTAAAGAAGATTGGAAAAGGAAACAATTTCCTTTTGACGGGTCCAAATACCTAACCAAGAGAATGGGAAGACCAAGACTGAAGATGAAGCGGAATGTTGGTCCAATTTCTAGAGATGATATATGTTTTCAATCACTAGTTCACTGGAAGGGTACACCAGATGAAAGAAGAATTTGGATATCAAAGAAGGAGGAGATCAAACATGATTTTGTTGTAGGTCCTCAATCAAGGGACTTGAGTTTCTTTTTCATGGGCTGTATGGTGAAGGAGCACCTAGTTCTTGTTCAAATTTTGATTTAAATTTAGGCTAAATGGATAGTGTCTAGGATTAAGCAAGGAATTTTGTGATGTAATAAGGTCCATGTTTTACAAGCTAGGGTTTTTGTTGCACCAAATGATATGACCTGTCAATACACGATACAACCACTACACTTATACAATCCACAGGAGGCTATTAAACCATGTCGTGAATCCCTGTGAGGAATGTTGGCCTACTGCCAACAACCCCCCCCCAAGTGTCACTCATCATGGCCTGCATGATTCAACCCTATGACCAAACTCTAATACCACTTGTTACAAGCTAGGGTTTCCATGGCACCAAAAGATTGACCCGTCAATGCCTGATACAACCACTAGACTAATAGAATCCACAGGAGGTTGTTAAAGCATGTCACGACTCCTCGTGAGGGATGGTGGTCCACTGCCAACACCATGTAGACCATATTTAATGTATTTGAGTCATTTGGATTCAAATAGGTTCATGTTGTTAAGTTTTGTCAAAAATGCAAAGAAAATTGTAAAGTTGTCATGTTAAAAAGTTGTCAAATTGCAAGTTTTGGGAAGTTTAAGGGTCATCGAGCCCAAAAGTTAGTTTTGTTTAGTTGCAAATATTTATTAAAGGGTGTAAGGGTGTTATAAACTCCATTCCATCATTGGAAAAGACATAGTTTTGAGGTTTGTGTGAAGAAGCCTTGAATATAGCATGAAATACTGAAAAATAACCCATGTTTCCCTTGTTGCAGTCACATTATTCTTGTATTTGTAGTTTATTCTTGGCTTGAATCTGGTTGTGGATTTAATTATTATAATTTTTCTTTATTTTTTAATTGGTTTGATGCAAAATCATCAAGTTTTAATAAATTTATAGTTAATTCTTTCAAAACAGGCCAAATTCTAGGTTAGGAAAACCACTAAATACAATAAAATCCATTAAAAAAGTTGACAATCATTAAGGAACCAATAGTAAACTAGCTACTATATTAATAAAAAAGTAATAATATAAAACATAGAGGATTACATTAGGTCAAGTGTCCCTTGTTTGAGGAGTATAATCTCTGGGAAGTAATAGTACGCTTAATTTAAAAGATAATTGACATCATATATTCTCATTCATAATGCATACCTAGATAATAGGATTACAACTACAAAAAAAATAGAAACAACCATTTTCGCATCGTTCATAATTGTAACATTCATTATCTAGTAAAAATAAAAACAACTTAAAATGGTAACTAAAGAAGATCATAACTAACACAAAACTTCCTCCTTTTAAAGAAATTCATAGGAAGTGGATCATTACTTCTTCCAACTAATCCTAAATATATTTTATATCGCTCTAAGACTAAGGAAACTTATTAATTAAGGAAAAACAAAAATACTAGCTAGAATATAGAGTCCCATCTTTTAATGAACTCCTTTATTCCTTACTAGTACATAATTAAGATGTGATTCACTGCATTGAATCTAATACAATGAGGCATAACCTCCTCATGATCCATAATATTAGAGGTATTCCATGTTCACATGAAGAGAAACATTCACCAATGACTCAAGCATGACTGTAACTCTCCTACCATTCATTAACTATTTCCATACTAATTGACAAAGTATGTCTCCTTTGGCTACGAGTGGCATTGGCTCCCTTCAAGCCACCTATTAGTTATTTACAATGAATAATAATCCTCTCAAATTATCATCGATAACATTCAACAATATATCAATCATTAAATAACAAAAAATATTCCATATCAACATGTCATTTATATACTATAATTGGATGATAATGTAGCTATGAGGATGATTAAAACATATAATAAGTCTAATAATGGTCTAATAAAGTTTTACAAACTAGCATGAATTAAGTAAAAATAGCTCGACATTTGCTAGACTCATCATACTTCAAGGAAGAGATATATGATCCTCTTTTCTGACATATCTGAAACCATAATAATAATTTTGTAAAAATATTTTCTCTATACTTATCTCAATATATTTTCTTTGTCTTAATTTTGACAACTCATTAAAATAGTCTTCATCTTAAAATTTAAATATATCTATCAACATTTGACTAAACTCATCAAAATTTTTTACTCGATTGTGGCCTTGAGTATTCATACCTTGGTACCACTAGTCATAAGTAGCATCTTCAAGTTGCAAAGTTTCATACTAAACAAAATCCTTCTCCTTCATAGGGTTGATAGTGAAAAAGGTTTGTAGCTCCTGTAATCTAGCTTTGGCCAAATTCTTATTTGTTTATTCAAGCTAACAGCTAAAAGTTTACTCAACTTTTTCTTGAGCTCTTTTCCACTTGATTATTGATATTTCTTATCAAATTTTGTAGGAAGCAATGTATTTATCATGTCCACATAATCTTTGAATTAAACTAAATTTTTGAATTATTCATCTACATTACTAAAAGTAGTTTTTATTACAATTGAATCTCCTATATTTTCTTCCATATGATTAAAAGTTGGGTTTGGAGTAGGTACTTCATAGATGATGGTAAAAAAATATTCTAGGAAGTTTTAGAAAAGGTTTTATTTCAATCTTTAGAAACTTTTGAAGTACTTCCTTTCTCTGGTGTAGACATCAAGCCTTGTAGTTTCTTTACAAGAATCCTCATCACTTACATGATCTTCATAATTATTTTTGTATAGTTTTCTTGTATTTTCTTAGATGTCAAGAAAAAGAAATTATGCTTCTCAAAAACATAAACCATGTCTACCCTCTTTTTAGCTTCTACTTAAATTTCTTCTAAGTAATATTTGTCCAAAAGTCCATTATTCTTTTCATGTTACAAATATCTCCTTTCCCTTTAACATTGTTGTATTAATTTAGTTAAACACCAAAGATGGAAATATGATAGATTTGGTACCATTGGAATATCCCTTGGAAATAATTTAGATCAGGTATAGTATCATTTTAAATATCTTTAATTAAATATATGCCAACAATTTTGAAACTACACCAAAACAATGCATTGAAAAATGCTTGAAATAACACATGAAAATTTGATAAATCCGTACAAAACCTAATATATAATCAATATTCAGATTTGAAACAATAAATTAGTTCCTATTTACTATCATAAGATTATTTATGCAACAAATATTTACAACAACAATTATCCAAATTTAAAATGTAAAATATGTTCCTAGAAAGCATTATTGAACATAACTATATTAAATTAAACTTCATCCAATATACAAAATATTTACCAAATTATTAAATATCTATATAAAATATAAAATAAAATTAATTTAAATTGGAAATGATGTTATCAAATTCTATATAAAATTGGAAACACAAACCCACAACTATTAATTTAAAACTAGTACCAAACCCATACAAATTAATGAAGAAAAGATTGAAATTTGGAACCACTCTACACACTGGAAAACTTTAACTTAGACTGCATATTGATCATGTGCTTTAAAATCCTATTCTTTGATCATATTAAAACCATTAAATTTCCCATTGTTGAGCCTCTTTCTCCATAGGTTTATCAACCCTTGAAGAACAACAAAGCTTAAATAAAGAAAATAGCAAAGTGAATACATGAAATGAAGCCAAAACCATACTTGAATCCAAACCACATTCAATTCAAATTTGGGCACCCAAAACTTAACAGCAAAAGAGGGATAATCATCCATTCCAATATTGATAACTTCTTTCCTAAGTGTTCACCACTCTCATATGTTGTCCAATAAAAGGGCCATTTGTTCAACTTGTAATTTAATGAAAAGAAAGTCAAATAATATCCAAGAAGATATCTTCCAAATTCCATGTTAATAATTGTTCATTTATATATTTATAATATTTTTATGAGAAAATATTAATTTTGAGTTAAGGTAGATGAGGTTGCGCTCTTAGCTTTTGTCCATAATAGAAGAAAATTGTATGGTAAATTAGTTGGCAAGATAAATACCAAATTAGTAGGGTAATGAGTCCTAATTGGATAGGAAATATTACCATATGAATATTTTGTTAGCCAATTTTATCAAACCCATGAATAGATAAAGATGTGATAGGATGACAAGAATGATACACATGACTATGAGGTAACAAGTCAACACTATAAAGATTGACACCTAATGATCATTAAGATTATTCTTGATACCCATAGTATTAATACCAACAATAATTATAAATGGGTGAACTTAACTTTTATTTGAGGAGGAGGAAGTTCATACTAATGGAATATAGTATATAGAGTATTAGAGAAAATAAATTTGTTCAAATTATTAACACCATTTAGTCTACTAGAACATAGTATGAGGATATTTTGTAGAGCCTCATAAATTATAACATGATAAACAAGAGTAGTTTGAAGAATATCTATAAGAGAGATATTAGAAGATATTAGTAGATCAATAATCACAACTCCTTACGAAAACCCAACATAGGGTAACACAAAATACCACATGATGCTATATGATGACTCAACTCAAGATATTAGACTAAAAGTATATAAGCTTAAACCTAGAGTGTTGAATGGTATTTCATGTCACCTCCAATCAACTTTCCATTGGGATAAAGACATGCTCAGACCTGTGAAGCTAGGTGGAGTCGATGTCTTGTACCTGCAAACCTATCACCACCAATACAAATGCAACAACATTTACCATAATATATATCATGAAATAAACAAACAAGTGAAAAGGAATCACAATGTCACATCGTTCTCAAGAATGAGTGGTATGACATCATCCCTATCACAATCATAGTAGAAGACAATCAAAACAAACAAGCACTAACATAGTCATCATATCAATTGCTACAACGAAGTATGGTTAGTACATAATAAGATACCATCAAATCTCCATAAGCAAATATAAACTATACACATAGATCATCAAATAGTAATCCATCATCATAATAATCTATGAATATAATCATCCACATGAAATCATAATGTCAAGTGCAAATATGATACATCTATCATCAATAATGAAGAATCCAAATCATAACTAAATCCATAAACATCTATCAAAAATATCACAAGATAGTCTAAGATATAACAATATAGTCTATCGATACATAAAATAAAGATCAATCAGGGACGAGCACTAGAAAACATAGTATGAGGATATTTTATAGAGCTTCCTAAATTATAACACGATAAACAAGAGTAGTTTGAATAATATCCACAAGAGGGATATTAGCAGGAGAAATTTGAATTTTCTTGATAAGATTAATTTACCCCAAGGATATTGAAATAGGTTTATGAAAAAGTGCTAGAATAGTTTTGTAGGCTTTAGGTAGATGAAATGAATAAATAATATTAATATATTGCAAAATAAATGACAAAAAAATAACAATTCACAATAACACTCAAATTACTAATAAAAAAATAAACACTAAAATTTAATATGGATCAACCAATGCAGGCTACATCAACAAAGAGATAGTTGTCCACTTACTTTTTATTATCCAACAAAGAGAAAATTATTATTTGTTGATTTTTCACATTTTGTAGATCCACTTATTTATAAATTCATTTACATATATTACAAAAGTCGATTTACATGCTAAAATTAGAACTAACTCCTTTACTAAATAAATGGTACTTTTTTTATAATGGGTGTTGCCCCCATGCCCCTAGTAGCCTCCACTAGGGGTGTTCCCCCATACCCTAAATGTGAACTCCACCCCCATACCTCTACTTGGTACATATCAGCTCCTAAGCCCCATAGAAGGGGATCTTACCCACTACACTCACTCGCTAATTAATTTGGGAAAAAAACCAATAGTAACAAAGTTAACAAAATTTAAGTTGAATGGCATGATCAATCACCACATACAAACAATCTCCCACTCAATGATTGATAAAGCTCTACACTAAAAGAAATCTCCCATTTGAAGACTAGCCTTGGATGAACATTATTTCACTTGTAGCTCCCACTAGATTTATGCACTTGGAATTGTATTTTTTCTTAGCTCCATAATTATCATTCTTGAAGGCTAATATAAATAGTAAGATAGTAATAGTTTATCTCAGCTTATCATGCCTTCATTAACATATCTACATGATTATGGGTAGTGTCAATCAATTCTTTCTTCAACTATCATTCCTCTAAAATTCATGATATGGAATGGTACCTGATCTATGTATATGGTCTTAGAATGAAGGATTGAGTTTTTTAAAAGATGCATGATAGTCTAACTATAATTGTACAACTCACTCTTCATGTAGTGTTTTCCTGATTCCTCCATTAGCCTTTGTAAAAAATCATCTTTTTAGTATCCTACATAATAGCAACGTATTCTTCTTATATTATTGAAAGTGTAACAACCTTTTTCCACCGTTAAATCCAACTAACTATTATTCCACTTTTATTAAACACATACTCAATTTTTCGCTTCCTACTATCTATATCATGTACTAAATCTAAATTAAGTTATCCCTCTAGAGTAGAGTTAGAACCTCTAAAACATAATCCTTGAGTATTGGTTGCACTTAAATACCTTATAATCCATTTTCTAGCAATCCAATGCTCTTTTCAACAAGATTATTCATATACTTTCTCACAAATCCAACTACATATGCAATATATATCCTTTTACACACTATAGAATACATCAATCTACCAATCGCTAAAGATTATGGAACCTTGGACATGAAATCCATATCCTCTATTAAATACTATCTCCATGTAAAAGTAAAATTGATCTACATAATTTTCTAATCTCATTTTAAAATTAATAACAATCATTTCATAAATTATTGTCTTTCAAATATCTTATTAAATGAATCTTTAATTTATATAATGTAATCTTCATTAAACTAAATGTAAATATTTACCATTTAATTAAATTTATATATACATCAATTCAAATACTTAATCTCAATTATTTTATATTAATCCTAACTGACAAATGTAAAATATTTTTTTAATGTTGCTTTATTTAGTTATATGAACATCATAAATAATATATAAATAAATAAATAAATATTAATATTTAATATTTAATTAAATTTTTTTATACATCAATTTAAATACTTAATTTCAATTATTTTATATTAATCCTAACAAATGTAAAATAATTGTTTGGGGATGCTAAATCTAGTTATATGAGTATCACTTCAGCAATCATGAGTAATAAAAAAAAAAACGAATTAAAAAATATAAATATATCTTAAATATGTTTGTAAATTTCAAAATATAAAAATTTAATCTAAATATGTCTATGCAATGTGATTTTGACGTGCCGTGTGTCGATCCACATTTTTTTTTTGAATATGTATTTTCATTTCTAATTAATAAAGTCTGACAATAGATGCGTGTATTTTTGTCTGATACAATTCAGTGTAGTTCAAATCAGCTGAACCCAGGCAATTCTAAGAAGATGAAGCGTTCACAACTTGTAATATCACTTTCAATTATTCTTTCCGTTACTGATCTTAGCTACAGCAGAGAGTTGATCCTCATGAACTTCAATCAGGAGAAATTCAGAATCGTGACGGCTATCAAGCTGTTGCAGACAATGAGGCAGAGCTTGGCGGTTCATAAAACAATTTGCTTGCATGAATAGGTTGCTGGCTTCGATACGTAGATCCCCCATGCGGGATTCTACGCTTGTGCACCAGTCGGCAAGTTCCTTCTCCCTGCAATCCATCTGCTTCTCCTCCTGCATTTGCATTTCTTCACTTCACTATTGCTTAACAAATTAATGATGAAAATAATTTCAATTTTGTATGCGAATTCGTGGAATGCATTGCTGTCATCTAGCAATATGTAGTGAATGAAGCGTCAGGAATAGTTTCTTCTGGCGACCCCTCAAAACAGGCGATAAGCGGAAAATAATATAGTCTATAGGGAGAAGAATATTTTAAACCAAAATTCTTAAACGTAACTGATTTAGTTTTAGATGACATAAGCGGAAAATAATATAATTAGCCGATAGGCACCCCGCCATCGGAAAACTGTCTCACGCTGTTAAATCGTGATTTTCCATTATTGATAGTTATTTCGGCCGTTTTCCGTTTCAAATGTTTTTTTGTCAGCGTTGGGGGACATAGTATACCTACAAAAACAGCCGTCGTCTTCTCTTTTGGCATTCGATATTACGCCGGATATTTCTCACGCCCGAAAATTGTCGGGAAGTTTCCGTAGACCATTTTTATGGAAAACGTGTTAAGTTAATTTCAACAAAGAAAATCGGATTTCTTTCTGTTTTATTTCATCGCCTTCCTCCACCACCAAAGGGAAACATCCATCATCCAGACCTCACTAAAACTGTGATAATTTCATAAATTTTTTTAGCTTACTATGAATAAATTGACGCGTCAGATGTAGGCCAGATTAGTTTTTCAGGTGCCAAAATATTGAAGATTGTGCTTTGTTATTTGTTTGAAGCCCTCCTCTTTACAACAAAACGAACTGTCATCTACCAAATCATGCAATGAGTTCAAAGAGCAGGGAAACATGAGACTGGGCATGGAAATAGTTATGTTTTATCTCATCTCCGGCTGAGACCACTTGAGCAATCTCATAAACGACTAGAGCTCAGAAAATGGATGACATTCATTCTCCATATGATCGGGTAGGGATTTTTTATTTCTGATCGGATTGATATGGTTTGGTTTCTTGAAAATAATAGAAAAACCCTGATCCTTGCCATTCAAGACAATCCTAATATGATGGGTCGTATAAAAAATGATTGGTTGTTAAAAAATGAAGCTCACTAGCTGGTCAAACCCTAATAAAAATGGTAAATCGCCAAATCCCACTTCTACCATTGAGATTATACAAAGAACTATGCTCAAAAGTTGAGGGTGTACCTGTGTTTGGAAAGTTGAAATATAAGAAAGGAGGATGGAAAATTATGCCCTTTGTTATAGGCATAAAACCAAACCCTCTTCCATTTATTTATTGTTTTTTTTTATAATTTTCAGAGTTGAAAAGATGGTTAATGTAGTCTTATATCTTGGCGGGAAATGAGAGTTGTGCAAATCTGGTAGTGAACAACTTATCAGTGAATCTGGTGGTGTTCTTGACCACTCAGTTTTATATAATCAGGTTGCAGCTGCAAAAATTGCTACCATCTGGGGAGAAATCAACACTTTAGCACCATTTTGCGTGATTCTTTAGCAGATTCGTATCTTGGAACATTTTGGACCATTATCTTTTCCTCTGTCACATACATACTGGTGAGCCAACTCTGAGTGGCAGGTTCAATGCATTCCGAAAATTTCACCATTTTCATCTTTATAGTTGCATTTCTATCTTTATACCATCAGTAAATTGAATACCCCAGCAATCTGTTGCAATATGTGAAAGTTCTATTAGTAAGATCCTTCTAATGGACACTCGGAACTTCATATTATTTTTTGTTAAGATAAACTTGATGATATTCATAAAAACTGTTGAGACTTGAGCATAAGTTTTAAACTTCTAGGTGAACAAAAACATCACAAGTAACACTATATCTAGGCTTTATAAGAAGAGTATGATAAATGTTTTGTTTAGAAGAGAGAGGTATATTTAGAGTTTATTAAATGGTTTTCTTGGAAATCAGATATTTTTAGAAGTATTGAAAAATTCATTCTAGACTTTAGTTGGCAAAAGCTTGAAGTGGATTGAAAACTTAAATTTTATCCTATCCGGAACCGTCATAGTTGAACATGTGAGATCTATTAATATGGTACAAAAAGTAATCATGAAGTTATCCCAGTCCATAATAATATATATCTTCAATTTCAAGTTGTAATTTTGTAGTATCAACATTATGGATTATAATTCTAATTAACATCTTTTTGTAAATATGATAAAAATCATCAAATATATGTTTAACAAGATTCAGCGTTTTTATTCTTCTTTTTTTTCTAAAATTTGATTAATTTTTGTAATATTGTTTCTTGACATGGTCATTTTGGGCATTGCTTGGCAGACTTGTTCATGAAAATTGACAGGAGTAAATGTTTGTTATAGCAGATTGACAATTGGGAGCATTTTGTTTGATCATTCATACTGAGTTTGTGCTCATGGTGGATATGTTCTGTTGGCCTTGGAGGGGTAAGTATTTTAGATGTCCTTGTATTTCCATGTTAGGTCTAAATCATATTAGCTTAGGCTTTGTACGAGAAAAGATTGCATGTATATAATCTATTATTTTTTATATATGAAGCTACAGTTCAATACCTATATTCATATAACAAAATCCATTGCTTTTCTTATTTTAAATATTTGTTATGATATAGAAAAAAATGCTAATTGAATATTTATATGTATATTACAATAATTTTCTTTGTAGATTAATATTATTCTCTTTCAAAGAATATTGCTATTGTTTTTCTTAAAAATGTTTGCGATATATGTTTAAATAAATATTCTCCATTGGCATGTTTATGTTGGACACAATGGATCACTGAGAGGGGGCTGAATCAGCAATTTAACACTTTTTTCTTCAAACAGAGATATACCGGTACTCTATGAAACAAACAGAGTGTTGACCGGTAAGCCAAACTATGCAAACTAAGTGTGTGAAAGGATTTTCTATAATATCAAAACAACTCATACACAAGAATGCATCACATAACAACAGATATACGAATAAAACCCAATGTGGAAAAAACCTTTGTGAGAATAGCTGCTGGAGATCTTTTGCTCCAACCTAGCCTCACAATATACCTGATCTAATTACAATTTTAGGGTACCAACCCAAGAAGCACCAACCCCTGATTTATGAGCACCAACTCAAACCAACACCAACCCCTAAACAATTTATAGGCTAAAACCTAAATGATCTACAACCCCTGCACTAACCACCTACTTACTGAAGATAATATAAAGATTCAAATACAAAAATAAATTCCCTATTGCAAATGAAGTTTTGCAACCCTTCAACAGTCTACTCTACCGGTTTCAATCTTACTGGTCTGTGAAACATTCAAACACACTGCAACACTGCCTTTATGCTAATCCTTACTCTGTTGAAACTTCTCTTCCTCTATCTATTAGATTAATTTCACACCTGCCCACACTTTGCTAGGTTTTGTCTCTACCGGTTTGTTCTCTCCTGGTTCACACACCTTACCAGTTTCTAGTCACAGTCACTTAAGATTTCTTGTTTTTCACTTAAACAATATTTTCTATCTCTCTTTCATTCACAAGCATAATCACAAATACTTTCATAGTAGCAGTGTCATCGATTTAGACTTGTATATTTAAAAACAGGTTTTCTCGCCAAAAACAAGTTCAAATTTCAAGCGGTTAGGGTATCTTTCGTTCGACCAAACCTAAAAGCAATCTGATTCGATCTGTCTTGGATCGTTCACTTGCTTTGGGGAAATGCATCTATACATGTTTTTATTCATCCAATGTATGTTTTCTAAAAGTAGCAAACTTTACCCTGCTTTACGACCTTGATCTTTGTTGACCTCTTTTCATCCAATTGTTTCTAACTGAAGGTCAATCTGCAATCAGATTTCATGCCTCGATCACCATGCCAACAACAACTTGATCATTCTCTATCATCCATTCTTCCTTGACCCCTAACAATTAAATAATATCTTGTGATTTGTGGATTTATCATTTAATGACCACCAACTACACGGACAACCATGTTGATGAATATTTTATCAACCTCTGCATGTTTGCCACCTCATCTCCCCATGACATACATCAACATACATTCATCTCACTGACAAAGATTTGGTTCAAAACTAAACATCCCTGCTAGTACAAATCTTTCTACCAGTACAAACATTTACTAGTATGCCTAATACACAAGACAACTACTTTTATTAGCATCACATCATACTAACAGTTCATCTTGCCTTCCGGTATGTCTTCATGCCATTCATTTAGTTCAGGTCACCGGGTGTTGTTGTGATTCATCTAACATTCTGCCTCTTCATCACAAACAAACAACCAACTATCATACTGATTTATGCCTTACCAGTTAATACCCAGGCATGCCAACTCACTTCTGCATCTCACCTCATACCAGTGGTATCATCTGTCAACACATAATCATACTTCTCTTCTTTATGCTAGTTCAATCTTCTTCATCCCGGGCTGACACACACTACCGATAGCCTGCAATACCGGTTGACATCATTGACAACTCAATGCCAGCAATCTCCCCTTTTGGCATTGATGTCAACACTTTATGTTTTGGTTTCTCTTCCCCTTTGACAACAATGGCAAAGGAAACCTTACTCTGACACCAAACATACTACGAGAGTCTAACCTTAATCTCTCCCTTGTCTTCAACCAGTAGGACACATTCTCCCCTTGTGTCCATGCTTAATAATTCAAGAGTGATATGATAGTAATAATCATTGAATCCCCCTAAACCATACACCTCCCTACACATTTAAGTGTTGTCTTATGGTGGGACAACTCCCATCTTTTGTCTCAAGTAGTCAAATGAGCCCAAAGGAAGTGGCTTGGTAAATATGTTAGCAATCTTCTCATCAGTTGGAACATATTCTACTATGACCTCCTTGTCTGCTACTTTTTCCCTCAAGAAGTGATACTTGATTGCAATGTGTTTTATTCTTGAGTGCATTACTGGATTCTTGGAGATGTTGATTGCAATTGAGTTATCACACCAGATTGGAATAGGTTTTGGTATCTCCACCTGTATGTCCTTTAGTGTCTGCTTCATTCACAATACCTATGAACAACATGTAGCAGCTGCTATATACTCTGCCTGAGTAGTAGATAATGACACTGAATCTTGCTTCTTGTTGTGCCATGATACTAACCAATCTCCTAAGTACAAGGTGCCTCCACTTGTACTCTTCTGGTCATCAATACTTCCTGCCCAATCTACATCAGTATAAGTCTACAAAGAGAAGTCTCCTCTCTTTGGATACCAGAGACCATAACTGATAGTTTCTTGCAGGTACCTGAAGATTCTTCTGACTGCATTTAAGTGAGACAGTTTAGGAGCAGCTTGGAATCTTGCAACCATGCAAACAACTTGTACAATATCTTGTCTAGATGTTGTTTGATATAAAAGACTACCAATCATAGACCTATATAGTTTTTTCTCTACTTCCTATGACTCCTCTAGTTTGTTCAACTTACAACGGGTAACCATGGGAGTACTTACTGGTTTTTTGTCCTCCATTTGAAATTTCTTCAACATGTCTTTAATATACTTGGTTTGTGAGATGAAAACTCCTTTCTCCTACCGTGAGATCTGCAAACCAATAAAATAGGACAACTCACCCAGCATGGACATCTCAAATTCTTTCTTCATCTGATTTGAAAATTCTTTGCACATGATGTCCTTGTCTCCACCAAAGATAATATCATCCACATATACAACAATTATAATCATGTGATCTCCATTTACCTTGACATACAAGTTGTTGTCTGCATTCCCTTTCTAGAATCCTTGCTCCTTCAAGTATTTGTCTAACCTGGAATACCATGCTCTTGGAGCCTGCTTCAAACCATACAAGGCTTTCTTCAACCGGCATACAAAACTCTCATCATCATGTTAAAGATAACCCTCTATTTATTCCATATACACCTCTTCTTCAAGGTTACCTTTCAAAAATGCATATTTGGAGTCCATTTGGTAGACCTTGTAACCTTTATAGGTAGAGAAAACTAGAAATATTCTTATTGCCTCTAACCTAGCAACTGGTGCAAAGGTTTCTTCAAAGTCAATACCTTCCACTTGAGCATATCCTTTGCAAACTAACCTTTCTTTATGTCAAATTATTTTTCCTTCTTCATTTATCGTGTTATGGTAGACCCACTTGGTACCTATGACATTCTTGTCTGCCGGTCTAGGAACAAGTTCCAAAGTTTGATTTTTCTCAATTTATTTCAGCTTTTCATCCATGGCATCTATCCACTTTTCACTTTTGCTAGATTCATCAAAAAATTTGGGCTCAAGTTCTATCATGAGGCAGAAATTTACCTACTCATCATTCTAGGCTAGTCTCCTTCTAGTTTGCACACCTTCATTTTTATCTCCTATGATCTTTTCTTCTGGATGGTTCTTCTGTATATACCAGTTGGACTTCTTACTTGGTGCTTCTTCCACTAGTCCATTGTTAGATTGATTTTCATTCTCATCATCTAAAATATCAATATAGGGTACCAGTGTAGATTCTTTCTTATGTAGGTCTTCATTTATTCTCACATTTATACTATCATCCATATTTCTCATTTTCTTGTTGTAGAATTTGTATGCTTTTCCATTGGTTGAGTAACCCAAGAATATTCCTTCATCACACTGGGAATCAAAACTTTCTAATCCATCAACATCTCTCTTTATGAAACACTTACTTCCAAACACTCTAAAATACTTGAGTGATGGTTTTTGGTCATGTAATAACTCATAAGGAGTCATTCTATTGTTCACTCTTAGTTTTACCTGGTTCAATGTATAGACATTAGTATGAACTACTTCCTTCTAGTATGTATCTAGTATACTAGCCTCATTCAACATCATTCTAGACATTTCTTTCACTGTCCCATTCTTCCTCTCTGCCACACCATTATTTTATGATGTTCTTGCTTGTGAATACTATCTCTGGATTTCATGTTTGTCACAGTAGTAAATAAAATCATTTGAAGAATATTCTCCACCCTGATCTAATCTTAAACACTTTAATTGATTTCTACTGTCATTTTCAACCATCCTTGTAAAAATCTTAACTCTTTCAAATGCTTGTTATTTTTCATGCAAAAATGTCACCCAAGTCATCCTTTAGTAGTCAACAATGACTAGCAAGAAGTATCTCTCACCAGTCAGAGCCCCTATCCTTGTTGGTCCACACAAATCTGTATGTACTAACTCCAGAGGTCTTGAGGTATTATACTCTTTTGTTTTGCAACTTGCATTGATTTGTTTGCCTCTGATGCATTCATCACAAAAAGTACTTGCTGGTTTAGTTTTTTGTGGAATATTTCTCACATACCGGTTTTTACTTATATTCACCAGATTATCAAAATTCACATGACCTAATCTCTGATGCCACAACCAACTTTCATAAACCTATCCCATCATGCATTGGGACTCATAGCATTCCTTCAAATTGTAGACATTACCATCTATCCTCTTTCATTCTGCTACAACCTGACCTACACTCTGCTTGCTTATTTGACAATCGGTAGAGTCAAATGTGAACTTGGACCCTTTGTCACACATTTGACTTACACTTAGCAGATTATGCTTTAGTCCTTCCACATAGTACACATCGTGATCCTTGAGCTTCCCATCAATATTCAATTTACCATGACCCTTAATCTTGATAGAGGAGTTGTTACCAAACCAGACAGAACCACCATTCCAATCATCAAGCTTGATAAAAAAATTCTTGTCTCTAGTCATGTGATTTGAGCAACCACTATCTACTACCCATAAATTCCTCCTTTCAGCATGTAGAGTACTCTACACAAATAATCTTGACTCTATCTAGTTCTTCTCCTTCTCTAACCAAACCAGTTTCTCTTCTTTCTTCTCCTCTTCTGTCATCTTGTGTTTTGGTTTAGTCTCTATCTTTTGATCCAATACTATTTTCCTTTACTCATCAATTCTCAGCTTACAATGCCTTGCTATGTGACCAAAATTTTGACACTTGTAACGTTTTGCATTAGCTTTAAAAGAAGAATCCAAAATATTCTTGTAAGACATCTACACATTTCTCCTACACTCATAACTCTTATGACCAAACTCATTGCAATTATAACATGTGACATTTGTACCTTTTAATGCAACAAATGATTCTCTACTCTCAAAACTGGGATTTACATTCATTTTCCTACAATCTACCATGTTATGACTAAACTTATTACACCAACGACAATAACCATGAAAGTTTGGAACATACTAGTTAGATTGTCTTTTCCAGCAAATGATTGCCTCACGGAGGGTCTTCTTTTCATGCTGTAAACTCTAGAGAATCCTTCATGATCAACTCTTGCATTTTTCCTTGGATCTGCATGTCAATGCATTAAGTATGGCCTTTGGTTCATTGATTGTGTATACCAGTTTGTGTGGCAATTCATAACAGCATCTGTATATGTCTTTTTACTGGTATCCTTGCTTACAGTGAATGTCTTCTTCTCTTCACTTTCATTTGAAGAAGTAAACAGTATCTCCTTACCGGATGTGTCTTTGTTGTTTGAACTTTGACCCTCTTCAAATCCTAAGCCACCAATATCTTTAGATTGCTTCTATTTGCTCAACATCTTCTCTATAACTTTGATGCTACCTTCATATTTGCTTCTCACTTTCATCTCTTCCTTGATTTTCTCTAATTCCTTCTGGAGCTTAACAATTTCTTCTTTCAGGTTCTGATGCTCCTTCTCCTTTTTACTCAAGCCGGTACTAGTAATTTCACAGATCCTCTTGGCTTCTTCCAATTGAAGTTTTTGATCTGCAATTGTTTTCTTGGATTCTTCAAGAGATTTCTCCAACATCTCTTGTTCTTCAACTACAGCCTTTTTCACCTTCTTCAGATCTCTCCTTGTTTTCTTCAGTTCTTCCAAGGCACTGATGAGCTCTGCTTCAAGATGTACTTCTCCTTCTTGCTCTTCTTCTTCTCCCTCTTTAGGTACCTAAACCTCTTGGGCCATAAAGAGGTTTTCTCTAACTTCATCTGCCTTGCAACAATCATCTAGGACACTCTCCTCATCTATGGTATCATTTTCATGTGTGTAAAGACCGCTCTACTTCCAGTTGCCTCTTCTACCATCTCGGTAGACATTATTCTTCTTGTCCTTACCATAAGATGTGCTACAACTTGATTGATCATCTTCATTCTTATCACCATAGGGTCATTTGGCAGCAAAATGTCCAATCTTTCCATAGTTGAAACATTTCAGGGGCATCTTGCCTTTATATTTGCTTGAACCAGTCTTGATTTTTCTGTAAAAGTTTTCCATGATATCATCAGAGTCTTCATTGGTTCCATCTTGAGCAGAATCTTCTTTTCCTTTCCTTGATGTTCTGAATGCAACTTCTTTCTTCATATCCTTAGTACCGGCAATCCTAATCTCATAAGTAGTTAGGGAAACATACAACTCATACATTGTAAACATTTTTAGATCTGTTTCTTCTTCTATTGCTGAAACCTTTCTATCATACTTAGATGTGAGAGATCTAAGTACTTTCTTTAGTACCACCTCATCTTTTATTTCTTCTCCAAGCCCTCTAATGGTGTTTGTTGTTTCATCAATCCTTTGGAGATAATCAACAATATTCTCTTCATCTCTCATCTTCAAACCCTCAAGTTGTGCTCTCAATGTCTGTAACTTGGCTTCCTCAACTTTATCATCACCTTAAACTATTTTTTGCAACTTATCCCAAATTTCTTTGGTAGATGAGTAGTGCATGACCTTAACAAACTCATTATAAGATAACCCACTAAGAATAGCATTTTTAGCTTTAGCATTGTTCTTATTCCTTCTTAGCATCTGGATCGGTAGGGATATTATTAGGGACTGTATACCCATTCACAACCGACATCCATATATCACAACCTAGAGAGGACAAATAGGTTTCCATTCTTCTACTCCAAAAGGCATAGTTGACACCATCAAACATAGGGGCTTTTGAAGAGGCTGATTCATTTATTTCCATTCTAAACACTTGACAGGATCTACCCAAGCTAGAGTACGCTTTAATAAAATAAGGTAGATATGCTCTGATACCAATTGTTGGACACAATGGATCACTGAGAGGGGGTGAATCAGTGATTTAACACTTTTTTCTTCAAACGGGGATATACCAATACTCTATGAAACAAACAGAGTGCTGATTGGTAAGCCAAACTATGCAACCTAGGTGTGTGAAAGGATTTTCTATAACATCAAAATATATCATACATAAGAATGCATCACATAACAACAGATATACAAGGAAAACCCAATGTTAGAAAAACCTCGATGAGAATAGTTGTTGGAGATCTTCTACTCCAATCGAGCCTCACAATATAATTGATCTGATTACAATTTTAGGGCACCAACCCAAGGAGCACCAACCCCTGAATAATTAATAGGATCCAACCTAAAGGAGCTACAACCCCTTCACTAAGCACCTACTTAGTGAAGACAATATGAAGTCTCAAATAAAAAAATGAATTCCCTATTGCAAATGAAGTTTTGCAACCCTTCAATACTCTTCTCTACCGATTTCAATCTTATCGGTCAGTGAAACTTTCAAACACACAACAACACTACCTTTATGCTAGTCTTTAATCTATTGAAACTTCTCTTCCTCTGTCTACTGGATTCACTTCACACCTTCTCACACTTTTCCAGGTTCTGTCTCCATTAGTTTATTCTCTGCCCATTCACACACCTTACCGATTTCTCCTTCTAGTCATAGTCACTTAAGATTTCTTGTTTTTCACTTAAACAATCTTGTATATCTCTCTTTCATTCACAAGAATAATCACAAATCATTCTATAGCAGCAACCTCATCGATTTAGACTTGTATATGTAACAAATCTAATTCGATCTCTCTTGGATCATTCACTTGCTTTGGGGAGATGCATTTGTACATGTTTTTATACATCCAATGCATGTTTTTTAAAAATAGCAAACTTTACCCTGCTTTACGGCCTTGATCTTTGTCGACCTCATTTCATCCAATTGTTTCTAACTGAAGGTTAATCTGCAATCAGATTTTGTGCCCCGATCGCCATGCCAACAACTACCTAATCATTCTTTATCATCTTTTCTTCCTTGGACCGCAATAGTCAAATAATATCCCATGATTTATGGATTTATCATTTAATGACCACCAACTGCATGGATAGCCATGTTGATGAACATTTTATCAACCTCTGCATGTTTGCCACTTCAGCTCCCCATGGCATACATCGACATACATTCGTCTCACTGACAAAGAGCCATTTCAATCCTAAACATCCCTATCGGTGCAAATCCTTCTATTGGTACAAACCTTTGCCGGTATACCTAATACACAAGACAACAACTTTTATCGGTATCACATCATACTAATAGTCCATCTTGCCTTATGATATGTCTTCATGTCATTCGTTCAGTTCAGCTCACCAGGTGTTGTTTTGATTCATCTAACATTCTTCTTCTTCATCACAAATAAACAACAAGCCACCATACGTGTTTATGCCTTACTGGTTAATACTCAGGCATGTCAACTCACTTCTGCATCTCACTGCATAATGATGGTATCCTCTATCAACACATAATCATACTTCTCTTCTTTATGTCGGTTCAATCTTCTTCATACCAGGTTGACACACACTACCAGTAGCCTGCAATATCGGTTGACATCAATGACAACTCAATGCTAACAATTTAATACTCATAATAAATCAACATTAATATGCAAATACAAATGGTAGAAAATGTAGCATAGAGTTGAAGTCATTGACAACAGAGATTGCACCAACATTAGTTGTCTTCATGCCAAAGTATGGAATTCACTATATTCTTGTCAACACATTTAGCGATAGCAAAGATGATGAAAAACAAATTACCTTCTTAGACTTAAAATCAATGTTAAGGTTATATAAGGGGTCAATTTGTTTTAGGATTAGGGTTACTATTAGGGTTAGAGTTGATGTTAGCCTTAAATTCAGGTTATGATATAATTAAAGTAATGATTCAATTCAGATTAGTGTTATTGTTCAATAAGAATTAGGATGTGATAAAGGTTTAAATTTGAAGAAAGGTAATGTGCAATTCGAGACATTTTACTTTACTTCAATTCTTTTGCATTGCAAGAGTGCACATGTTTATTTTTGGTGGGAACTTCTTTTTTAGCCAAACATGGTAAAGTAATCAATTTAAGTTATTCTTCTTCTTTGATCTTTTCACTTCTCAACTTCATTTTAAGATATTTTTATACTTGCTTCCTATCTTGGCCATTTGGATTTCACCCCAACAATTAGGACAAGAAACTGTGCACAATCTAGGGTTTAGTGGACCTATGAACTAATGCCCAAAAGTTATCAATTAGGCAGGTCTATTGTAGTGTTCCTCATGTGATAAAATTAATCTTGGACATCCATCAAAAGTGGAAGTATTTATTATAGATGAGCTCAAAATATGTTACATTTCAAGTAAGAAATCTAATGTCAATATTAAACATAATTTATATTTTCTATTGATGGAAATATAATAGGAAATAAATCATATTTTATAGATTGATTGGATTGCTATCTATATTAAATGACAATAGAAGAATCCTCTTGTGAGATGACAAAATAAAGGTATACAAAAGAAGAGTTTATGGCTCAATTTTATTAACTTTTTTACTCACCTAAATAATGGAATACGAAGATTGTAAAAGAGAGAAACTAGTGGATTATATAGAAATAAATAAAAATAATCTAATCTATGTATCAAACAGAATAAAAGTAAAAATGATAAAGTGTTAACCAGGACACCTCTATAATCGACCATGTCAACACCCTATGGAATGTCCACCACAGCCCCACCGCTTGGTATAAAACCTTTTAGAACCTTTGGAAATCCCCCATCCCCCCTAAGATCAAGTGTTTCAAATGGCAACTCTTACTGGATAGATTGCCTATTAGGAATAATCTAGCTGCATATGATCTTTGTTCTGTCTGCAATAAACCTGAGTCCACTCGGCACATCTTTCTTGACTGCCCTTTTGCTAGGGAGATCTAGTTAATGTTTGGAATATCCATTATTGAGAATGTCTTCACTTATGATATAGTTACTGGTTTCGTCCATAATCTTAAAAAGGATGCTAACTTAATTTGGCAAATTTTGTCTTCTTTTATCCTCTGGTTTATTTGGAAATTTAGAAATGAGGAGAAGTTCCAAGGTAATGCTAGGGAACTTACTGGTTTTAAAAAAAAACTCACACACTCCTGCGGTTCCTCAAAGAAGGCCGAGCCACCATGTTTATACATGAGATGCAAGATGGGTATGAATGGGGAAGAATCGCAGAAAATCAAACCACCTTTGAGAGTGCAGTTAAGAAACTAATTAAAGAACTTCAAGATACCAGAGCTCCCCCTTTCAGCAAGGTTGACATGTGCATACATATCATGGAAAGGAAGAAGGTGGTCTGGATGGAAGGACCACATGGCTAGAAGACCAAGATGAAATCTTCTTCTAGTTCCTTATGGCAGCAAGCACAACATTATTTTGGAGTTTTCTTTTAGTGCATTGTCTATGACACTCTTCTAGTTCTTTTTGGTTTCACTGTTGAGGCCCTACCTCCCCTGAACTCATCTGTATAACCATCGTTTTGGTCTCTCGCTTTATTATATAAAAAAAAATGATAAAGTGGAAGAAGAAAATGATGTCAAATTCCAAAGCACCTATGGGAATATTATTGTAGTAGTGTTGGTGTGCTCACATGGCGGAACCAATGCCAAAGCAAACAAAGAGAATAAAATATAATATGGGTAATGTGGAATAATTCTTGATGCATAAATACATAATTATCAACATGTAACCTATGTACATCATGAAGGCTTGAATGTGTCATATTAAAAATTATTTTTGTAAAGAACATAAAATTAAGTTCATAGTAAAAATAATAGATTTAAAGGGTATCTACAAAAAGTTTCATTGAAATTTGCATTCTTGAACTCAATATAATGAGAGTATATGTAGGTGCTAGAGACTTCCTTTTTCCTCAATGATTGTTGTAAAATACATCTCATTTTTTAATATTAGTGAAAGAAAAATGTGAGTTCTATTCAAAGTCTGTTTGTTGGTTTAGTGCTAGATATAGTTGTAAAAGTTAAGTCATATCTTTTTTGTAATGATATCAAGTTACAAGATGTGAGTAGTCTCAATATCAATACTTCTTTTAAGCATGTTTCTTTTGGTGTGACTATGTCAATATTTATACATTCAACTATAACCTTTTGCCAAATTTATAATGATATAAATTGCTATCAACATTACCATTGCACCTCATTTAGGTGCAAGCGCTAGTCTATAACTGATGCTCAATTTGGTATGCAAATTTGTGGGATGTATTGAAGACATGTAAGAATATATAGTAATTTTGTGTAATTATAACTTAATAAGTTGAACATAATCTATGAATTCAACCAAAGTTGGACTTTAGTTAATTGGGTTAAAAAAGTAGAAATTAAAAAAAATATATTTAAATTATATAAAACTCTCTTAATTTTGTAAATTATTAAAATATTGAAAATCAAAATTTTCAAATCTAAAGATTTCTTTAAAATTCATTAATTTTGCATTTTTATTATATATATATATATATATATATATATGTTTTACTTTTCAAAAGTTAGAATAAAATAATTGAATAAAAATAAGTAAATAAGATACAATTCTTAGCTACTATTGTAACATGTTTACACAAGCCACAACTTACATAAAAGGTTGTGGCAAGGTGAAATTTATGTAAAGAGTTGTAGGACTAATATGCAATTTATTAAAAAAAATCTATTTATAAATATATAAAGATCATACATATACATATACATATCCAACCAAGTCATGTCCTATATATTCCTCGCAACATCTCCATCACAGCAAGGTCTGCATTCCCATGTGTTCCACCATTCCTAGTTCCTCTTCACGCCATTGATTCACGTTAGTCCTCTGTAATTGCAGGCTAGATCCACAATCCGCCACCCTACAACAAAATTTTAGGACACGCAACCTCCGAAATGAAACTTTGCTCTGATACCACTTGAAGCAATCACCGATGAGGAGGGACCTCAAGGAGATCAATCCAAACCGGTCAATAAGAGTAAACATAATAGAAACACATAGATATGATAGAGGCAATACCGAACAGATAGTCTTATTGTATGAAATTTGATTACATCCAACTAGTAACAATCGGGTTACAACATATTGGCACACAAGCCTAGTAGAATAGGTCACACCGGGACCTTGAATCGAAAGATCTATCTTCTAGGCACAGTCTATCTATCTGATACTTCTTAATGTTGTATTTGAAATACATTCTAAAGAATGATTACAAATATATATATCAATCCAAAGGATCCAGTCGACCCAAAAGGGATAAAAACCCGAAGAACAAGACCTAACTTGGCAAATGAACAAGGTCGGCCTCCGCCAAGAGATTTCTCCGGAAAATCCAAAGGATGAAATGTAGAAGGTCGGCCACACGCCAAGAAACATCGAGATCATCATCCAAGGCTCCGCAAGCTTTGAAATAGGTTTTGGTAGATCACCAGAATAGGTCTCAGGCAACCGGTAACAAAGAAACAACCGATAACAAGAAACTGTCAAGGAAACCGGTAGCGATATCTTGTCAGAAAGTGATCCAAAAGAGATGCGATTTCAAAGAAAGAAAGATGATCAAGTCTTTAAGTAGAATCCAACTCCACAAGATCTGGTGAGCCAAAACCGGGACACACAGAAAGAAAACTGAAAATGACAAACAAAACAAAAAGAAAATATTTTTGGTTGATGCAAAATTGCTATGAACTGAGGATGTTCCTACACCACGGATCTGAATGACACTTAGTGAATCCTACTAAGAGAAGAAAGAAATCTATCCTGGTATACCAAGCCATAGGGGCTTGCTTGAGTCCATAGATAGACTTCCTCAATCTACAAATGAAAGAAGAATCCTCAAAGAATCCCTACAACTGCTCCATGTAAATCTCCTCTTGAAGATATAGGGGCTTGGTTGAGTCGATAGGTGTTGCGAGGAATGTATAGGAAATATTTACGATAACAATAAATATCCAAAACATATGCGTGTGTTGTTCTCTCATACAATTCAATGTAATTCATAGCAGTAAAACCCAGACCAAATTCAAAGAAGATGAAGCATTCACTACATGTAATATAGCTTTCAATAATTCTTTCCATGCACACTCTACACTCGATCCTCTGGTAGTGTTTTTGGCTCATTTTCCATAAAGAATGGCGTTGTGCAGATGGGACAAGTATTGTGATCGTCAAGCCATGGCCAAATAAAGTGAGAATGAAATATATGTCCGATCATACAAGGAATTTCTCGAACCTCTTCTCCCAAAATAAAATCATCCCTACAAACTCCACAGAAAAGCCCATCATCAACATGAAAATCTGAAACCGTTACAATGGGCAGTCCCTCTACCAATTCTTTCGCCTTCCTTTCATTCTCCGTTATCTTAACGATATTTCTCAGAATAGAATAGAGAGTATTGAAGACGCCACGTAACCACCGAATATGAGCAGGGAGTCGATCCTCATGATGTTCAATCAGGAGAAATTCGGAATGTAATAAATCGTGACGGCAGACGACGAGGCAGAGTTTCGCGTTCCATCAAACAATTTGCTTGCATGAACACTTTGGTGGCTTCGATACGTAAATCCCCCATGTGGCATTCCAGGCTTTTACACCACTCTGCAAGTTCATTCTCCCTGCAACGCATTTTCTTCTCCTCCTCCATTTGCATTTCTTCAGTTAACTGCCTTTATCCAATTAGCAATCAACTGATTTTCAATTTGGTTTGTGAGAAAATGTAGTGAGTGAAGCGTCAGCGACAGTTTCTTCTGGCGACTCCTCAAAACAGGCGAGCCGTTGATCCAATCAATACTTAATTTAGGCATAACTTTTCACCGCTTATCTTTATAAAGAGCTTGTAAATTTATTATTAATTATTGTTTAAAAATCAAAATTCTTAAAGTTTACTGATTTATTTTTAGATGTTTATTATTAATGATTATTTAAAAATATTACAAATTTAATATTCATAAATTTATCTGGTCTATTTTTAGTTTTGTTTTTGAGAAGGCATTCATAAGTGAAAAAAAATAATTTATCAACATTTTAACAAGAGTTTAGAATAAGCAAACCATGTTATAGTATCTTCATAACTAATTTTAGAGTAAAATAATTAAATAAATCATAAATTAAAAAATTATTTATTTATTTATTTATAAAAAATATAGTAATGTAAAAATTGAAAAAATTGAAAAAAGAAAAGAAGAGATAATGGGGAAATTCTTTATGTATTACAAATAGGAGAGAAACATATAAATTATTATTAGGAGTAAAGTATAAAATTGAAGAGTTATAAAAGGGAGTTTGTCTACTTATAGACCAAAAAAAATATGATTAGCTTTTTCATTACTTGCAATCGTAAATTAATTAGTTGTATATAATCTTTTATTTAAATCAAAGTTTGAATTCACTTAATTTATTTGTTTGGTAATTTAATTTTAATTTTGATTTTCCATATTACAATTTAAAAAAATTAAAATTCTATCAAATGGTATTTGCTTTAATAGCAAGTTCATGGTGTAGGCGTCTAGATGGTGTGAATCTGAATCTTCTTATTAAAAAGTAAATTAAAATAATACAAAAATCTATCATTTTAATAAATTATTAATTTTAGAAAGTAAAATTTTCAATCTTATAAATTTCTTTTAGAATTAATTAGTTTCATGCTTTCTTATATATATATGAAAAGACAAATATACATATATATAAATAAATAATACATAAACTATACACCAATAATTTTAGAAGTTTAAAATACAAATGAATTAAAATTTTACTTTCCAAAATTTAAAAAAATACTATAAAACCTTAACAAATGTTGCACATGTTTTGACACTTTCCCACACATATATAAACCATTTTTAAAAAAAATATATCTTGTATTACATAAAAACAAACAAATTTATAAAAGAAAAAAAAATTTCACATAGATTTTCAACAAGAAATACATGCCACATTTATTTACACATTCTCAAATATGATATTAAAAATTATAATCATTGGGCTTTTACGAAAAATATAGGAGGTAGAAAATTTGTATCTACCTAATTTTTCATTTAAGGTGTATGAAAGACAAAATAGTCTTTCATAGTCTTTGAAGGCGGTTTTATTGACACTCCAAGTTTTCTTTTATACTGTTACTTGACTCACATTCTCTTCACATCTACCAATTTTGTTACTCATCTACTCACAATTAGTAGCATGCAGACAAAAATAAAACCGCATGAGTTGTAACGGTGGCCTATACCCTAAAATATTTTATCTTTTTCCTCTTTTTATACACTATCTCCATTCTATCTTTTATTTCCTTTTCTATGCTCATTTCACACACATGCGCTTCCCTTTTCCCAAATTCCTCTCAAAATTAAATTTCACAATAAAATATTTTTATGAGCACTATATATTCACATTAAATTTCTTATGCACCAATCCCTTGCTTCACTATTAAATTTGGCCCTTAAATCTTTAATGTGTGCGCTAAAAGAGTCATTTCAACTCATGGATTAGTATAAATAATTTTTTAATTAAATATTTTTTACAAAAAATATAATATATATTAAATATATCAAATATCAAATTACATGGAGTATCTAAAATATGCTATTGTAGCTGAAGATGGATATTTAATTACATAATATATATTGTCATTATGTGGATACACAAAATATATACTTCCATATACATAGTTTTGTAAAAATAATAACAATTTTAATTGTCACTTTATTCATCCAATATGTGGAAAGATATTAGAAGTTACTTCAATGAATTTATCAATTTGATTGACATGAACCCTTTTTTCTCTTTGAATTCTTAAGTTTTGTTTTAGCATAATGACCATTGTTTTTTCTTATGGGTAAAAAAGGTTTAGAAGGAACCCAAAACCCTTTAAATAAAGCTACTTATAAGATAACCAATAGTAATCATCAACAAAACCAAGCAGTAAAATGCTATAGAAAGATAGACACAACAACACATAGTAGAATTCGAGAACAAAAAGCTACCTCAAAGGAAAGAAACAATAGACCCACAACAACAAAACTGACAAACACACAACAAAAGCTAAACAACACAAACAAAAAGAACTCCTTTAACATATTTAAGGTACTAGTAGCTTCAAGCTCTTGGTGGTATATGTTTTGATGAAGTTCATACAACTTTTATATGTCCTTTTTGCTTCCACAAATGTATTCTTGCTTCAAATCCTAGCACTAGGATCTTAATGATTGGTACTTGCCATCTCCCCTGTAATGGCCACATTCACATACTAATCCTCTTTTATTTCCTTAAGCTTCTTGTAAAGGATAAGGATGGCCTTAGTACTATTTTCAATAGAACATTTTCTTACTGTAACAATTATCTTCATATTCTAGTTACTCTATGACATTTTTCTCTTCATACCCTACATCTTGTCATCAAAATCATTCCTCACTTTTTGAATTCTTTTCTCTAACATAATTCTCAAGGAATTCACTTCCTACTTCATAACATCAAGGGAATATTAAAAATTCATCATGCTCACTAGACCCCAAATCATTAACATTATCCTTAAGTATTGAGAAGAAACCTATTTTTCAAGGATTTTAAACTTATGTTAATCTGATTAATTTCCATATGAAAAATTTTATCTTTCAAAAATTGACCAACTATAGTCTACTTTTCAAGGAACAACACACTATAATTGTCATGTAACGCCCCGCTAAGGAACCCCTGAGGCCAACTCTACCAACTAACTAACCTCTAGGAGACAAGCATATATTTTTTTTTTCTAAAGAAATACATTAACTCATTAAAATATGATAATGAATAACATAATATTAAACATGAGAACAACTTATCTAAGCACAAGTAGAAATACCTTAAAACAATAACACCTACATCCTCTAAGGTTCCCTAATGTCGTTTTATTGTAACTTTTTGTATGTATAATTGTTAATATGTAAGATATAATTTATATATAAAAATAAAAGTAATTGTGATGTGGGAGCATTCCCAATCCATGAACAATCTTGCATCAACCAAAAATATTGGTTTATTTTTGTTTCCATTCAGTTTTGTGTTGCAACTTTGATGTTTCTTCTAGCATTCTCTGGTAGCTATTTATTTTCTATTGTGGATCAGATTCATAGCATTCAAATGTGTTCTTATTTATTATTTTAGATTTTCAGTTCATGTGGATATTTTTCCGGCAAGTTGTCAATTCTGGATTGTCTATTTCTTGGTTCCTAGAGTAGTTTTGAGCTTAACGGCTAGATAGAGATTTCTTCTCTTGTAGAGAGATTTCATGGCTTGCAGATCTAATTGACACCATGTACGATATTCCTAGGCCCTTGGCCAACCTTCCTTGGTGGTCCGCACTTTGTTATTGTCTTTGGTAGAGGAGATCTTCACATTTTGGGTCTAACCTATTTTACACATTTTATTTTCCTATCTTGGAGAATGTAATCATTTGTGGCTGACCCGCATATGTTTCAAATGATATATATATTTAGTATTCGATCCTTTGGGAGATAAGTGAAGAATAATGATGATTTAAACTCATGATTTGTAATTTGAACTCCTTTAGAGGTCCAGATGGATTGTATTTTGGAATGTATTCTATAATAAGCCTTGTAAGCCAACATGTTTTCCCACATGTTGTTGGCTAGTTTGTAATGAATCTATGATATTGTAGATGTTTGGTTTTTCATTTTCTACATTTTTTGTTATTTGTTTCATTGTGTTACTCTTGCTACATGATCCAAATTGTTCTCCTTGAGGATCCTCCAGGTCATGGCTACATCATATGGTATCAAAGATGGCTGCAAACATTGAGGCATTCCTTTGGGTGAATAGAGTACCGAATTGAGGCAACCTACAAGTGTTTTCAATAGATCACCGATGAAGAGGAAATTGGAACTTTGTAGTCAAATCATCATGTTGAGGCATTTGCATCGAATCAAGGGAGGATATGTTGCTAACAATGCTAAACCATTGAAGGGTAGAGAAGATGATGGATTATTTTAGGAATGAGATTAGGAATGAGATTTGAAACACATTGGCTAGTTTGTAGAGGAATCCGAAATTAGAGGATGAGTATGAAGAGGCAAGGGGAGAGCTAGAGGCCGAAGAGGTTGAAGGACCAGTAGATGAGGGAGAAGAAAGATTTGTTAGATTAGTGGCACAAGTAAAACTCATAAATTGGAGGTTTCTAACTTTTTTAGGTACACTGAATCCAAAAGACCTGATATATTGGATCATATAATTGGAGGACTACTTTGACTTTGAAAATGGTAAAGACCCAAAGGGGGTCTAGTTAGCATAAACTAAGTTGAAAGGGCATGCTACTTTATGGTGGAAAGAGTTTCAGAAAGATAGAGTGGACAATGGTGAGATGAAAATCACCCGGTGGAGGCAAATGGTTGTGAGATTGAAGGATAAATTCATTATGGGAGACTATGAGTTGGAGTTGCTAAAAAAATTGCAGAACTTGAAATAGAAGGACATGAGTGTGAAAGAGTATACTGAAGAGTTGCTAGGGAGAAGGTTGCTAGATACATAAATGGACTCCAATTTAAGATTTGAGATGAGATGAGTATGTTGAATATTTCTACAGTTGAGGAGGCTTACCAATATTCTTTTAAGGCTAAAGATAAAGTGAAAACAAGACAATAGAATAACCCTAAGGGAAGAGAGAGGCATGCACCGGATAGAGGGAAGATGAGTAGTAGTATGGAGAAGTAGAATACTAGGGAACCAAAATCTAAATGGAGTAAAGAACTAGACCAGAAGACATAAAGAAAAGGGAATGGCAGTAGCAATAGGGATTTCTTGGGTAGATGTTTCAAGTGTGGAGAAATCAAACATATATCTTATGAGTGTCCTCGGGATAACAAAGGAATGACAATAAATTTCATGGCACATGAGGAACCGAATGATGGAGTTGCATATGTAAGAATGATAGCATCGAAGCAGGGAGAATCAATTATGTTTATCAGAATCTTGGTCGAGCTAAGCAAAGAAGAAACTAGACCTACTCAAAGGAAGAATCTTTTTCGGACTGTATGCAAATCAGGTGGTAAGTGTTGTAAGGTTATTGTGGATAGTGACAGTACTGAAAATTTGGTATCAAAGGAGACAGTAGAGAAGATTGGTTTGAAGAAGCTTGAACATCTTTGTCCTTGTTAGGATTCCCACAGATACTGAGAGGGGGGGGTGAATCAGTATCTAACCGGTGAATATAATTTCTCAATTTAAAACATGCAGAACATATAACAGTGTACCGGTATACAAGAAAAAATGCAATAAATAGAAATGAAAGAAACCACATAAGAAACACACCATAACACAATGATTTAACAAGGAAATCTGGTGTGGGAAAAACCTCCGTGGGATTTGTGACCCACAATATTTTCTTACTGGCCAATAAGATAATATTACTTACAAAAGGGGGCTTGCACATGCAAGAAGGCCAAGTGCCTAGAGCTCATTGCTCAAATGGAAGTCTCATTGACTTACAATGTGGATTATACAAATCCAATAAATTGTACTACTTTACAATAGTATCTTCAATGCCAGATTCAGTACCGGTTTCTGCTCTGCTCTATATTTATACCCCTTAACCTATATTTCGCATAATAGGTCTACCTAATTTCACCTCATTATCTTATCCTACTCCTTACAAAATGTCCTACAATGACTTCTTATATATATAAGTCATTTTACAATGATGTCAAGTCAGCTTACAAAGTTTTTTCAAATAATAAACAAAATATAATATATCAAAAATCCTATTGGCCTCTATGTCGGTATGCTTCCTTTCTCTATGCTGGTGCCGGTGTTCTGAGTGCCGGTGTAGAGTGTATTCTGCTGATGTCGGTGTAGCACCTTGCCGGTGTCATAGGATTGTAAGGTTGCCATCAATGAAAAAACCTTCAATCACCTTCAATGTCTCATTGGAGTGTTCATATGCCAACAATCTCCCCCTTTGGCATTGATGGCAACACTCATGAGAAATTTCAAAAAGTGTTATCTAGAGATGTGTGTCCAAAAATGTTACCAAAAATGTGTGCTCCCCTTGAGCATATGATTCCTGTGATGTTTTGAATTTTCTCATACCTCTACTCCCCCTTTGGCATCAATGACAAAGGTTGTCAAGATGTTAGTAGAGTTTGTACTTTCAACCTTGTAACTAAGCAGTTACAATTTGAAATAGATCTGCCAAGATTAAGTTTATGCTCTCCATAAAATTTTTACTATCTCTGATAGTTGTCTCTGTCCTCTGGATTGTACCGGTGAGTTGCTACAAGTGTTCTATTGGTGTCCTCTGTCCCTGTACAAGTGCCTCAGATATCTCCTTCCGTATGAATACTAGATAGTCCAATCTTGGACTCAGTCTTAGCCTTAAACTTTTTGCCTTATCCACTATTCTCTCCTTTTCTCTTCCCAACTTTAGTAGCTCATCCTCAAAATTTGTTATCTGTTGCTCAAAAACTGATAGTGTATCTGGTGAGTTAACAAAATTATCTACAAGTTTATTTATCTCATCCTGTATCTTGCTCATCTTCTTATCTATGTCTATTGTCAACAAGTTTGTCTTGCAAGTATCTTTCTATAGGGTTTTTAACTCCTTCAAAGAGTTGCAAAGTTCTGGTAGAAGTGTGTCAAAATCTCTGGTACACTTCTTTATCCGATCTTCAAAGAATTTTTGTTTTTCCATTTCCAATTTATCCTTCAATGCCTCTTCCTCAATTGCCACTATGTTTTCATTGATATATTTAGACAAAATTTCAATTTGACTCAATGAATCTTTATTATCTATGTTACAGTTAGGAGCTAATCTCTTCAAAATTGGAATTGTATCATCTATAGCCTTATAGGCTTGAGAACTGCAATCTGTTATCCTCTTAATTGAATCTAAGAGTACTTTAGTCACATTTGTTGCTTTAAAACCTGTTGTTGATGAACCTACATTCTGAATACCGCTGGTGGTGGAAGTAACCAAGCTTGTATTGACCTCTGGTATGTCTATTTTTGTTTGCATTTCCTTAAGCAATGGTTTATCTACTTCTCCAGTTGTCGGTTTCCTTGTTTCCACATGACTCTGTTCTTGTTTCTGTTCCGGAGCCTGATGCTCAGTTTGTGTCTCTGATGGTGTTTTAGTTTGCTGCCTTGTTTGTTTCTCTATTTGCTGCTCTATCTAAGTCTAGGTCTGAGTCTCTACCTGTTCTCCTATGTTATCATCTACCAATTTCTTTTGAGTGTTATCAGTCTGCTCAGCTATCGGTGGCTCACTAGCCATTTCAGTCTTACCAGTTGTATCTTGGTCTAGCACAATGTTGATCTTTTGTGTATCAACATTTACTGTATATAAGACTTCAGGATTGGGATTGATATCCTCTACATCCATACTTTCAACTATCGGTTGATCTTCTATAGTTGTTGTTGTTATTACCGGTGGAGTAATCAAAGGAGGTGGGGGTAAGTTGTCTTTGACTTTGATACTAGGTGGTCCACCAACTATACCTTTACCCTTGCCTTTTACCTTCTGATATACCTTTATTGGTTTGGGGCTCATGTATTCTTCCTGTTTTTCTTTTTCTACTAGGAATATGTCCCATTCATTCTCTGTTTCCTCATTCACCTCATTTACTCTTCCAACCATTAATACAATGTGTCAGTGTGCAGTAGAAAAGACTGACCAGTTGGCTTCAACAATTAAATCATCAATTTCCTTGGGTGAGTTCATTGGGTATACATCAAGTAGCTTTTCTATCTTGATTTTCTTGTCAAGTTCTACTACTGCTAGTCTCCTTGCTTCTATCCTTTTGAACAATTCTTTAGGTAATTCATCTACCACTTCCAACAAAAATTTCTTATACATATCCATATGCAAAATGACACTATTTTCTATTTGTTCTTTTTCATCTGTAGTAAAAGTTTCATACATTTTCTTTACATTCTTTAGCTTGCCTTCCTCTATAATTTCATTTAGTAGTTTGTCTAGAGGGGCCATGTCCTGATGAGTCCTCTTCTTCTTCTTAGGTGTCAACTTCTTCTTGGGTGTATTTTTCTTTACTAGAGATCTCACTGCTTGTTGTTTCTATCTTGTCCTCCTAGGTGAGGGTGTGGTTGCTGGTGAGGGGTCTCTTTTTCTTACAACTCTTTTGAAAGTTGCAGGCGTGTCATTTTCTGAAGATGTGCCTACCGGTGATAGGTGAGTTTCAGGTTTTTGATCTGCTAGCTCATCCTCAGTGAGGTCAGTTTTCTTAAGTACATCTTCTTTTATTGCCTTTGCCTGTCTAGATCCTCTTCTCACAACTATTTCTACCTTTTTCACTCTCTTCTGGGATTGTATTTGACTCTCTATGGTCTCAGCATTACCAAAGACTTCTTCCTTTGGTTCCCTAGGTGCTTCCAGAAGTGCTTTAGCATATGTTTCAATGATAAGGTCATCTGTTTCATAACCCATTTCTATTACCCAAACTATCCTAGGGATGACTGCTTCCATCTAGATCTCATCCTTCTTAATCACAAAATAAATTTCCTTCTTATATTTGTCAACCATATTTTGTGATAGTCTGATTCTCTTCTTCATTTTGGCCTTAAATGCTTGAAAATAGTCATTTATATTATGTTCCTTATCTTCTCCCATATTATTGAATAGTTCTATCAATTGTTTACCTATCGGTATATCAAATCCAAGCTCTTTGTAGCCTATACCGGGAACTTGTTTGGTTATATGTAGCATTAGGCATACTAACAGATTTCCAAATGTAAAAGTTCCTTTCTTATCTTTCTTGATCTTTCCAAGGTTGTCAATTAATTCATCCTTCAACCACTCACATACATCAATCTTTACGTTATCAGTGATCATGTCATAAGCACTTTTAATGCAAAAACTTGAAACTGAGTTGAGTCAGTTTGGATGAGTTGCCTTATACCCTAATATCATGCTGACAAACCTTACATTGGTGTCAGTTACATCATTTACTCTTAAGGACCTTTTATCGGATGTAGCACCAGTTAAGCTAGTAACTAGGTCATTTGAGACCTTCTTGGTTTTGTCTGGTCTCTTACCGGTTGAGGGTAACCCTATCACTACTTTGACAGCTTCTTTGGTAATTTTGTGGATTGCATCTAGCTAGAAAAATTCTCCATGAACCCTTCTTAAAACTATCCTAATCACATCCTTTGGGAATTCAGGAATGCTAAGGATCTCTGTAAATCCTAGGGTTTCAATAATTTTATGCTCATCTTTTACATTACCGGAAGCATCACATATGATGGATTTAAACATGGTTTTTATCTCTTCATTACCTAATTCCTCTATGTTGCAATGGATGTAAATTCTGGGGTCTTCAGCATAAACAACTCCTTTAAGAATTTTGGAAAAAGCACCTATTGTATCATCTTTCTTTGCTACTTCGGGAACTAGTTGAAAAACGGGCATAGGGCGTTCTATAACCTTGACTATAGTAGGGTTTGCTATGTATTTAAGTGCAGAGGTGGATGCCATGATGATAAATACATTTTTCTACCTTAGGATGGATGAGTGCTGAAATCCTTTACTTCTTTGCTTTGAAATGCCTTTGCTCTGGAGATTTCACACTCTTCAGGTGTTTGAATTTGTAGTGAAGTGAAATGGAGCTAAATCCACTAATTTATAATATTTATCTCACCATCTACCATATTTAATGCATTTCGGTTAAGTAATCACTTAACATGTCTGCCGGTATAGAAGTGTCTTTCAACTTCTCATCTTTAACTGAGGGAATAATAGCACATGTGTCATTAGATTGCAAAACCCTCAAAGTAACTTTCTTCAATTTGATGAATAACTTCCTATCGGTGGAGCACTACTTTGTCCTTCCGGTGGAGTAATACTCTGTTCTACCAGTGGGGTGTTGATTGGTTCCACCGGTGGAGGAGTATTCCCAACATTTGGATCTACTTTTCTAATCCATTGTTTTGAGAATTCTTGCTTGACTTCTTCAACTTTTTCTTTCCCTTTCAAGCTAGGACTTTTGTTGTCTACCGGTGATCCTTTGCTTCTACAAAATTTTGCAATATGCCCAATCTTGTTACATGCATAACAAGTTACGTTATTTTTATGAATAGCTTTGTCATAGCCTATGCCGGTTTCAGTTCTGCATTGATTAGATAAGTGTCCATATCTTCCACAAACATAACATCTTACATTCTTTCTGCAATTTTCAGAGTTATGACCAACTTTGTTGCATTTTGAACATTGATCGGTGGGTGTGTTGATTTTCTGATAATTTATAGATCTACATTGATTTTCTCTATGACCATACTTATTACAGTTAAATCATTTTCCATTCAATTTATAAGCATTAGGTTGTCTTACCGGTTTGCTGTGATCCTGAGTGTTTGCAGTACTGGAGCTTTCACCAATTTCAAAACTAATCCCATTAGTGTCACCATTAGGTTTCTGATTTTTCAACAAGTTACCAAGTTCTTCTGAGCTTTTCTTGAATTTATCTTTGTGCTGATTTGCAGTATCCAATTCTCTTTCTAGGAATTCTTTCTGTCTCATGAGTTCATTTGAATCATTCTGAGTATGCATCAGATCTGTCTTTAATAGGTCATTTTCATAGCTAAGTCTGGTGTTCTCATTTTCTGCATCACTTCATCTTCTCATCGAAGCTTCTTCATTCTTCTTTCTATCTTCAATTTCTTTACAAAACCTCATAGTCATATCCTGTATTTCATTCTTTGTTGTCATGTTCTCTTGCTTCAGCTTCCCTATCATATCATTCAGAGTTTCCTTTTCATCATTCTCAAATTGCATCTTTTCACAAAGTTCTCTTCTCTTGTTTCTTGCAATGGTGAGATTTTCTCGAAGTGCTTGAATGATATCCTGAGCTGCCTTTAGATCATCTTTAAGTTTGATGTTTTTCAATTTCTCTGTATCATAGTCTAAGAGAGCTGCTTCAAGTTGCTTCATCGAATTTTCCATCTCTACCGATGTCAAGATCTTCCTCAAGCTATTAGGTTTCTGAAAATAGAGGACCAAGCTCTGATACCAATTGTTAGGATTCCCACAGATACTTTGGGGGGGGGGTGAATCAGTATCTAACTGGTGAATAGAACTTCTCAATTTAAAACATGCAGAACATATAACAGTGTACCGATATACAAGAAATAATGCAGTAAACAAAAATGAAAGCAACCACATAAGAAACACACCATAACACAATGATTTAACGAGGAAACCCAGTGTGGGAAAAACCTCAGTGGGATTTGTGACCCACAATATTTTCTTACTGGCCAATCTGAGAATATTACTTACAAAAGGGGGCCTACACATGCAGGAAGGCCAAGTGCATAGAGCTCACTGCTCAAATGGAAGTCTCACTGACTTACAATATGGATTATACAAATCCAATTACTTGTACTGCTTTACAATAGCATCTTCAATGCCAGATTCAGTACCGGTTTCTGCTCTGCTCTATATATACCCCCTAACCTATATTTTGCATAATAGGTATGCCTAATTTCCCCTCATTATCTTATCCTGCTCCTTACAAAATGTCCTACAATGACTTCTTATATATATAAGTCATTTTACAATGATGTCAAGTCGGCTTACAAAGTTTTTTCAAATAATAAACAAAATATAATATATCAAAAATCCTGTCAGCCTCTGTGCCAGTATACTTCCTTTCTCTGTGACGGTGCTGGTGTCATAGGATTGTAAGGTTGCCATCAATGACAAAACCTTCAATCACTTTCAATGTCTCATTGGAGTGATCATATGCCCAAAGTCCTTACAGGGTGAATTGATTGCAAGATGATCATTTTGTAGAGGTGAGAGAGAAGTGCTTGGTGAATTTTAATATTGGACCTTACAAAGATGAAGTCTTGTGTGATGTTTTACCTATGATTGCTTGCCATGTTTTGTTGGGTAGACCTTGGTCGTATGATAGAGGAGCTATCTATGATTGTATAAGAAACTAGATCACTATTGAGAAGGATGTGCAGCAGTTTACTTTAGCTTCTTTGAAGGAGAAAGAGAACGAAGTGAAGAATTTGAGTCTTATGAAAAGTTGTAGTGCTGAGAAGTAGGATGTAGAGGTTATGTACTGGATGATGGTATGGATCTAAAGAAGGATCTTCTCGATGAGACTATTAGCAAGATGGTACTGGATGGCAGTGCGGTTAGAGTCATGGTGGTAGATAAGAAGAATTCTGGTGGAAGAAATAAATTGAATGTTGGAATTTTGGCATTAAATTGTCATTGATGTCAATCGGTATGATGAAGAGGAAGAATGTTAAAGTTATCACACACCACTGGAGGTGAAGATGTGTTACTAACATAGTGTGCACTGCCAGTTAGTAGAAGAAGAAGGCCTTACTGGTAAAGGCGTGTACTGGTATGAGTTTGCTGAAGGTTCAACACTAAACCGACTATGTGTAAGTGAGCAGAGTGATTGACTGTGGTGATTCCATGTGGAGCCGAGGTGGCAAAAATGCAGAGGTTGATAAAGCCACCATCGACACAGTTGGTGAAACTATCAGTCGATATAAATGAAACAACCACAAATCACGAGATTGTAACTGATTGATCTAGCTCGAGGAAGAAAGAATGATAGAGGAAGATCATGGAGTAGTTGTCACCTAGATCAATGCAAAGGAAATCCAATTCAGGAAGACCTCAAAAAGGAAATAGCTGAAGTGTTTTATGTGTCGATAGATTTCAAAGCAGTAAATCTTGTTCAAGATTCCTATTTTCAGCAAATATGTGTTGGATAATGGAAACCATGTACAAAGGCATCCCTAATGGATAGGTGATCGATCCAAGATAGGCTAGATCGGATCTCATGAAGAATGTGTCGAGAAGAGGAAACCCTAACCGCTCTGAAGTTTGAATTGCTTTCTGGCGGGAAATCACAGGATAAAGAGGAGAGCTCGAGATAGAGAAAGGTGATGTTGCAGAGAAGTGGAAGAAAAAAGAGAGATTAAGTGAAAGAGAAGAATTGCTACCCTTAGAAATAGTTCTAAGAAAGTTGCAGAGTAAGTGAACAAGCATAGCGGTGAGAGGGTTCTATCGGCATAACTATAGTTTCATAGTTAAGTTAAACCGGCAAGGTGTGGCAGAACAGGTAGCATCCAAGTGTGACATAGTGGGTTGAGAGACTGTGAGAGAGAGAGAGAGATAAGAGAGGCTGCGAATCAAAGAAGATAATATCACAACTGGTAGTGTGAGATCCAGTACAGGAGAAAAGACTGTCAACTGACAGTGATTTATTTGATCAAAGAGATGCAGAATTCATTTGCAACAAGAAGCCTTAATTATATTCAAATAGTATTTCAATATACATCGCCAAGTTGAAGCTTGGTGCCCTAAAAGTGTAGGGGTTGGTGCTCCTTGGGTTGGTGCCCTAAATCTTTGTAATTCAGTGTTTTAACTGTGAGGCTGGATTGGAGCAGTAATCTCCAACAACTTTGCTCAATGAGGTTTTTCCCACATTGGATTTTCCTCATAAATCTGGTGTTGAGAGTTACTTTTGTGTGATTGATCTCTTTGGCTTTCCTTCTTGTTCTACTGGTTTGATTGTTTAGTGTTTAAGTGAATAACTAATATTGTGAAGTTGATTTGAAAGTCAAAAAGTTTAGGAACCACTAATTCACCCCCCCTCTCAGTGGTACTATGTGTTCAACAATTGGTATCAAAGCCTAGGTTCTCAGTTATCTTTAAACCTTGGGTAGATTCTCAACTTTGAACATAATGGAAAGAAATGAGTCTACTTCCTCAAAATCCCCCATGTTTGATAGATCCAACTATGCCTTATGGAGCAAAAGAATGGAGACCTATATTTCCTCCTTGGGTTTTGATGTGTGGATGTCAGTCAAGAATGGGTATGTTGTTCCTAATGCTCCTCCCACTAATCTAGATGCCAAAAAGAAGTATGAGAATAATGCAAAGGCCAAACATGCTATCTTGAGTGGACTATCTGGTAATGGATTTGTCAAAGTTGTGCACTGTGTTTTAGAAAAGGGGACTTGGGATATATTCCAAAGATTGTTTGAAGGAGATGCAAAAGTCAAAAAAGCCAAGCTGCAAGCACTAAGGGGCCAACTTGAAAGCATCAAAATGAAATATGATGAAAAGATTGCAGACTATCTTCATAGTTTTGATGAAACTGTGAACACTATTAGAGGACTTGGAGAAGAGATTGTAGATGAGATTCTTGTCAAGAAGGTACTTAGATCTCTCACAATGAAGTATGATACTAAGGTGTCTTCCATAGAAGAAGCCAATGATCTGAAGACTTTTAAAATGGATGAGTTATTTGGTTCACTGATAGCCTATGAGATGAGAACAATCTGTGATACTTCCTCAAGGAAAGAAGAAATATTCAACATCACCAAAAAGGGGAAAGAAGTAACTACTCATGAAGAATCTAGTGAAGAATCTGATGTAGAAGTAGCAAACTTTGTCAGGAAGCTCAAAAGAGGAACCGAGCGATATAAAGGAAATCTACCGCTTAAATGTTTCAACTGTGGGAAGGTAGGACACTTTGCTGCTAATTTTCCTCACAAGGAAACTGGTGGAGATGAGTCAAGAGAGTTCAGAAAATCTACCGGCAAAGATAGAGAAAGAAACGACTACCGGCAAGGAATGAGAGGCTACCGGAATCAAAATAGTCTATATACTATTGAGGATGATACGACCGATGAAGAAAATGCATCAAAAGTTGATTACCATGAGAATGACAGAAAAGTCAACCTCTTCATGGTACTTGGTGAACCAGTTGATGAAGATGAGGAAGAGGAGGATATTGAGACTGATGTGGACTTGGAAGGTTAACTTATCAGTGCTCTTGAGGAATTGAGTAAAAAAAGAAGAGAAATCAAGAGGGTTAAGCTTGTTGAAGTAGATGAACAAGATCTCTTGAAGCAATCCCTAGATGAGTCCAGTCAAGTTATATCTGACTTGAAATTACAGCTGGAAGAAACTAAGAGGATATGTGAAGCTACAACCTTTGATCTGACAAAGAAGGAAAAGGAGCATCAAAAGTTGGAAGCAGATATAGTAAAGCTCAGAAAAGAGCTTGAAGAAAGTAAAGAATCAATAAAAATAAGGAGCAAGTATGAAGGCAACACTGAGGCCTTATACAAGATGTTGAGCAAACAGAAGCAATCCAAAGACACTGCTGGCCTAGGCTTTGAAGAAGGCCAAAGTTCAACCGACAAAGATAAACCCATAAAAGAAATAATGTTCACCTCTTCAATTAAAAGTGAAGAAAAGAAGACATTCACTATAGGCAAGGATACCGACAAAAAGACATATGCAGATGCTATTGGAAATCGCGAATCAAATCGGTACACATCAATGAATCAGAGGCCACACTTCTTATATCAACATGCAGATCTAAGGAGAAATGAAAGAGTTGACCGTGAAGGATTCACCAGACTCAACAACATGAAGGGAAGACCCCCAATTAGGCAGTTCCATTCAGGACCAAAACAACCTAACCGATATATTTCAAACTTTCATGGTCATTGTTACCGATGTAACAAATTTGGACATAAAATAGCTGACTGTACATTAATCAATAATCCCTCTATGAGTTATGAAAGTAGAAATCTATTTAATGCACTTTGGGATATGAATGTTGTCTGTTATCAGTGCAATGGATATGGTCATAAGAGTTTTAATTATATGAAGAATAAACTGATACCCTACAATAATTTTAAGGATGTTCCCTTAAATGAAAATGTAAAATGCTATAACTGTCAAGAGTTTGGATACATAGAAAAGTTATGTAAAAATCAGAAGATCAATTAGAAGAAGACAAATCCTAATTAAGAGTTGGTAACTAAACCTGAGCACAATATAGCAGATGACAAGAAGAAGGAGACCAAACTAGTTTGGGTTGAGAAAGAAAAGGAAAAGGAAAAATCAAGTCTCATAGTATAGACTGCCTTACATGTTGAAAGGAAAAATCTATGGGTTGTAGATAGTGGCTTCTCAAACCATATGACTGGTGACAAAAGGAAATTCATCAAATGTGAAGACTGGAATGGTGGTTTAGTAAGCTTTGGAGACAACTCTTCCATCAAAATAAAGGGAAAAGGCACTCTAAGCATTGATGGAAATTTGAAGGCACATGATGCATATTATTTGGAAGGCCTTAAGAACAATCTACTGAGTGTGAGTCAAATGTGTGACAAAGGTTACAAATTCACCTTTGACTCAACAAGCTGCCAGATAAAGAAAGATAGTACTAGTCAAATTGTGGCAGAAGGAAAGAGAACAGATGGAAACATTTATAATCTGAAGGAATGCTATGAGTCCCAATGTAGGATAGGACAAGTAGATGAAAGTTGGTTGTGGCACCAAAGATTAGGACACATAAATTTTGATAACCTAGTGGCAGTAAGCAAAAACAGGCGTGTGAGGAATATTCCACACATCATCAAACCGGTAAGCACATTTTGTGATGAATGTGTAAAAGGTAAGCAAACTAAAGTGAGCTTCAGGATAAAAGAGCACAACACCTCAAGACCACTTGAAATTGTGCATACAGATCTATGTGGTCCAACTAGAACAAGAGCAATTACAGGTGAAAGATACTTTCTACTCTTCATTGATGATTATTCAAGAATGACATGGGTCACCTTCCTGCAACATAAATCACAAGAATTTGAAAGATTCAAGATCTTTCAAAAGATGGTGGAGAAAGAAAGTGGGTGCAGGATAAAATGCCTAAGATCAAACAAGGGTGGAGAGTTTAGTTCAAATAAGTTTGAAGATTATTGTGAAAATCATGGAATTAGAAGGCAATACTTAGGTCCTAGGACACCACAGCAAAATGGTGTGGTAGAAAGAAAGAACAGGACAATCAAGGAGATGGCCAGAACCATATTAAATGAGGCCAGGCTACCGGATACATATTGGAAAGAAGCTATTCATACTGCTACATATAATTTCAACTAGGTTCAATTAAGAACAAACATCAAAATGATACCTTATGAGTTGTGGTATGACTACAAGCCTTCAGTCAAATTCTTCAAAGTATTTGGAAGAAAGTGCTTTATCAAGAAAGACATTGATGGTCTAGGAAGTTTTGACTTTGGGAGTGATGAAGAAATCTTCCTTGGTTACTCATCTAATAGCAAGGCCTACAAATGGTACAACAAAAGACTAAGAAGAGTAGTTGAGAGTGTCAATGTAAGATTTGATGAGGATATGCACAAAGGATGTCAACCACAGATCAACCAGTATGATAACTTGGGTGGTGAAGATGATGAAGGTCAGTCAGACATCAAACCAGAGGAAGCATGCAAGAAGGCCCCCAACTGGTATGTATAGTTGAATCACCCAAAAGAGCAAATTCTAGGAAATAAGAGTGATGGTGTACAGACTAGAAGAAGACTTTCTCGGAATGATGAACAAGTCAACCTCTGCCTCATGACTGAAATTGAACCCAAAACATTCAATTAGGCAAGTAGAAGACAAGAATGGATGGATGCCATGGAAGATGAACTACAACAAATTGAGAAGAACAAGACTTGGGAATTAGTCCCTAAACTGGAAGACAAGAACATCATTGGCACTAAATGGGTCTACCGAAACAAGATGAATGAAGAAGGTAAGATTGTTAGGCATAAAGATAGAATAGTGTGCAAATGATACACTCAAGTAGAGGGGATTGACTTTGAAGAAACATTTGCACCAGTAGCTAGATTAGAAGCAAATAGAATGTTTCTAGCCTACTCTGCCTACAAGGGTTATAAAGTATACCAAATGGATGTCAAATCTGCCTTTCTAAATGGAAATTTGGAAGAAGAAGTGTACATGGAGCAACTAGAAGGGTTTTTGCTACATGATGATGAGACATTTGTGTGTCAGTTGAAGAGGGCCTTGTATGGTCTAAAGCAAGCTCCCAAAGCATGGTACTCAAGACTAGATCAATATCTGAAGGAGAAGGGATTCAAAAAGGGAAGTGCTGATAGAAATTTGTGCATAAAAAAAGGTGGGAACCACATGATCATTGTAGTTGTGTATATAGATGAAATTGTCTTTGGAGGCAACAAGGACACCCTCTGCAAAGAATTTGCTGATCAGATGCAGTCAGAATTTGAGATGTCAATGCTTGGTGAATTAACATACTTTCTTGGTTTGCAGATATTACAGCAAGATAAAGGAATCTTTATCTCACAAATCAAGTATGCAAAGGAGATGTTGAATAAATTTCAACTAGAATATTGTAAACCAGTAAGTACTCCCATGGCGACCGATAGTAAATTGAGCAAGAATGATGAATCACCGGTGGTGGATCAGAATTTGTATAGATCCATGATAGGCAGTCTATTGTACCTAACTGCTTCAAGATCGAATATAATTCAGGCAGTATGCATGGTGGCCAAATTCCAAGCTACACCAAAACAATCACATATGAATGTTGTTAACAGAATTTTTAGGTACCTACAAGGGATGCTCAGCTATGGTTTTTGATATCCTAAACAAGGAGATTTTATCTTGGAAGCATACACTTTTGTATTGATGATTGAAAGAGCACAAGTGGTGGTGCATTCTTTCTAGGTGACCAGTTGGTCTCATGGCACAACAAGAAGCAGGACTCAGTCTCTCTATCTACTATTAAAGTTGAATACATTGTTGTTGCTAAATGCTTCTCTTGGGTGCTTTGGATGAAGCGAGCTCTCAAAGACATACAGGTGGACATCACTGACCCTATTCTCATAAGGTGTGACAATTTGGGTGCAATCAACATAGTAAATAATCCAGTCATGCATTCCACAACAAGGCACATTGCTATCAAGTATCACTTTCTTAGAGACAAGGTCGAAGCCCAAGAGGTAAGGATGGATTATGTCCCTACACGAGAACAAGTAGCAGACATTTTCACCAAACCATTACCGGTAAGCACTTTTGAATACCTTCGACACAAGTTGGGAGATGTGTCATCTGTCTAGGAAGGCTTTATGTGGTTCAGGGGGAGTTAATAGTGGTCTAAAGGGGGAGCTTGGTATGGATCGTAGGGGGAGTGCACAGTACGCTTTGTCATTGTGTTAAAGAGGGAGAAATGTACCGGTATGAAGTGTCTTGTGAGAAGTTGACATCAATGCCAAAGAGGGAGATTGTTGGCATTTTGGCATTAAATTGTCATTGATGTCAACTGGTATGATGAAGAGGCAGAATGTTAAAGTTATCACAAACCACTGGAGGTGAAGATGTGTTACCGGCATAGTGTGCACTGTCGGTTAGCAGAAGAAGAAGGCCTTGCTGATAAAGGGGTGTACCGGTATGAGTTTGCTAAATGTTCAAGACTCAACCAACTGTATGTCGGTGCGTAGAGTGATTGACCATGGTGATTTCATGTGGAGTCGAGGTAGCAAAAATGTAGAGGTTGATAAAGCCACCATCGACACAGTTGGTGAAACTGCCAGTCGATATAAATGAAATAGCCACAAATCATGAGATTGTAACTGACCAATGTAGATCGAGGAAGAAATAATGATAGAGGAAGATTAGGGAGTAGTTGGCACCTAGATCAATGCAAAGGAAATCTGATTCAAGAAGACCTCAAAAAGGAAACAATGTAAGCATTTTATGTGTCGACAGATTTCAAGGCAGGAAATATTGTTCGAGATTGCTATTTTCAACAAATATGCATTGGATAATGGAAACCGTGTACAGATGCATTCATGAAAGATAGGTGATCGATCCAAGATAGGCTAGATATTATCTCATGAAGATTTTGTCAGGAAGAGGAAACCATAACTGCTTCAAAGTTTGAATTGCTTCCTCGAGGGAAATCATGGTATAAAGAGGAGAGCTCGAGACAGAGCAAGTTGATGCTATAGAGAAGTGGAAGAAAAAAGAGAGATTAAGTTAAAGAGAAGAATTGATAGCCTTAGAAATAGTTCTAAGAAATTTTCAGAGTAAGTGAGCAAGTATATTGGTGAGAGGGTTCTACCGGCATAACTATAGTTTCATAGTTAAGTTAAACCGACAAGGTGTGGCAGAGCAGGCAGCATCCAAGTGTTACACAGTGGGTTGAGAGACTGTTTGAGAGAGAGAGAGAGAGAGAGAGAGAGATAATAGAGGCCAAGAATCAAAGAAGATAATCTCACAACTGGTAGTGTGACATTCAGTGGAGGAGAACAGATTGTCAATTGGCAGTGAGTTATTTGATCAAAGAGTTGCAGAATTCATTCGCAACAAGAAGCATTAATTGTATTTAAGTAGTATTTCAATATACATCACCAACTTGAAGCTTGGTGTAGGCGTTGGTGATCCTTACATTGGTTCCCTAAAAGTGTAGGGGTTTGTGCTCTAAATCTTTGTAATTCAATGTTTTACTGTGAAGCTGGATTGGAGCAGTAGTCTCCAGCAACTTTTCTCACTGAGCTTTTTCCCACATTGGGTTTTCCTCATAAATATGGTGTTGAGAGTTACATTTGTGTGATTGATCTCTTTGGATTTCTTTCTTGTTCTACCAATTTGATTGTTTAGTGTTTAAGTGAATAACTGATATTATGAAGTTGATATGAAAGTCAAAAAGTTTAGGAACCACTGATTCACCCCCCCTCTCAATGGTACTCTATGTTCAACATTGGATTTGCGGAAGAAAGAGAGTGGTAATAAGAGGCAGTGTGTATATATGAAGCAAGGAAAAAGAGGAGAAGTGGTAAAGAATTTAGAGAATTCAGCTGAGTTACCGGAAAGGGTTAGGAGGAAGAACTTTGCAGACAAAGAGGACATTTGGATCAGAAATGAGCATGGGGTCTATATTTTGCATTATTTTCGATGTTCATGAGAAACCTCTCATGGAACATCTTTTTCTACCTAGGGTGTTTGATGCAAGAGCATCCCTGGTCGATGAACAATCTTGCATCAACCAAAAATATTGTTTTAGTTTTGTTTCTATTCAATTCTGTGTTGCAGCTTCTATGTTTCTTCTGGCATTCTCAGGTAGCTATTTATTTTTTGTTGTAGATCCAATTAGTGGCTTCTAGACGTGTTCTTATTCCTTATTCTATATTTTCAATTCATGTGGATCTTTTTCTATTAAGTTGTCACTTTCTGAATTGTTTATTTCTTGGTTCCCAGAGCAGTTTTGAGCTTAATGGCTAGTTGGAGATTTCTTCTCTTGCGGAGCAATTTCATGGTTTGTGGATCTAATTGACACCATGTACAATGTTCATAGGCCCTTGGCCAAACTTCCTTGGTGGTCCACACTTCGTTGTTGTCTTTGGCAAAGGAGATCTTCATGTTATGGGTTCGACCTATTTTACACATTTCATTTTCTTGTCTTGGTGAATGTAATCCTTTGTGGCCAACCTGGATATGTTCCAGATGCTATAGAATTATTGTATTGGATCCTTTGGGAGATAAGTGAAGATAGATGATGATTTAGATTTGTGATTTGTTATTTGAATTCCTCTAGAGGTCCAAATGGATTGTATTCTGGAATGTATTATGTAATAAGGCCTATAAGCCTGCATGTTTTCCCACATATTGTCAGGTAGTTTGTAATGAATCTATGATACTGCAGATATCTTATTTTGGATTTTCTACATTCCGTGTTGTTTCTTCCATTGTGTTACTCTTGTTTCATGATCTAGATTGTTCTCCTTGAGTATCCTCCAGGTCATGGTTGCATCAAATTTTATTTCAATAGGTTCTTATTTTTTATTAGTAGTTGTGTTGGGTTAGTATTATTGCAATTGGTTTAGTTTAATTGAGAGATATAGAATATATGTAACTTAACAAGCCACTTTTACTAATACAAAGAAAAGGGGAAAAATTAAATTACATGATAAGTTTTATTAGGAGGCAAGCATGAGGTGAATATAGTCATATTAAATTGGCTTACATAATAAAAATATAATAATTTGAATGTTTAAAATAATAATTAGGAATTTTTTTTTTAGAAAAAAGGGGTTAAAATTTATTCAAAAATCATAGAATTACAAAGAACGGGCCTTAGGCCCACCAAGACAGCAACAAAAACTAAAAGGATCCTAAAAGATCCACCAATACCACCATTACAAAGTCCAGTGACCATAGTAATAGATCCGACTATCGGATTTCCAATGATAGTACCTTTTCGGATAGCCCTTAGAAAGATGGCATTGCACAAAGTAGGGCCAAAGGCCAAGTAAGGCCGAAGGCCAGATACTTTAGAAGTACACCAAAAACCAAGCTCATCCGGAGCCTCGAAGGGCCTCAAAAATGACAATGAAAATGAAACAAACATAAAAGGGAAATTGATCCTACACCACTGGGTGCTCTTGCATCATCCTGTCTTCTAGCATTAACTTGTCTAAAGTTTCAAGATAATCAGGAGGTAGACCATCCCTTCAACTAAAATCCCAACCATCAACATGCTCTGAATCCCACTTGGCCAATCAATCAACCATTCTATTCCACTCCCTATGAATTTGATAAAAGGAGACACATTCCAATGCATTACACATTTGTAAATTTGTCTGACCACAGAAGCTAATTGCCAACTCACATCATTCAAATTTTATTTGTTCAACACGTCCACAACAATTTGAGAATCCAACTCATAAATAATATTCCTCCATCCTAAAGAATAGCCTCGCTCAACAACAATCTTAATAGTTAGGGCCTCCATAAGATTGTTAGAGTGTTGCCCAATATAAATAGAGAAGAAAAAAACTGCACAACCATCATCACCTCTACCTATACCTCCAATACTTTCATGTCCAGGATTCCCATGAGAAGAGCCATCTGTATTAATTTTTAAGATTCCCACAGGAGAGGGAGTCCACCTTCCATCTCTACTTATCTACTGCTTTGCATGTCGAGATCTTTTTCTAGCACCATTGTCCATTTTAATGTTTTCCAATTGCAAATTCCTTACAATAGCATAATCACCTGGATCAACATTTTCAAACAAAATTGCACTTAGTCGGGACTGTCTCCTGAAGCCTATTAACTATCTTCCACCATAGCTGAGGACTCCCTATATGTGAATCACAAAATACCCTTCGATTCCTTTCCAGCCACAAATTCCAGATAATAAGGGCTCGCCCAATAGCCTAGGCCACTTGAAGAAAAGAGGTCTTTGCTGGGGGTCTACCCAAGCTATCCCAAAATTCAATTAAGGAGGTAGCATGAAAACAAGCATGTTGCCAAGCCTCCCACCACTTGTGCCAAATCTCCATAGAGAAAGGGCATAGAAAAAACAAGTGGGAGTAGTCTTCCTTATTATGCATACAAAGATAACAGATAGATGGTCCATGGAAGCCTCTCTTATGAAGATTCTCCCACACAAGGCGTTTCCTCTGAACAACTGACCATAAGAAGAATTTACATTTCAGCCAAAAGAAGTTATTCCAAACCTTCTTCCACTAGGGGACATCTGTCAAGCCATACAATTGCCTATCGAGCTGAGCATAACCTTGAGCAATAGAAAACTTGCCTTTTGGATTAGGACCCCAAGCCAAAATATCTCTCTCCTTGAGGGAACTACATAACCTACCCTCCAAGATATTAACCAACACCACACGATCTTCATCCGAACCACCCAAAGGCCCTTCAAGAGGATCCTTCCAACAAGTCACCTCAACCTGTCCAATGCGCATATTTGTTTTAAAATTCTCCACCTTAACCCATCCAGCATCAGTGAAACTATTGCAAAGAGGCTGAAGTTGTAGATAACTAGACAAAATAGGAGGGCGACCATCCCAAGAGTCCTGCCTAAAAAGAGCTTCAGAGACTCTATTACAAATCTAGGAAACACCATCTTTAATAAGCTGGGTACCTTTTTTAAGAGTATCCCAAATACAAGAGCCCATGCCCACTAAACTAAGATGAGACACCTTATGATCACTAGCACAAGGGACATACTTGTGGGTTAAAATCTTGGCCTAGTCCTGATACTGACTATTACACCACCTCCAATATAGATTAGCCACCAAGGACTTGCTAACCAAAGCAATAGATCTAAGGCCAAGACCCCTAGCATATCTCAGTCTACAAACAGAGTCCCATTTAACTAAACTCCACTTAGAAGAAAGAAAACTACCAGACCAAAGAAATTGATAGGAAAGAACATCGAACTCTCTCACAAAGCTGGAGGGGGGAGCCTGCACAAAACACCTATAAATGGAAAGTGCTTGCACCACAGTCTTCAGAAAAATGACTCTTCCAGCAAAGGATAACCACCTATAAGTCCAATGATTTACAATGAAATTTATCCAAAATTCCTTTCCAAAAATCTTCATGCTGAACCCCCAAATCTAATGGAATCCCTAGGTACAACAAAGGAAGGGACCCCATCTAAAATCTGAGGATCCTAGCAATCCTATTCTGAATAAGCCAAGGGGTATTAAAGAAATATATAGATGATTTATCTTCATTTATTTTTTGACCTAAGGCTTTGCAATAGATATCCAAAGCTCTCCTAAAATTCACTGCCTCATTGACTGTGGCCCTGCCCATCAAAAGTGTGTCATCCACAAACTGAAGATGAGAGTAGGGAGGTAGAGCATTACTCCAACTCCAGCCCTGAATAAGACCATGTCTCACCTGGGAAGTGAGAAATCTGCCAAGACCTTCAGCCATGAGAATAAATAAATAGGGAGATAAAGGGTCCCCTTGCTGAAGACCCCGCAAAGTGCTAAAAAATTCCAAGGGTTCCCCATTAATAAAAATAGAGAAAGAGGTAGAAGTCACACAACTAAGAACCCAATTCACCCACTCTTCTCCAAAACCAAAAGCCAAAAGGATCTTCTATAAGAAATCCTAACCCACCCTATTATAAGCTTTGGCCATGTCAAGTTTAATAAACATAGCCTTCTCCTTAGAGGAAGCCATCAAATGAATAGACTCCATTGCTATCACAAGTCCATCAACGATCTGTCTTTCATCAATGAAACCACCCTGCTCCTTAGAAACCAAAGTGTAGAGGAGAGGTTTGAGTCGTTCAGCAATCAATTTAGTGCTTATCTTGTAGACAACATTACATAAAGAAATAGGCCTATACTGATCCAAGCTATTAGCCCCCTGCTTAGGAATGAGAGCCAAGAAGGTAGAATTCATGGATTTGAGCATTTGTTTATTCCTATGAGATTCTTGAATCACATCTAGAAGATCATACTTTATAATCTCCCAAAGTTCTTGAAAAAACTCAATAGGAAACCCGTCAAGGCCAGGAGCCTTGCCTTTTTTCATTTGAAATACAACCCCCTCAAGTTTAGACAAAAAAATGGGGCACAAGAGAACATCATTCATTTGAACAAAGACAACAGGAAGAATACAATTCAAGATGGCGCTATCTTCCATCACAACTTCAGGATCCGCTTTGGTAAACAAAATAGTAAAAAAACTAACAACTTCCATAGAAATTTCTTCTTTAGATAAAAGATGAACCCCTTCTGAAGAAATGAGAGAGGTAATAGAGTTACCATACCTCTGAGCCTTAACAGAATAATGAAAATAAGTAGTGTTTCTATCACCTTCTTGGAGCCAATCCACATGAGACTTTTGTTTGCAGAAAATCCCCTCATGCAACTCCCACTCTTCTAAATCCTTTAGACCAAGGGACTCGGCCAAACTGAGCTCAACAACCATCCCTTGATCCATAATTTGACACGTAACCTCATCCATCTTGGATTGAGCTGCCATCTTGTGTCTATGCAGGTTCCCAAAACATTGTTTATTCTACCTCTTCAGCCTATATTTTACGTGTTTTAATATCTTCCCAAAGGAGTACATAGCCCGCCTGTGGGTAGGCACCCCTTCATACCACCAGTTAGCCATAAGATCCCTCAATGACTGATCATGAAGCCACATCAATTGAAATTTGAAAGAGGGATTTTTGGAGGTTCTAAAAGATGTAATAGAAAGCTTAATAAGCCAATGATCAAAACCCATCCAATCAATAATTTCTGAACTGGTGGACCACCTATCATGCACCCAATAGCAGGAAACCAAAAATCTATCAAGCCTTTGAGAGATAGCCTCAAAACCACTCTTCCTATTATTACATATAAAGACACAATTAATTGGCTTCACATCAATCAGATTCAAGAGACCAATATTATCTCTGAGTAAATTTGAGGAAGGATCAAGCTTGAATAACCCACCTCACTTTTCCTCCAAACTAGTAATGACACTAAAATCTCCAGCCAAAATATAGGGGAGAAAATATTTCTGAGCCCGAACAAGATTGATGTGAGCCCAAAGATGAGACTTACCCACAAGATTAGTAGGAGCATAAATATTAGAGAAGAGGCATCTCTCTTTAGTCTCAAAGCTAGAAGCTACCAAAGAAATGGAAGACTTGCTAGAAAACCACCACAAGGGGAAACTTTCCTTAGGTTCCAGAAGCAAGCAACCCCCCTGAACTGCCATGAGAGTTCACTCCTTGCCAAAGGCCTTGGGGCTAGACATGCAAAGCACAACTAGCCAAACCATGCATTAAAAGCTTGATTTCCTTAATAAAAACATCAGGAGACTCAGAGTCAATTAACCTGCGAACAACCTTTTGTCTAGGGATGCTGCTCAACCCCTTTACATTCCATGAGAGAACAATCATTTATGTGGTTTAGAGAAGTGGGAATCAATGGGCTTCATAGACCCTAACTCAACCAAAGTATCACCAATAAGCGTAACCTTTTCCTGATCTGTTTTTCATCTACTCCTTAAAGGTTTGTCTAAAGAACCCTTTTTGAGGGTATTCTGCTACAAGCTTAAAATAGGTGGGGCTTTGTTACTCTTCACTAAATGAGGCCACTATAGTGGAAGGAGGAGTAGGCACCATGACTACTGCACCTTCAGGGACCTGTGACTCACTAAGATCTTTGTTGTCTTGAACATGGGAAGGTAAATCCATAACCATTTGAACATCTTGTTGATTCTCCAAAGATAGGGCCTGACCCTCTTTCTTGCAATCCCAATCGAGTACCTCATGCTAAAATTGGGCACCCAAGGACATTTCAATTGGAACTCCTTCCTCTTGGACCAAATCCTCTAGAACTTCAAACCTATTTAGGGTGACATCATTTTGCCTATCCAACCAGGTTCTCTTCTTTCCCTTGTCTTTATTTTGAGGTTTGACAAGAATGAAGCCATCTTTATCAGCAAGACCATTAGGCATAGGGGGTTTCCCCTTATCTTCCCCCAAAATAGAGTGAGGAGGATCGGAAACAACCAATTTAGAAGATTTATTTCTAGGATATCTCTACTATAAATGACCATATTCATCACAAATTCTACATCTAAATGGTAGGGTCTCATAGTCCAACTATTGGATCCAGAAGATGTCCCCAAACAGATTTCCATATAGTCTAGAAAAGGATTATTTAAATCAAATTTTACACATATATGAGCGTAGGAAATTACCTTTCGTTCTTGAATTTGTGAAGCTCAACCCACAAGTTTACCAACAAGCAGTGAGATTGAGTGAAGAATATCTTCTCTTCGGAATTCCAATAGAAGCCTCGGCAATCGGATTCACATGGGAACATGAGAGGGAAGCTCCTCAGCATAATTAAATACAACATGCCAAGGTTTGATAAAGACTCCCACCTAGTTGAAAAAATAAGGGCCACCCTCAAAAGCCTTGTTCCTATCTACCAGGATGGAAAAAATAACCAGAAAATAGTTATTGGTTGCCATAAGTAGCTCCATGTCTCCTTCAAGATTCTAGAAACGATGTGCCCAAGACTCTAAAATAGGTATAGAGAGGCAAAGACCAATAAATTTGCATATGAGAGCATGATTGCACCAATATTCAACATCCTCTGAAATTTGCTTAGGTTGAATAACTAGAACTGGACGATCTTGGGATCTCTCCAAACAACCATTCACCTTTTTCATGCGAAAAGGATCTTTCGAAGAAGAGATGCCTGCCCCTGATTGGGATTGACTAATGTGTTCCTATCCACATGCATGCATCAAATGAGATGGATCTGCCATATCTAGATCTCCAAAGACCATCTGAGAAGAGGATAATCCTCTATTCTCCATGGATCTAGAGAAAATACCAAAAGAATTAAAAGAAGAGGGGCAGAAAACCCAATCCCAAAACCCCACACACCCCAACGACAACCCAGAGTAGAAGAAATGGAAAAGGGTTGCAAAAAAAACCCTGTGGTAGCCCAGAAAACCCAACCACGGGTAAGCAAAAATCGACCCCTAGCAAGCAAGAACCCCCCCCTGGAACAACGCAAGTAGAGTACAAGACATAGGCTAGGGCACGTCGGCCCTAACTTGACACCCACACACACGTAGAGCCATCTCCAAATAATAATTAGTAAATTAACACTATATTTTATATATAAATTATTTTATATAAGATATAATTTTAACATTTTAATTTAATATAATTATAAGTTATCATTATACATATTTTAATCGATTATATTATAACCTTAGTTTTAATTAATTATTTTTTTAATTTATAATTATTTGATATATTGAACTAAATAATAACTAATTAATATTATTATAAATAAAATAATTAATTATAATCTTAATTTTATACACTAATTAAACTATGTTTATAATTTAAGTTATTATTATTTATGGTTAAAGTTAAAATTAAGATTAGGTACTAATTATGGTTATAACTATTCAATAATTAAATTATAATACTAAAAACGTACTAGTTACAACACTTGTTTAGTTTTATAAATTTCCAAATTTAGGTATAAATCACTTCATTCAAATCTATCCTCATACATTTACAGTATGATTTATTATAATTTTCATGATAGAATGGTATATTTAAAAACAAAGTTTGAGTAAGATTTATAATTGAAAAAAGAATTTATACAGTACATTTAAAATTTTATTTATTTGTGAAATTAAGTATCTTAAATCAAGACAAACTATTAAGTTAATTTAAGCACTTGAGCACCCAGTAGAAATAATTACGATAACAATAAATATCCAAAATATATGTGTGTATTTCAATGTAGTTCATTGTAGTAAAACCCAAACCAAATTCTAAGAATATGAAGCATTTACTTCTTGTAATATCACTTTCAATAATTTTGTTCATGCATACTATACACTCCATCCTCTAGTAGATTTTTTGGCTCATTGGTCATTAAGAATGGCATTGTGCATGTTGGCTATGTGTGATATGTGTGAAGCATAGTCTAACGAACATGCTATGTTTACTAAACTCCAGTATTCTCTCTGCCATCAATAGTGTCCTCATGTGCATCTTTTTGCATTAGGGAATCTTCTAGAAGAAGATGTTATTAAGAATTATGTTGTATGATAATATATATTGGTGAGGTGTGATATATGTAGATGTACAAGAAACCGATATGAAATATATTGAGAATCCCATAAAAGTAGATGTAGCCATTTTTGGTGAACCACTATAAATCTGGTGTCTTCTTTCTATGTGTGTTGTTATGATTTCATTATTTTATTTCAGAAATTTAGTTCTTCATTTGTTATGTGTTTCTTCTAATATCATCAATTGGTATTAGAGCCAAGTAAAGAGAGTTTGTTTTGTAGTTTCTTTCCTTTTCTAGAAATCGTGAAGAATTTTTATTTTTTTTCCAGAAATATGGATGAAGTGGACAAAAGGAAAATAGAGAAGTTTTCAAGCCAGAATTATGGATTGTGGAAAGTGTAGATGGAGTCTCTATTGATTAAACATGACCTTTTGAGTGCTCTTCATGGAAAAATGAAAGGGAAAGGCAAGTTATCAAATGAAGATTGGGAGAAACTTGATTAGAAGGCAAGGGCAACTATTTTCTTATCGTTGTCCAACAACATGCTCTTCAATGTCTTAGCTGAGAAGACCACAAAGGAAATGTGATAGGGAGAGTTTTGGGCTTCCTTTTCAAAGGGAAGGGGATGGTGCAAAGATACCACTCATAAAACAAAGCCCTGGCATTGTTATTAGTTGAATAATAAAGGAAATAAACTTAAAATTAAGTTAAAATTATATCTATATAGTTTAAGTGTAATATTATATTATAAATTGTTTATTAAAATTAGATATTTATTTATTATTCATAAATCATATTTTAATTTTTTATATTGTAATTTTTAAAATATATGTAAAAAACATTATTATATTGATAAGTAGGAGATATTTTCAATAGAAATTCAAATTATGATTTTACATAGTAGAATTCTATACAAATATCACAATATTATTATGAAAATAAATATTTTTATATTGAATATATTAAATATTGAGCACATATACATTTTTTTTAATTATATATAACTCTAAGTTTTACATAATATATTATAAAATGTAAATATAATACATACTTAATTTATAATATTTTTCAATATAAAGCCCCGGACAAAGACTCAAGGCCAGATGGGTTCACCATGCTCTTGTTTCAAAAATGTTGGGACTTCATGGGAAATGATATATTATTATCTCTAGAGGAAGCCAGGATACACAAAACCATGCTAAAAGAGCTTAATCATACCTACATTTCCCTTATCCCTAAGAAAGATAATCCTTAAACTTTTGTGGATTTCCGCCCTATCTTACTTTGTAATTCTCTCTACAAAATCTTTACCAAAGCAATATCTATCCGGCTAGCTAAGATTCTCCCTAAAATTATTTCAGAAGAGAAAGGGGGACTTGTCCTTGGTAGAGAAACCCCAAAAGGTTCCATTTTGGCCCATGAAATCTTGCACTCTATCAGGTTACATAACAAATCTGCTATGGTTCTCAAATTAGATATGATGAAAGTGTATGACCGAGTTGAATGGGATTTTCTCTCCATGGTTCTCATCAAATTTGGCTTTCAAAAAAATTGGGTAAAATGGAATCAGGCTTGCATTTTTTCTCCCTCATTTTCAATTATCATCAATGGATCTCCTACAGGCTTCCTTTTTGCCTCTAGAGGCATTAGACAAGGGGATCCTCTCTCCCCCTTTCTATTTATCTTAATGGCAGTGGGTCTTAGTAGATGAGTAATTCATGCTAGACATGTGGGAACTTGGAAAGGAATCTCTTTTAATGATGGAAATGATCCTTACATGCATAATCTTTTTGCAGATGACGCTCTTCTTTTAGGGGAAGCCTCTATCATCGAAGCTCAGGTTATTAAGAAAATCATTTATGACTATTTCATGGCTTCTGGACAATTAATTAATTCAAAAAAATCTAAAATATTCTATTTAAATGTTTCTCCATTTTTCCAACATCATCTTCTTAGTTTTTGGGGCTTTTCAGTGGGGGAGTTCCCTTGTCGATATCTTGGAGTCCACTTCTTCTCAAGGTCAGAGAAGCATTATTTTTGGGACAAGATTATTTCTACAATCTCCCAGTGGATCCTATCATCGAAACATAAATGGTTATCCCTGTCTGGAAAGCTACTCATGATAAAACCAGTCTTGAATGCCATCCCTATTTACCTAATGTCAGTGCTTAGTATTCCTAAGCGATCAATAGAGGAACTTCAGTCTATTTTGAGGGATTTTCTCTGGGTAGATAATGTCACTGAAAATAAAAAATTGCCCCTTCTTGCTTGGAGTAGGGTTTGAACTCCTAAAACCAATCTAGGGTGTAGGAATTAGAGATCTACCCTTGCAAAATAAAGCACTGGGTGCGAAACTTCTTTGGAATTTATACCAAAATCTGAATTCAAAATGGGCTAGACTATTGAGGTCAAAATATCTTGATTCTGAGGACAGGGAGAGGATCTTCACAACCTTAGTTTTTCCTAAAGGGTCTTCCATGTGCAATTTCATGGTCTCTTATCGAGATCTTATTTTATCCTCCCTCTAATGGTTAATCCATAATGGATCTAAAGCTCGATTTTGGGATGATTCATGGAATGAGCATACACCTTTATCTCATATTCGGGATTGGCATCCCCTTGATAATTATTCTAAGCAAGCTTTGGGTGATTGAGTCTGCCATTACTTAGACATCCAAGATAACCTTGCAACGTGGAAGGATTTCTCTAGCATATGAGTTACCTCAGATTTGGTAACTGAATTACAAAAGGAACTTTCCTCCAGAACTATCATATTCTCTCCTCTTGAAGATGAGCTCATTTGGCTAGGCTCTCCTTCTGGCCAATATATGGTTAAGGCTGGCTTTGAATCAAAATTTCTTCATCTATCTTCTGACTCATGGACTACAAAATTATTATGGGGATCTGCATGCCTTCCTAAGGCAAGTGCCTTCGCTTGGCTAGCTATCCAAGATAGGGTCCTCATGGGTGCCAGATTAGATAGGTTAGGGATCACTGCTATATTTCCTTGTTCTTTATGTGGTTACTTCATGGAAACCTTTGATCATTTATTTCTGCAGTGTACCTTTGCCTTGGATTGTTGTTATTGGTTTCTTCAAAGAGTAGGCTGGTCAACAGTTGTTGGCCCCAATCTTTGTGTTCATTTAAAAGCTTGGCCTTTATTGCACAAAGCTTCCACATTTGCACCCATTTGGGAAACCGGTTCTTCTTTAATCATTTGGAATATTTCACTTGAAAGAAATAAGAGTTTCTAGGAACAAACCTACTCCCTAGGCACAAGTTATAGATAAAATAGAGATATCAATATCTGAAGTTACGCTCTCATATCATTTTAAATTACTGCATACCAAAAAGAATTTTACCAAATGGGACTTTTTTATTTATGATAATTAGCCTCTTCTTCAGTCTCTCTTAGTTCATGGCTATCAATATTATAGCCCATCTTCCTCGTCTCGACTATTTGCCACCTGGCTACCTCCTCCACCTAGTTTTGCAAAATTAAATTATGATGGTGCCTCTAGGGGGAATTTGGGCATCTCTAGAGCTGGGGTGGTTATTAGGAATTCTGATGGAAATATGATTAGAGCAGCCTGTAAGAAGTTACTGCCTGATTCCAATAATGTTGTGGAGATTGAAGCCCTCCTTCATGGTATCACCCTTGCTACTTTCATGAATATTCCTAACATTATTTTTGAAGGGGACTCAATGGTGGTTTTTAACATTGTCTCCTAAAGACAGACTTCATCTTGGAAGCTAAGGTATAGATTAGATATGGTATTGGATAAGCTCACATCTTTTCAATCCTTTGAAATCAAACACTATTTTTGAGAAGCAAACATGTTAGCAGATTTTTTGGCAAATAAAGCTATTGATGACCCTATTTTGCAGTAGGAAGTAGATGTGAGTCATCTCCTACATCTAATATAATTTTGATTTGTTGGGGAAGGATGATTTTATTTATCAAAGTATATAGGTGTGGATTTTATTCTCACTATTTCCCCTCATAAGTTTTCACTGGAGGTCCCTCCTTTTCTAGAATATGGACTTCGGTATTGCCATTTAACTTTGTCAAGTTCATGTTAGACACTAGGACTACAATAGCATAGATCATCTTGTTTAATTTATGTTTAGTGACATTCTTGGTTCCTCTTATCCTCTTATTCAGATGCTATGGATGTTTTATTTTTTGAGGCTTCATATCACATTCATTTTTATATTGTTTGATTTTTGTGACTCTTGGGTGTGCACATCTGCTAACAAAGATCTTAGTCAAAAGGTATGCAGGGATTACTAGATCAAAATTGGATAGTAGTGTGGATTCTACATTGCTTTCCACATATGATGTTGCGGTTATGATTTATATTTCTACAATTGTGGTTGCTATCAGAGACCTAGACCGTCCTTCCTCCTCAGTTGCAACCTATTCTGGTCCCTCTTCATTATCCCCTTTCTCCCCTGGGTTTTCTTCAGATGTATAAGGGCTTTATTGGGTGGGATATAACTTATTTCGATGTATTTTGTCAAAAGGATTATGGATTATCATGGGTGAGGGTGGGGTATTTCTTTACGATAATTCACTCTTGTTACTTGGGCTACAACTGGGGGTTTTCTTCCTACTTCTTTCTCGCTGGTATGCCCACCTAAACCAGGCTCTGTAAATCTTTTTTCTTAATTAATAAATTTCACGGCTCTCCCACTTTTATAAAAAAAAATAATAATAATATATAAATTAATTATTGAAAAAATGATAAAATCAAATAGAAAAAATAATAAACAAATTCTGAAGAATAATTTATGTTATAAATTGTATATTTAAATTAAATATTTTTTATTTATTATTGTATAAATTATGTTTTAATTTTATATAATGCAAATTGTAATGACAACCTAAATTTCAATCTTTGTGTATAAGTTCTAGATTGCTCCTTAACACAGCCATATTTTCTTTATTTCAAATATTATCAAACAAACATCAGTCTCTCTTAGTCCATGGATGTCAATCTTCTAGCCCATCTTCCTCATCCCGACTATCTGCTACCTGGCTACCTCCTCCACCTGGTTTTGCAAAATTAAATTATGATGGTGCCTCTAGGGGGAATCCGGGCATCTCTAGAGCTGGGGTCATTATTAGGTATTCTGATGGAAACATAATTAGAGTAGCGTATAAGAAGTTACTGCCTGATTCCAATAATATTGCAGAGATTGAAGCCCTCCTTCATGGTCTCACCCTTGCCACTTTCATGAATTTTCCTAACATTATTGTTGAAGGGGACTCAATGGTGGTTTTTAACATTGTCTCCTCAAGATAGACTTCATCTTGGAAGCTAAGGTAGAGATTAGATATGGTTTTGGATAAGCTAACATCTTTTCAATCCTTTGAAATCAAACATTGTTTTTGAGAAGCAAACATGTTGGCAGATTTTTTAGCAAATAAAGCTATTGATGACCCTGTTTTGCAACAGGAAGTAGATGTGAGTCATCTCTTACATCTGATTTAATTTTGATTTGTTGGGGAAGGATGATTTTATTTATCAAAGTATATAGGTATGACTTTTATTCTCACTCTTTCGCCTCATAAGTTTTTAGTGGAGGTCCCTCCTTTTTTGGGATATGGACTAGGTATTGCCATTTAACTTTGTCAAGTTCATGTTAGACACTAAGACTACAACAATAGAGATTGTCCTATTTAATTTGTGTTTGGTGACATTCTTGGTTCCTCCTATCCTCTTCTTTAGATGCTATGGATGTTTTTTTTTTTGGAGGCTTCATATCAATTTCATTTCTATATTGTTTGATTTTTGTGACTCTTGGGTGTGCACATCTACTAACAATGATCTTAGTTAGAAGGTATGAAAGGATTACTGGATCAGAATTTGATAGTACTGTGGATTCTACATTGCTTTCCATGGATGACGTTGCGGGTATGATTTCTATTTCTACAATTGTGGTTGCTATCAGAGACCTGGACCATCCTTCTTCCTCAGTTGCAACCTGTTATGGTCCCTCTTCTTTATCCCCTTTCTCCCCTAGGTTTTCTTCGGATGTTGATCTCATTAAGGATCTATGACTGATTGCATAAAAATGCTAACATTACAATGCTTAACAAATTGAAATTAGCATGTACATAAATGTTTAATTACAAATAAATTGAAGTGATGAAATAGAAAAATTAGAGAGGAAGAGAAAGGAGACACAAACAATAAGATTTGATTACGGAGTTCACCACAAGGTGACTGTGTCTCCGGGTTTGCCCAATTGGGTGAGACCGATCCAATTATGCTCCAAAATGAGTTTACAAAGAGTTACAAAGTCACTCCTATCCGCACAATGCCACTTTTCGAAGTGAAGGAGTGAAATACCAAACTCTACAATAGCTTCCTCTCACTTCACCAAAAAAAATTATCTCCTCAGATGATAATTAATTACAAAATTCTTTCTCCAACAAGTGCAACAAGCTTGATTTCATGCTCCCAATGCACAGAGATGAACAATTCACTATCAATCTCTCCAAAAGAAATTTCCTCACACTTCTCTCACAATTCTCCAATCTTCCATGTCCCTCATTACAAAAATCAACCCCCTTTAAATACTATTTTACATGCTAAAATGAGGTTAAAACAATAATATTTTATAATATCCCCATATCTCCCACTTTTAAACTATATCTCTTAAAAATAAAAAACCCAATATCCTATGATATCTCATTGACTCAAAAAAATCCTTATAAAAATGGGCTTTTTCAGATTTTGGTGTTAACAAAGCGAATTTGTTTGCATGAAATCACGGATAAATTGCACAGTCTAGTGGTTTTGGAGAAGTTTTAGTTATATGGGCGGTCTTTTTCTTTACACAACGATAAAACTAAAATAGCTCGTCATTCTTATCGAAAATGTCCCATGGCATAGTGGCAATCACTGGTTTCTATGACAAAGGAAGGTCAAAGGTTCAAAATCGCTTGACCATATTTTTGGCAAGTGAACTATCTTTAGTGTAGAAGTTAAATAGAAACCACCAAGTATAGAATCCAAGGAAGTCAGATGGTCTATTGGCAATGCATGAGAATAGGAGATGGAAGGTTCATAGTTCAAACCTCATAACAAACTTTTTAACTAACCAAATCTTGATTTACTTTGATTAGGTGCCACTTTTATCAAAAAATAAAATAAAATAAAATAAAATAAAAAATTCAAATATTCTGAATAGAATCTTTGTTTAGATAAGATCATTGTCACTTGTATTCAAAACACCCACCTCTCTAATTCCATCATCTCTCTTCTTTATTTAAAATTTCTATTATAACAAAACATCAAATATAATTTAAATCTTAATCCTTTTTATTTACATTCCAAGTAATTTAAATTTAATCTTTATCAACTCAATTCTTTATATATTAAATCATATCTAATTTTTTTCTATGACAAGCTCAATTTTTTTAAAAGATTATGTTTCCCACTTCCATAAAAAAAACTTGAAGACCAAATATTTAATATAGCTTGAAGAGAAAGTTAATATTTATTAATTATTATTATTCAAATTATTCCAAATGTAATATCAATAATTTGCAATAAAATACATTCCATTGTATTATTTGAAGAGTATTTTAAAGTGTCACATTACATAAACTCATTCAAAATAAGTCATTCCAACTTTTTGGTGGATTTTTAGGCCTCCCATAACTTACGGTGATTTCAAATTTTTGGTCTACCAACATTGTTTTATTGTAATATTTATTTTTACTGCTCATTTATTATTGGTAAATATTCAAATGTATTGTTAATCGGTTAATATTCCACATTTAACTACTTTATTTATATTTACACCCAATCACATTATTCGAAAGGCTGTAATCAAATTGGCAGTTAGTAAAGTAGGACGTGTGTGCGAAGGAACTCCATGGAAATGGCGGGAGGAGTTAAAAGCGGATGGTGCTAGGATATTTTTGAAGTGAAAATATTTTTGTCATAAGGTACAACTTCCGTGTGAAGAGGTAAACTTGAGGTGAATATAATCATAATAAATTGGATTACATAATTATAAATAAAATAATTTAAAAGTTTAAAATAATAATTAGTAAGTTAATGATTCAGGTGGATCTAGAGAAACCTAAAAAAGTCACAATCTCAAAATCTCACTAAAATGACATCATTGTGTAGGGCTCGCTGACATGGTTCTAACACAACTTGAACGGGTTCAAGAGGAGTTCGTATGTAGAAGTTATGACCAGTCAAAGTCAAAGTTCTGGTCAAAATGATGACATGGCGTCACCAAAATGTGACACTTGGTAGGACATGTGGCATATGACATGGCAAGAGTAGTGAGTTGGCACAAATATGGATTAAACCATAATTATGAAAAGAAAAAAATATATGGTTTAAAATAAATAAATTAAGGAGGATTTGGTGGGATTTAATCCCTTAACCCATGCCTTAATCCTCTTGCCTTACTATTCTTTATGATAAAAGGAAAATCCCTCTATTTACATAAATCTTTAAATAAAATTTAATTCTCCTAAACATAAAGTTTTATAAGCCCATTTTATTAGGAGAATATTAGAGGCTATTTAAATGGCTTTCAAAAGATTTTAAAATCTCCTTCCCCTATTAATAAGGGGATTAAAAAACCTTATTTAGTACAAAAATAAATTCTCAAATGTAAAAGCACGGATAACCTCCATAAAGGGCTAAATAGCATATTGTTTTAAAACAAATTGGGAGTTTAATGTTAAACGAGATTTATTGTATTTGTTAAGAGGAGATTTTTCAAGATTTTATATGTAAAAATGGAGAGATGAGGTGATTTTGCAAAATCTATTGGTTTTATATCAATTTGAGCAACTTTCTTGTATAAAAGGGAGTAGTGTAGGATGGAAAATTCATTGAAGTGGTGATAACTTGGGAGAATTTTCATGCTTTTGAAAGTGGAGAATTCTTGGAGCAGAAATACAAGGTGTTGATTATTACACCAAAAATTGTAAAGGAGAGAGATTGTGAGAAATTCTTATGCAAGGTTTGAAGCTTGAGAATTGTAAGAAGGCATTTTCAAGAGCTTGGCAATCTTAATAAAGTGGTCCAACATTGAGAAGCAGACCCGGAGACGTAGTCCTAATTGGACGAACTCTGTTATCAATCTGTGTTTGATCCTTCTTCTCTTATGTCCTCTAATTCTCTTTTATTTGTTTCAATTTTGATTTCTTCTTTAAGTTATTAATTGTCCTCCAATTCTCTTTTATTTGTTTCAATTTTGATTTCTTCTTTAAGTTATTAATTATCATTATTAAGTTTTGCAAAGGATTAAAGTGAACTTAGCTTTTGTAATTTCAACGGTTAAAAAACATAACCACGCAATTCTATTTGCGATTGGGATAAATCTGTAATTTAAATTAAGCACAATATTATTTAGCCTTAATTACACATCAGTTAATATCATATTTTATATATAATAATTTTATATAAAATATAATTTTTAATTTTTAATTTAATATTATTATAATTTATCATTATAAATATTTTATTCAATTGTACTATAACTCTAGTTTTAATTAATTATTTTTTTAATTTATAATTATTTAAAATTTTAAATAAAATGACAATTAATTAAATAAATAAAATAATTAATTATAATTTCTATTACTATTATTTATTATAATTATGAATAAAGTCAAAATCAAGGTTAAATAGTAATTGTGGTTATAACTATTCAATAATTAACTTACAATACTAAAAAAGAAATAAGTATTAGTCACAACATTTGTTTGGTTTTATAAATTTCCAAATTTAAGTTTTAATCAACTTGATTCAAATGGATGCTCGGTTTACATGATAGAATGATACATTTAAAAACCAAGTTTGAGTAATTTAAGATTTATAATTAAAAAAATAAAATTATACAATACATTTAAAATTTAATTTATTTGTAAAGTTAAATATCTTAAATCAAGGCAAACTATCAAATTAACTTAAGCACTTGAGTTCCACAGTAGAAAAAATTACGATAACAATAAAGATCCAAAACATATGCGTGTGTTGTTCTCTCATACAATTCAATATAGTTCATAGCAGTAAAACCCTGACCAAATTCGAAGAAGAGAAGCATTCACTACATGTAATATAGCTTTCAATAATTCTTTCCATGCACACTCTACACTCGATCCTCTCCTAGTATTTTTGGCTCATTCCCCGTAAAGAATGGCATTATACAGATGGGACAAGTATTGTGATTCTCAAGCCATGGCCAAATACAGTTAGAATGAAATATGTGCCGGATCATACAAGGAATTTTTCGAGCCTCTTCTCCCAAAATAAAATCATCCCTACAAATTCCACAGAAAACCCCATCGTCAACATGAAAATCTGAAACTGTTACAATCGGCAGTCCCTCCACCAATTCTTTCGCCTTCCTTTCTTCTCCATTATCTTGACGATCTTTTTCCGAAGAGAATCGAAGGTATTGAAGACCCCACGTAGCCACCGAATATCAGCAGGGAGTCGATCCTCATGAGCTTCAATCAGGAGAAATTCAGAATGTAATAAATCGTGACGGCTATTCAGATGTTGCAGACGACGAGGCAGAGTTTCACGTTCCATTAAACAATTTGCTTGCATGAATACTTTGGTGGCTTCGATACGTAAATCCCCCATGCGGTATTCCAGGCTTTTACACCACTCTGTAAGTTCATTCTCCCTGCAACCCATTTTCTTCTCCTCCTGCATTTGCATTTCTTCAGTTAACTGCCTTTATCCAATTAGCAATTAACTGATTTTTAATTTGGTATGTGAATTTGTGGAATGGATTGCAGTTTTGTGAGAATATGTAGGGAATGAAGCGTCAGCGATAGTTTCTTCTGGCGACTCCTCAAAACAGGCGACTACTTATTTTAGGCATTACTTTTCACCGCTTATCTTTATAAAGAGCTTGTAAATTTATTATTAATTATTGTCTCAAAATATTATTAAAATCAAAATTCTTAAAGTGAACTGATTTATTTGTACATGTTTATTATTAATGATTATCTTAGAATATTATAAATTTTTTCATTTATTTTTTAGTTTTGTTTTGAAGAGGGCATTCATAAGAAAAGAAAAACAATTTATCAACATTTATACAAGAGTTTAGAGTAATTAATAAGCAAATCATCTTATGACGACGGAGAAACTATGCAGCGAAGATTTCAAGGTTTTCCCAGTATGGTTATGGTGGAAGTTTCAGAAAAACAAGGGTTTAGGCAAGACTATAATCATAGCAGACCCAGGGGAGGATATGGAGGAGGATTTAGGGGTATAGTGGATTCAAATATTCCCCCTCGGGCCAATACCAAAAGTAGTGAATCATACGTGGAACTTGATTTGCCTATTGAAATCGAAGAGGACATCGCCTTGTGGAGGGAGATGGCAGTCATCGGGAGATTTATTGGTGCCAAGATCACCAGAATGAAAACTAGGGACTGGGTTAAAGAGAATTCGAGCCAGGATGTTGTTTTGAAGTTCATCTTGAAAGGCTTCTTCATTGTGGTTTTCAAAGAGGAAACGGTTAGGAATAAGATTCTGAAGCAACAAAATTGGCTCTGCGGTTGGGCTCATCTGTATCTTCAACCATTGCAATCTAGTTTGGATATTGTTCCGTTAGCAGTGTACAAGGAGCCTATATGGATTCAGTTGTATAATCTACCAATGGAGTATTGGGGTGATTTTATTTTGGAATGTATTGGAAGATCGTTGGGTACGTTGCTAGCAGTGGATGAAGAAATCATTGAAAATGACTCCTACCTGTACGCTAGGATCAAGATAGTAGCGGTCAAAAAAGTTCCTCCCATCATATACCTCAAGGCTGGTGAGAGATGCTGGAAGCAACAAGTAGAAGTGGAACAACCCTCTCCATGTCGTGAGCGAAGTGGATTAAAGGATCAAGTTGCAGAGGATTTCTCTATTTTCGTTAAACCGGCGAAAAAGTGGATTCAGAAAGAGGGAGATCATAAATTGGTTATAAAAATTGTTTCTCCAGAGCAGGAGATCCAACAGAATCCTGCTTCGCCAATGTTGTCTAAGGGCACTCGGACTTCGCGAGAAGGCTCTAGATCAAACAGAAATGTGGGAAAGGGTGTCGAGAATAATCCACAGTTAAGGGAGTCCCTTTCACAAAAGAAAGGATGATCAGACACAGAAATTGAATATGATAGGGAATTTGATAAAGATTTTTTGTAGGCTAATGTGTTGGACAACCTTGATGATAGATGTATTAGCCAATCTGCTAATATATTGCTAGGTAAGGCCAAGGGGAATCGAGTGAGAAGATCAAATTAGCAGAATTGAGAAGCTAGAGCCAACGAGAAATGCATCATCAATGTTATCGAGTTCATGAAAAAAGCCAAGGGAGTCGAGGTCTCCCTTAGTCAGAGATGAAGATCACCACTTGGAATGTTAGGGGCCTTTCGGCCCCTAACAAGAAACGTTTGGTAAAAAGAGCGTTACATAGAGTAGATAGTGATATTGTATTATTTCAAGAAACTAAATTATGTATGGACAAAGCTCTCAATTTTCTTCATTCCTGCAATAATTGGGAAGGTTATTTTCAAGAAGCCAGAGGCTCTGTCAGGGGGCTGGGAATCCTATGGAACCTGCATAACATAAAGGTGACGAAGTTAGAAAGAACAGAAAATTGGTTGTTTGGAGTGGTTCATAGCTTGAAGGAAAATGTGGTTTTTCCACTGGTCAATGTATATGGCTCAATAAAGACAGAAAAGAAAGCGAAGTTATGGAAGGACATTTCCAAGAAGATTGGCTCCCTCAACGATGATAGAGTCATTATAGTAGGGGATTTTAATGCTCTGCTTGATGTGGAGGAAAAGAGAGGTTGTTTGAAAATGACCAACAAATTCATGGAGGATTTCAAGGATTTTGTGATGTCAAATCATTTGTTTGACGTCATTCCAAATAATGGAAGATATACTTGGACCAATAGGAGAGAGAACTTTGCAAGAATATTGGAGAGGCTGGAGAGATTCGTGGTAGGGCCCTTTTGGGTGGATTGTTCTATCAACCTAGACTCTAGTATTCTTCCCTTATCTTTGTCAGACCGTTTCCCGATTCAATTAAGCTTTCAGGAAGCCAATAAGATTTTCAAAGGGAGTTTTAGGATTCAAGGTATGTGGTGGAGAGATAAGGATTTTTTGCCAAACACGGAATCTTGGTGGACGGATAGCAATATTTTCTCAGGCACTCTGAGTTTTTGCTTTGTAAAAAGATTGAAGATGGTTAAGAAGAAAATTAAAGAATGGAACAAGGTCTCGTTCAAGAATATTTTTGCAGAAAAGATAAGAGAGGAAATAAAGCTAGATAACCTGAATAAAAATGTTATCTCAGCAGGAATGTCCAATGATGAATTTGCCAGAGAGAAGCAACTAAAAAGTGAATTGTTGGAACTCTTGCTCAGAGAGGAAGTCTTTTGGAGGGACAAGTCGAGAGAGTGTTAGATCAAAGAAGGGGATTTGAACACAAAATTTTGTCATGCTTCTATCAAGGTCAAAAGAGATAACAGTCAAATTAGCTATATTCAGGATGACTTCGGTGTGTGGTAGGACGAGGTAGAGGTTATTGAAGACATAGCAATGAATCATTTCAAATCTATGCTGGGGGATTTCCTCAACAACTCCTCTTAGCTTCCTTCCTCCATGCTAGACGTCATCAACAGAGTGGTAACGGTAGAAGACAATGATCAGTTGATGTGGCCCTTCTCATTGCAGGAGATTAAAAAGGCCACATTTGATAACCCTCTTTTCAAAGTGCCTGAGCCCGATAGTGTCACTAAGGAATTTCTCCAAAAATGCTGGGGATTCATGGGTGAGGATATCTTCAAGGTGGTGGAAGAATTCAGAAGGAAAAGGAAGTTTGTCAGAGAAATGAACAACACAGTTATTGTCTTGATTCCCAAAAAGAAAGAATGTTTATCCATGATGGAATATTGACCGATCTCCTTGTGCAACACCTTGTATAAAATTGTGTCTAAGGCAATGGTAAACAAATTAAAGCCTTTGCTTAATAAAATTATCTCAAGTGAACAACATGGTTTCGGTCCCAGGAGAGAAATTGTGGAGAGCATCATCATGGCGAAGGAGACCATCCACTCTATGCATTCAGATAAGAAACAAGGTATGATTCTTAAACTAGATGTCGGCAAGGCATATGACAGAGTTTAGTGGCCCTTTTTGCTTGATGTTCTTCTTCCTTTAGGATTCGATAGAGGCTAGGTGAAATGTATTGAGCATTGTGTGTCTTCAGTCAATTTCTGTATTCTTGTAAATGGTTCGGTCTGTGGTTTCTTCTAGGCTACTAATGGATTAAGACAAGGTGATCCCCTGTCCCCCTTTTTATTTGTTTTAATGGAAGAAGTATTAGGGAGAAACATAAAAAATCAGGTTAGTCTGGGCCTTTGGAGAGGGATCTCCATCCATGAAAATATGGAGCCTATCTCCCACTCACAATTTGCAGACGACACCATTCTCTTCAGGGACGCTTCGGTAAGGGAGGAAAAAACTATCAGGAAGGTGCTTGAGTTATTTGACTCCGGCCAAAGTATGAACAAGACCAAGTCAATGGTGTTCTTTTTAAACAACAGCAGAAGGCTCCGTTCAAAAATCTCAGAAATTCTGGAGTTTGAGCCAAGTGAGTTCCCCATAACTTATCTTGGCATCCCACTCTTTGCTAGAAGAGTCTACAACAAGATGTGGGAAGCGGTTATCAATAGATGTCACCTCAAAGCGGCTTCCTGGAAAAATAGATGGCTTTCTTAGGCCGGGAGAATTCAAATGATTAAGGCAGTATTATCGGCTATACCCACTTACTACATGTCATGCTACAGGTTATCAGGTAGAGCTTCCTCGTCACTTAACGGATTGCTTAAGAAATTCTTGTGGGAAGGTTCGAAGGAAGAAAGGAGGATTCAATTGTTAAATTGGGACACTACATGTATGATCAAGAAAGAAGGAGGGACAGGTTTAAGAGAGATGAATTTGCAAAACTTGGCTTTAGGCACCAAGTTAGCATGGAAAATGTATAAATTCCCCAAGAAAATTTGGTGTAGAATATTGGTTGCTAAATATTTAGATTCAAATTCCCCTGTCAGAATCTTGACGGTGGTCAATTCAATTTGAGGTTCACCGATTTGTAGTTTCATTTGGGAAATTTGCAAGCTCCTCATAGAGCACCTAACCTGGAAGATTGGCAATGGTAAAAGAGCGAGGTTTTGGCATGATTCATGGAAAGGGGATGAGCCAATAGCAGATTTGTTCAAAGACAAAGACTAGGTCAACTAGATAGAAGCATCGGTAGGCCCATGGGTGGCAGATTACTTTCAAACACTTCCCAAGTCTTCCTCTTCTTTGTCATGGAAGAGTGTGGGGGATTGGCATCAAATTAATCATAAATGGCTCTTAGATGTCCTATATAGAAAAAATGTGTTTCCCATAGATGAGGAGATAGCTTGCTTTGGAGTCCATCCAAATTGGGCAATTTTAGAGTCAATCATGGCTACGGGCTTCAGAGGAAGAGAGAGAGGAATAGTAATTGGCCCTCAATCTTGTGTTGGGGTAAGTGGACTTTACCAAAGAAAGGGCCCTCCTATGGATTGCTATCCATGGCAAGATCTTCACTAGTATCAGATTGAAATCAATCGGGATTTCGGGGCCAAATTGGTGTATCATGTGCAAGCAGGAGGAGGAATCAGCCGATCATCTTCTCTATTGGTGCCCATACACTAGTGAATGTTTGGATTGGCTCCTAGATATGTTGCAATGCTTCATCACCAAAAATAAAAATTTAAAGGATTTTATCATATCCTAGCCGACTAAAGGAAGACATTCTAAATAGGGAATACTCTAGATGGTTTGTCCCTCTTTGTTAGTCTAGCTTTTTTGGAAGGAACGCAATAGAAGGATTTTCAAGGAAGAAGCAATGGAAGTTCAGTTCCTTAAGGAAAAAGTTAAAGGTGCGATAGAGGAATTTGTCAATGGAAAGATTAAAGGGATGAATTATAAATTTCTATCGAAGTGGGACTTTGAAATGGAGAAATATTGGGCTTTGAAATAGAGTTGTGATCATAGATTAAATGATAGAAAAGCAAAAAGAAAAAATACAAAGTGGCAAGCCCCGCTGTCAGGGTGGATGAAATTAAATTTTGATGGTGCAATTAGAGGTAATCTAGGTCGGAGTGGTCTAGGAGATATCATCAGAAACAAAGTGGGTGAGGTGGTGTGTTCCATATCGGGTCCAATTGGAGTAGCTACTAACAATGTGGTAGAGATTTCTGCACTGGGGGCAGAGCTTCGAAACTTGTAATTGAAGGAGACTCTTAGGTCATCCTTAATGGAGTGATCAAATCTGTATTCCAAAACTGGCAGTTGCAGAGCTGGATCCTGAGGATTAATTTGCTTTTGAATTCTCTACGTGATTATCATATTCAACACATATTTTGGGAAGGCAACAAAGGAGCAGACTATTTGGTGAACATGGGGATTGAGGAATATTTTGCCAGAGATTTTGGCAGGGACGATATGATGCCAATTGGACTTAAGGAGATCATATCCCTTGACTTGTTTTCAATCCCAAAGTCTGGAATTGGATAAGTTTAGAAGCTTTTGATGGTGATAGGCAGAGGATGATGGGATCTCAAATTGGAGACCACTTGTGAGTGAGGAGGCCATGTGGCCAATTTTGTTTGATTTTTTAACAAGGAAGTATGCTTGGGAACAAGTCATCTGACAGTCAGATTGTCCCAAGATTTCTAGTTTAGGGTGCCATTGACGGTCAGGAAGAGGGGAGTTCTATTTATGGACACAAATTCGGCCTTTGTTTTAGCATAAGGGATGATGACAGAGCATTTAGGCATCATCTGTAAGTGCAATAAGGTGGTTGGTCTGGAGGAAACATCTGAGGAGCAGGTTGAGCGCCCCTTCAAAAAAGAAAATGAATAGGAGAAAGAGACTGTGGTTGATATTGTTGGACCCAACTACTAGTCTGGGGGACATTTGCATGACGGAAGGCTGATGGAAGATTTGTTCCAGCCTATCATTTAGGTGTTGGGCCATGCCCTATTGGCAAATGGAATTTTGCATAGGATAGCAGAGGAGGGTATTTATTTGGAGGTGATGAGAGCTATGGATGGGATTGTCTCCATTCCCGCAAATGGGTGTATGCTAGGATCATTCAATTTGCGGGTAGTAGGGAAAAAGAAGAAGATGTAGAAGGCTTGGTCCATCTTCAAGGCTGGCATAGTGAAGGAAAATGCTATGGATAGGTTTGCAACCTTCCTTTAGGAAAATGTTGATCTCTTTCCAGAAGGAATAGGAGATAGGCTGGTGGTCATAGGTAATGGGATCAAGTATCTGTATAATTGATCCCCTTTGGATGTTTTATAAAGACTAGCATCTCCTTCACCCTTTGTAAACTTTTCTCTTGGAAATGTAATAGGTACTGCCCCCTAGGCAGAACTTGCTTAAAATAAAAATAAAAAAAATAAGCAAATCATCTTATAGTATCTACATAACTAATTTTAGAGTAAAACAGTTTAGAAAATTATTAAAAAATAATTTTTATTGATCATATTATTTTTTATTTTATTTATTAAAATATAGTAATTAAAGAATTTTACAAAAAAAAAGAAGATAGTGGATGAATTCTTTATGGATTATACATAGGAGAGAGACGTATAAATTGTTATTAAGAATAAAGTATAAAATTGAACACTTATAAAGGGAGTTTGTCTAATTATAGGCAAAATCTAAAAATTATGGTTAACTTTTTCATTATTTGCAATTTTAAATTAGTTAGTTGTATATAATCTTTTATTTAAATCAAAGTTAGAATTCACTTAATTTAATTTGTTTTGTAGTAATTATATTTTAATTTTGATTTAACAAATTACAATTTTTTAAAATTAAAAGTCTATCAAAAGATACTTGTTTTAATAGTAAATTCATTGTGTAGGCATCTAGATGGTGTGAGTCTAAATGTTCTTATTAAAATATAGAATAAAATAATACAAATATCTTCTTATTAAAATATAAAATAAAATAATAAAAAATTCTTTCATTTCTATAAATTATTGATTTTAGAAAGTATAATTATCAAACTTAAAAATTTCTTTAAAAATTAATTAGTTTCATATATGAATATGCCATATATAAACTATACATAAATAATTTTAAGAGTTTAAAATACAAAAGAATTAAAATTTTACTTTCAAAATTTTTAAAAAGAAATATATAATCTTAACAAATGTTGCATATGTTTTGTCTCTATTTCCTTTCATGCTTTTTTAAGTTGAAGTCTTTCTTGATATATATTTTTTCCTTAATTTAAGATCATATATATATGACAACTAAAAAAATATTTTTATCATATATATCTTGTATTACATAAAAATAAATATTATATATACATATAAAAAATGTTAAGAAAACTTTTGCATAGAGTTTCAACAAGAAATACAAACTACATTTGCACATTCTCAATTATGCTATGATTTTATGAAACTACAAGTTTTCTTTTATTTTGTTATTTAGCTCACATCCTCTTGACATCTACCAATTTTCTTACTCATCCACTCACTTTCTACTCACAATTTCCAGCATTAATACAAAAATAAAACCACGTGAGTTCTAACGGTGAGCTATACCCTTAAATATTTTATCTTTTTCTTCTTTTTATACACTCTCACCACTCTATTTTCTTTCATTTTCTAAGCTCGCTTCACACACATGCAGTTCCCTTTTCCCAAACTCCTATCAAAATCAAATTTCAAATTATAATTATTTTATGACCACTATATATTCATTTCAATTCATGTATTAGTCTTAATAAATTTTTTAATTAAATATATTTTTACAAAAATGTAATAATATATATCAAATATTAGATTACATGAAGTCTCTAGGATATGCTATTGTAGCTGAAGATGGATATTTAATTACATAATATATATTGTCATTATGTGTATATACAAAATATATACTTCCATATACATAGTTTTATAAAAAAGTAAGAGTTTTAGTTGTCACTTTATTCATCTAATATGTGGAAAGATCTTAGAAGTTAGTACAATGAATTTATCAATTTGATTGAAATAAATTCTTTTTACTCTTTGAATTCCTAGGTCATTTTTTAGCATAAGTAACATAGCTTTTAATTATGGGTAAAATAAGTCTAGAAGGGACCCAAAAGCTGTTAAATAAAGCTACTTATAAGATAACCAATACTAACCAGCAACAACAACCCATAGTAGAACTAGAGAACAAAAATCTACCTCAAAGGAAAGAAGCAATAGACCCAAATAAAAAAAATGACAAACATGCAACAAAAACTTGACAAACAAAATAGAGAACAAGAACTACTTCAACATATTCAAGGTACTAGAAACTTGAAGCTCTTGCTGGTATATGTTCTATGAAGTTCATACAAGTTTTATATGTTCTTTTCTTCTTCCATAAATTTACTCTTGCCTCGATTCCTAGCATATATATACAGACACCAACGTGTGTGTGTGTGTGTGTGTGTGTGTGTGTTTTTGTGGATTGCCATAGCCCTAACCACCACTGGACCATCTATGTCGCAAGTACCATGAGCTAGATTGTGGGCCACCTCTTCAACATCCCACATGTCATTCTCATGCCGCTCCTCTCTCTATCCCAATAGAACCAAATTGTGTTACTCATCCTAAAAATTTTCCTCCTCCTCATCCTCTAGGGTGTCGTCAATATTTATTAAATTATCAAAATTGAAATTAAAACATATTATTCTAGCTAAGGAAAAATGTCAAAAAAAATTGTAAGCGTTGTTCAACTTATTCATAATTATAGTAATAATTTCTTAGTAGTAGAATTTTTTTTGTTCCTCTAATCTTTTAACTCAATAGATAACATTTTCTATATTTCTTTAGCAAAAAGAAGTCTATTGGAGGTCTAGGAATTAAGGATATTAAAGTGCAAGGGATTGTGCTTTCTACTAAATGGATCTTCCATGCATTGGAAGGTAATGAGCCTTGGAAAGTGCTCATTCACAACAACATCAGACTGGGTGTTCCCAAGAAGTCTAAATCCTAGAAATCCCTTCCTATTAGTGACCTATTAGTTGGATCCTTCTTAGTCTCTACCATAGGCTCTACTGTCTATAAGTCTATATGGAAAGCACATGAAAGTATTATATTTAGTATTGGCAATAATTGGATCAGTCGAGGTAACCAAGTCTGTGGGGAAAGATCAATGTCATGGAACTTAGCCCACAATGGTAAACCTTTCGCCTTCACTCAAGGTTGTAAGACCAAGAAATGGGCCAGAAAAGGTATTTGTTGTCTTAAAGATATTATTATTAATGGTTCTCTCATGTCATGGGATGATCTCTCCAGCAAGTATCAGCTTCCTATATCTAATAAAATAAATTATAACATAATGTACAATGCTTATGATCTCTTGCAGCTTCCTAAAGTTTGCGATGTGAATGAAAATATGTTTGTATCCTTCTCATGGATTGATGGAAGCCCACTCTATAATGTGAAATCAATTTCTATCTATAACTCTCTTTCATATAATGATAATATTCTTAATCATGTTAATACTAACTGGTACTCCGATCTATCACATGCTCAATGGGGTAAAATGTTTAAGGCTCTTTGGAGCTCTCCTCTGGCTCCTAAAAATTAAATGCTTGATAAGTTGCCTATCAGATTTGATTATAGTAAAGAAGAACTTTGTACTATGTGTAAAGTTAAGGACTCTAGTAGACATATTTTATTTGACTGTATTATTGCCAAGGAAGTATGTCTTGTGTTTGGTTTGATTTTACCAGTGCATATTAACATACTTGATGTTGTTATTGGATTTATTAAAGGCGTTAAGAAAGACACTAATCTTTTCTGGAATCTATTATCTTGTGAAATCCTTTAGTATTTATGGAAAATTAGGAATTTGGAAATATTTTAAGGGGTAGAAAGGGCCCTTACTGAGTCTTTTTGTAGACTCACCTTTCATTTTACCTTCTCGCAAGTTACTATGGTTATTAGGCTGAATAAGGAGAAATTTCATAGATTCCTTACTGATGGGCATACGAGAATTTTTATCTTTGAACTCTCTCATGGCTATACCTAGGGAAGAATGAATGCTTAAAGAACACCCTTTGTCAACACCCTAGATGCTCTCATGGAGGAAATCAGAGGAAATGGACAGCTAGTTCGCCAACAAATGATACACTCTGCCAGAATGCTGGATGATCAGAGGTTGGTCTGGATGGAAGGGCACTTAGGATGGATCGCTTGGATCTAGCACATAATTGTCTCATGATGGATGTATATAGCTGGACAACTTTTGTAAATGTCTCTTTAGTTGTATAGGCCTGTATATGTTTTTCATATATTTCAGTTTAGGTCTGTATAGGCTTTGTCTATATGTTGATAGGTATTTTGTTTAAACCCATATGTCAGTATCCTAACCTTTACATACTCTCTGATGTGACTACTTACTTAGAATGTTTCCATGATCTGCTGATAAAGCTCTAACTATTTTGTATTTCAGTTTTCTCTCTATTATCAATACAATTTTTAATATTTTTTTCTTAATTTAAGATCATATATATATGACAACTAAAAAAATATTTTTATCATATATATCTTCTATAAAATAAAAACAAATATTGTATATACATGTAAAAATGTTTTTGATTAATAAAGCAGTGAGAACAAGGGCACTGACCCTTTACATAGCAAAACTATTAAAAATCATAGCACGAAAACAACACTATTACAACAATTAACAGCAACTATCAATAAAAAGGAACCAAGTATTTATAAATCAAAAACAACAACAAAAAGAAAAATAAACTACAGGGGTGCCTTGCACACCCCAGTAGCATCCATAGGACTATTTCATTCATTTGACAGGAACTTGTAGAGGTTCGTAGCCTCCTGCTTGTCCTCCTCAGTGTCCGCATAGTGTTCCCTTAGCAGAGAAAGGATGAGCTCAAAACTATGTAAAACCTACACATGGAATTTGTTAAGACCCACCATTTGGGCTTCCCAAGCCTCCATCTTATTCTTGAGTTGGTTAACATCCTCCTTGATATTCTACAAAGTAAGCACAAGGCTGAGGTTTTCAATTCTCTGTGTGATGTCCAGCACATCCGTGCTCAACTTTTCCATGTGTTGGAGAGTAGGGACCTCTTGGGGGTTCTCAGTAGCCAAGTCATCTGTAGTTTCTTCAGTCTCTTTGGGCACACCACCAACAAGGGATTTATCACTATCATTAACCAGACCCATCAAAGGGATAGAATGCATCACCTATTTAGTCATTTTAGAGTCTGAATCCAAATTAGTAGATTCCAGTGCTTTTCTATCAGAGATTTCCATGCCCATAAGACCCTTAGTGTCTGTGTTCATAGGGGTCATATCCTTATCATCAATGAGGTCCTGGGTTTTTATTTCAAAGATACTCATATCAGTGAAACCAACACTGGTTGGGACCATGGGATCCCTAGTCACATTCACATCCATAGCATCCCCATCAGGGGCCCTCATAGTGGTATTAGGGCCTTCCTCCTTCTTGTGCCCAATGGGGTCCTCCTCAGAGTACAGATTCTCGATAATTGGGGTCTTCTTTCTACGGATTTTGGAAGCAAGTCTAGAAGATCTCCTCTTAATCTTGGAATCCGAGAAAGGATTGTTGTTCTCAGCATCCTCATAGGAAGAATTGTTATCAAAGACAATGCGTTTGCGTTTAGCAGGGGTTTTTCTTTTGCCCTTGGATAGGGAGCGAGAAGCATTGGGAGAGGAAGGAAGAGTTAAATTAGGGGAGACCACCGATAAGGAGACAATCGAGGCATAAGCAGGAAGGGACATGGTGGTCATAGCAAAGCCCTCATGGGGATATTGAAAGAATCTAGGGAAAGCCATAGACAGGGCTACAAGTTGTTGGGGATTCAACATGGGGGGCTGAGAGAGCAAAATATTGTTGGGGGGGGGCAAAGAGCCTCATGAAATTTATACAACTTGTAAATAAGGTCCTAGTGGAGGAGGTAGGGAGGCTTATCCCCACGCTTGGGGTCCATAGTGTTTTTAACAGAGCTCTCTATAGAGTGCAGTAAATAAAATGGCAGTCAAAGCAAATCATTATTATGGAAGTGATAGAGGAGGGAAAAATGGTAGTAGTAGAATACCTTATAACTACCTTCAAGAGTTAAGTACTTCATGATCATGAGGCAGATCATGTTGCACAGGTGCTTGAGCTCCTCCCAAGAAAACCCGCCTTGCAACTTGATGGGTTCTTCACGGTTACGGAAGAACCATTTGAAACCTTCACTATTTGCAACATGACTGGTACGCTTCCAACGACGACCATCCAGGGCTAGCTTCGTAGCTTGGGCAATAGTCACCTTAGAGAAATCAAAAGCAATGCTGCCAACCGAGACCCACCTCCCAGACTAGGAGGAAGAAAAAGCAGTCGAGAGATACTTATCATGGCCCTTCAGGCAATCCAGAAAATCGACAACCCCACCTTCACAATAGAAGTTCAAGACAAGGGGGTCATTTTTTAAATCATCCGGGTTATCTGATTCATATCGAACTCTGTCTCCCCCCATATCTTCCACCAACAAAGATTTTTTAGTCATGAAACAAAAAAAGTTTCAGAGACCCTTTGAGAAGCAAGCCAAGAAGAGAAAATGGGAAGTGTGCGAGCCCGACGTCAATAAATGAGAAATGAAGTTGGGCGCATGGGAAAAAATGAAGTCACTTTTAGAAATGATTTCGTGGCTACAAGGCATTAAAGGCCAGCAAATACCAATGACAACCAACATGTTTTCAATCTAGTCGTACCTCATCATGACTCTACAAGCCCAAGTAAAATGCCAGCACAACAACATGTGCATCATCACCAGCCTAGCCAAATGAGTCACCACCATGTCAAAAGGGATCAGAGGGATATTCCCATTGTTTGAATTATGAAACCACCACTTCCAGACTGCCCTAAGGGAAGAGAGGAGGGTAAGGGAAGAACTTGGTAGTCGCTCAATCATTACTGGAGATTTTGGATTTCTCTACCTAGAGGATGAAGTTAACATGGTCTGGGAGGGAGTTGTGACTTCTCCAACATCTCAACCCTGAGAGGTTTAGGCCAATGGCTACCATGGCATCTGCCATGCGGTTGCCTTCCCTATAGATATGCATAACTCCGAATGAGTCAAGCCCGAAGATGAGTCTCAAGGTGTCCCTGATGGTTCCCTCAATTGTCTAATTAAGCTTATTCCACCCTTTGACAATATCAATGATAATCATGGATTCCCCCTCAATGTCCATAATCCTGATTCCCATGGAGAGGGAAATGCGGATTCCCAGGCTAAGGCCATTGCTTTAGCTTGATTAGAGGAATGCCCATTCAGGTTACCCGCATAAGCAGCAACAAGGGCCCCTAGATGGGATCTGATCATCCCTCCACTAGTAGCGAGGCCCCCCCTAGAAGCCCCATCAAAATTGAGTTTAAAATTTGTAGGCGGGGGGAACCAGACCGTGCTTTGTCTTAGAAGTCTCTTAAAGAAGTCAATAAGAGAGAATGAGGGGGGAAGGTTCTAGTGTCTAGCGATTTTGCAGTCCTAGGTATAGGGGGTCTTGGATGTTATCCGAGCTTTAGAAACAAACATTTTCTCAAGAATTAGATTAAGGAATCGAGAAAACACAGTTACCACGGAGGCCTCTTTGTCTCTGAATATCCTATCATTTTGTTCCTTCTAGATACACCAGCTTGCGTGGGGGGGGGATCTGAAAGGAAATTCGCAGCCAACTTTATGACAATTTCCACATAACCCAAATTCAGATTTTAGCCAAATCCACACATAAGATCCACATGCAAAGAATAGACAACATACTCACAAAATGTGACACAAGATATACCCTGGGAAAACCCTCATGAGGGAAAAACCCAGCCTCCAAAAGCATCATCCACCATGTATTATCAGCAATGCATCCATTACAATACAACTATGGAAAGCCTTCAAAACCCAGCCATAACCAAGCACTCCATGTGATCAAGCATGAATCCACACATCCCATGCCATGCTTCCTTCTTCACAAATGCTAACCTGGCTTCTTCTCCCAAACAACTACCCTTGTGGTGCTTTTATAGAAACAAGCAACCACAAAACCACTAAGTGGTATTACATCAAAACCATGTGCCCAAAACCATGTGACAATAAAATAATATTTTCCTTACCAACCTTTTAATGTTTTCCTTAACTACCCATGACCCACATTTAATATTGGGTACTTTATCACAATTACATTCCCCAATATAAAATAACAATACCAATGTGTCAATACAACTCATCAAGTGGTTACAAGAATATCCAAAAGGATCTCTACATGTTGCACGTCCATCTAGGTGCTCCTAGGTGCAACAATACAATGATATTACAATTTAATTCTTTGTCCACCTCACACAATAATAAAACAATACAATAATAAACCATTATTATGCAAGGTGTACAACACCATTTCCCAACATTCTCCCACTTGTTGTATACATTGCATAAGGGCCAAGAAGTAATCTGCCACATGAACAAGAGATTGATCTCTCCACGCACATATACCATCATAGAATCCAAGTGCTCCATGTGCTCAACCAAGATACCTGCAACAAGAACAAAGTGACCACCATCTCATTCATGAATGCTCCCACCCTCCATCATGCCACTGCCACTGGACATAAAGAGGCCATCCAAAGAGAAAGCCACACAACCTGTCGCAACAAATGATATCTGAACACAAACACTAATCCAAAGGTATCCAATGCAAGAGTAGCTCTTTTATATAGCTAAAACAACACCCATATCAAGTGCTAACACATCAACTATACATGCCTCCTAGGCATACAATCAAGTGAATAACATTTCATCAACATATGCAACCTGTAACATGCAACCACAAATCCCAAGTGCAATACCTACCACGTATGTACATCAAAGAACTCCCACTGCATAGGTAATGTCAATATCAGAAATGAATCCACTAAAAACACATCATAGAAGTGTAACCATGTAGTATCAAGAACATCCACATCAAAACTGCAAGTACCACTCTCACACCATGTCTCCAACATTCTCCCATGTTCTCCACACCAACAAAGAAAGAGATAAAGGAACCACCATGTCATCTCCCACATGACATATCATGAATACAAACCAATAAGCATATAGCTCCAAACAACCTCCAACCAAAGTAATGTGAATACAAACATCCAGGAAGATACACTGCAAACCAAATTCTGTAGTATGTCCTTCTACAAACACCTCTAAATAAGTCAAGTATGATCTCCTCCATAGAACCCCAAATGAGAAGCATAACAACACCCAAAGCACCATTCAATCCCTTGGATCAAACAAACATATATATCATGTAAACAACATGGATGTAAGCCTCCCATAACCAAGAAGACCAAACTAAATATCGTATTCCCAAACCATAGGAATATGCCCAATAAACCATCTCCAAACTAATATCAATGACTGCCACCATCATAAAAAACTCAAATGCACAAGGAGATAACCAATGCCATATATCTCTCAAATGAATCCTCCAAAAACTAACCATTAATCCATAGCTCAAGATCCATATCTATGAAAGATAGCATAAACATAATGCACCTGAAAGGAACAATGAGCTATACCTCTCAAGTAGTAAACTGCCAAGTAGACCAAGAGTGGGGAATGAGAATGCTCACCAAGCTATCATGACTCATACTAGGAACACTCTCCTCTCAAGTCCATAAACCAGGTGAATGCTCCTTGGACTTCCTGCTGAAACCATAAGCCATTCCAACATATGTCTCTAATCACAAAAGACTACTAGCATCACCAACATCCTCCAAGTATCCATGAGTACCTATATCAATCAATCCATGCCAAACTCCAAACGCAACATAGCATCACCATGAAGTAATCAAGCAAATGATCATGTACCCAATACAAAGAGAACTATCAAGATCAATGTCAAAGCTCCAACCGCAGAATCAGAAACATAACATGACAACATGATCTAATCCATCTCAACCAAAGAGATAACATGCTCCATATGAACATATCAAAAAAATAGCCATATCATGCCAAAACTCTAATCTAGAATCAAGAGTGCACCATGACATAATATCAACCATCCAATCAAGAAAAGGACAACATGTCAAATGAAAGCATAAAACCACATCTCAACCAAGGACTCCTTGAGCCCTCAAGATGCAAACATCCTCAAATATCATGAAGATCACCATCTCCTACTAGTGAGCCAGCAAATGTGAAAGACCCTTCTGTAGCAACAGGATCTAAGGCATCCTCCAAACATCTGCACACTAAGAAGATCATCCACCATCCAATGGTGAATACACATCACTGCCACAAGCTCCCACTAAACTGTGGTATCAAGCTCTCCAAAGCATCGTGATAACCATCTCCTAAATGAAGATCATCCAGGTCTACACACATACAACTGAAAAGTCAATAACATCAAGTAAACCATGAACTCCATCTCAAGAAGATACAAAACCACCAACAAACAATCAGGATCAAATCCTACACCGCCACATCACCACTGTCAAAAGCTCCCACTAAAAGTGTAATCAAGCTATCCATGACAATATGATTAAACCATCCTCTAACCATGAGAATCAACCAAGAACAACTAACAATCAAAGAACTCAAAGTGCACATCATGAGCTCCCTAAAAGCCAAATAAACCATGATCCTCAAAGAAGATAAACTTCCATATCAATCAGGAATCCAAATCAAAAGATCATCAATTAAAGCACCTGCAAATTCAACCATGTCATGCCAATGTCCCTAAACACAAGGAACAACCATGGCATCATGATCATCTCCATGAAAACAAGCATCTAACTCTCAATGTGTCCAACCTGTCAGCATCACATAGTCAACCATGTAGGTTCTCCATCATGACTGTACTTGGTAACAACATCTCTCCTCCTCAACATGATAACAAATCAACAAACCAATGACTAAAACAAGCCACCAAATCTGAATATGCATAAACAATGAAGGATCTATGGGCATAGACAACCCATATCCAAGTCATAGGTGAAATCCTGTAAGTAAAGACAGCTCACAAAACTGCACAACTTGTAGACCAATCAATGCAACATACATACTCAAACCAAAATTGATATCCATGTCACCACAAGAGTAATCAAGATACAACATCGAGTATACAATGACATCAAATCCAAATCTCCATTATGTAGCATGCCATAAACTCATCATCTCACCATAGTCAAAAGAACCCATAATCAACTCAAGTCAAAATATCAGCATATAAATCATTCCAAATCTGCCCCAAACCTGAGTCAAACTGTAGTGCTCTCCAAGAGCTTTCCATCGACTATTCGAAGTCCAAAATATGACTCCGTATGCTCAAGTTATGACCTCTCAAAGCCATAAAGGTACCTGTCACTTCCAGCTGACATTTCACTATCCAAACAGAAAAATCTAGAAAAACTAATGATAAAAACATGAAGTTCATTCAACCACCTTTCCAATGACTGTAAGAAGTCCAAAAACTGACATCATATGCCCGAGTTATGCTCAGTTGAAGAAAAACAGCCAATTCGGCTATACAAGCAAGCCTGGACTCCAAAAAATATTCACCAATATGCCATAATAATTTTTCACAAATTTTCTCCCATTATGCCAAAAAATCCAATTAAAAATTCCCCCAAGTCGGCCCTTGGCCAAACCCCTTCGAAAAATAAATACATAGCATAACAAAATTTCATGACATATACAATAAAAATCACATGGCAAATATAGTTTTTTAAAAACTTTATTAAAATTCGAATTTCAAAAAATCCGAATTTCAAAATATTGGGCGGATTTTTTTATTTTTTTATTGTTTATTGAAAAAGTTTTTTAAAAAAATTTAAAAATTTTTAACGTGGGTTTAAACCCCACGGGGGTTACCCCTTGCGGGGCCCCCACCACTGCCACGGCAGTGGGTACAGTGGCCGGTACTATTGCTGGCACCGACAGCGGTACCGACAGTGGTACCGTCACTAGTACCACTGCCAGTGCGGCAGACAGTGGGAGGGGGAGTCTGCGGACCCCCCACCACTTAAACAATTAATTTTTATTTTTTTCATTCAAAATGCCTTTTTCATTTTGATTTTTTTAATTTTGATTTTTCAGAAAAAGAAACAAATCGAAAAACATTTTGCAGGAAATATTTTAATAATATTTTCGACGAAATATACACGGCTGTACCATCTAAATTTTTTTCGAACCTAGGCCAACTTCACCGAAATAGGGCAAATTATATATCAAAATTCGTCTCTCGGCCAACCTGAATCCATCCATGAGGTCCATTTTGTGCCATGGGGTCTTCTATGAAATCTCACCCCCAAACCCTCATTCGAAGCATTTTTCAATGATGCCCTGGATTGACCAAAAATCTTCCAACCCTAAATCTGCAAACAACCCATCACAACAGCAAATCCAAACAACATAGATCTGCAATAACAACCTGCAAAATCATACATCTTGTCTTGTCTTTTCATTCCTTCATGCATTCATGGATTCCACATAGGGTTATAAACACCATTAAAACCATATAGCTCTGATACCACTTGAAAGGAAATTCGCAGCCAACTTTATGACAATTTCCACATAACCCGAATTCAGATTTTAACCAAATCAACACATAAGATCCACATGCAAAGAATAGACAACATACTCACAAAATGTGACACAAGATATACCCTGGGAAAACCCTCATGAGGGAAAAACCTAGCCTCCAAAAGCATCATCCACCATGTATTATCAGCAATGCGTCCATTACAATACAACTATGGAAAGCCTTCAAAACCCAGCCATAACCAAGCACTCCATGTGATCAAGCATGAATCCACACATCCCATGCCATGCTTCCTTCTTCACAAATGCTAACCTGGCTTCTTCTCCCAAAAAACTACCCTTGTGGTGCTTTTATAGAAACAAGCAACCACAAAACCACTAAGTGGTATTACATCAAAACCATGTGCCCAAAACCATGTGACAATAAAATAATATTTTCCTTACCAACCTTTTAATGTTTTCCTTAACTACCCATGACCCACATTTAATATTGGGTACTTTATCACAATTACATTCCCCAATATAAAATAACAATACCAATGTGTCAATACAACTCATCAAGTGGTTACAAGAATATCCAAAAGGATCTCTACATGTTGCACGTCCATCTAGGTGCTCCTAGGTGCAACAATACAATGATATTACAATTTAATTCTTTGTCCACCTCACACAATAATAGAACAATACAATAATAAACCATTATTATGCAAGGTGTACAACACCATTTCCCAACAGGATCTACTTCCACATTTGTTGGATAAGGGGGTTGGAAGAGGGGTCTCTCTCCTAACCAACAATCTTCCTAGAAGAGAATTTTCTTGCCATTTCCAATAATCCACCTCAAACCAAGAGATAAAGGGTCACTGCAGCTCAAGATGTTATTCCAAATTTTGGAACCCCCGGGAAGGCCCTCCTCTTTCAGGACAAAGGAGAAGTCTACATTACCTAGGTACTTAGTACTCCAATCCATATCCTTATTCAAAATCTTCCAGGCAATTTTAGTCATAAGGGCCTTATTGAACCTTGAGATCTTGCAGATTTCCAAGCCGCCCATGGCCTTGGGAAGACATACTTTGTCCCAGCCCACCAAGGCTAGGCTCTTCTTTTCTTCCATTCCCGTCCAAAGGAAAGTCTTTTGAATGTTTTCTAGCTTAGTAGCCATAGCCGCAGATATCTTGAATAGGGAGAGAAAGTACACAGGGATCCCCTGGAGGGAGGAGGAAAGTAGTTGCAATTTGCTAGCACTACTCAAGAATCTACCTTTCCAACCAGCTAGCTTTTTCTACATTCTTTCAAGGATAGAGATCCAGAAGGAATTAGAGACATCTTTAACAGTCAAGGGGAGGCCTAGGTAGGTGCCAGGGAGGGAGGCTCTTTGACAATGAAGGATTCTGCAGACTTTATCTTGGAGTTGGGCATTAGTGTGGAATAAGTAAATGCTGCTCTTTTCATAGTTAATGTGTTGGCCAGATACTAGAGCATAGGCATTGAGAAAGGATTTCCAAGGCTTAGCTTCCCAAATAGAGGAGATACCAAAAAGGATAGTATCATCATTGAACTATTGTAGAACATTGGGGGGTGTTGTAGAGGCATGTTTGATGCCCAAAAGAGTGCCCCTACGAACCATAGAGTTTAGGTTAGAGGCCAACACTTCATCTAGGATGATGAAGAGGTAAGGGGATAGAGGATCCCCTTGCCGCAACCCTCTGGAGGCCCTAAACTTCTCCAAGGGGCTCTTATTTAGCAGCACCGCATAGGTGATAGTAGATATGCACTCCCCAATAAGTTTGATGAGTTTGTCTCCAAACCCCATAGCTTTGAGAACTTTGAAAAGGAAGTTCCAGTTGACCCTGTCATAAGCCTTGGAGAAGTCAAGCTTGAGAACCATCCCCGACTGATGACACTTATCCATGGAGTGGATAATCTCATGAGTAGAGATGACTGCATCAATAATCTATCTACTAGGAACAAAACCCTTCTGGGAGGGGCTAATCAAAGGATCCAAGAAAGGTTTGAGCCTATTGACAAGACCGTTGCTGAAGATTTTATAAATAGTGTTGCAGAGACTGATAGGGCAGAAGTCCTTGAGAGTAGATGCCTCCTAAGTTTTGGGGATAAGAGAAATGAAGGTGTGATTGAGTTAGTTGAGGATCCTTCCTAATCTAAAAGAATCTCTAGTAGCTAGAACAACAACAAGGCCCACCACATCCCATAAATCTTGAAAAAAAGATGAGGAGAACCATCAAGACCCGGGGCTTTGAAGGGGCCCATAGAAAAAATAGTAAACTTGACCTCCTCCTTAGAATTAGGGGCCAAAATAAGGTTGTTATCTTCCTTTGAGAGGGGTGGCGGGAGGCAGTTAAGAAGGTCCTCCCTAGCAGGGCCCCCCCGATCATCATCGTCCCTAAATAAAGTGGCAAAATAGTTGGTAGTCAGTCTGCTCAAACTATCAACATCATTGACCACCTAATTGTTGTCATCCATAAGGGAAGAGATGCTATTTCTACACTTGTGGATAGAAGCAGATATGTGGAAGAAAGTAGTATTTTTATCACCCTCTTTGAGCCATTGAACCCTGGATTTCTGTTTCCAGTAGAGTTCCTCTTTGTGGGAATTTTCCTTCCATTTTCTTCAGAGGGCAGCCTCCTCCATATGGGTGGCTTCAAGGGAGTCACCTTGATCAATACGATCTTTGATAATAGTCATTATATTGTTGAGCCCCTTTGTTTGCTTGAAGATATCCCCAAAGGTGTATTTGTTCCAACCCCAGATGTTTCTTTTGACCAAGTCAAGCTTCTGGGTAATCCTGAACATAGGAGTACCAGGTATGTTGGTGTTCCACGATCTTGTAATGAAATCCTTGAACTCTAGATGAGAGTTCCACATAATTTTATATCGAAAGGGATAATTCTTCCTTGCAACATTTGTGGTATTCCAAAGGAGCAAGGGGTTGTGGTCAAAGACCATTCTGGGGAGGGCAGCAAGCTTCAAGGCTAGACCAATTCCCTAGTTGTCCAAGATGATAAATCTATCGAGTTTGACCTAAATAAGATCCTTTTCCTTCCTAATATTGGACCAAGTGAATTTTTGCCCCGATAGTTCCACATTCATGAACCCATTCCTACCAATGAAGTCAGCTAGATTAGTCATGATGTCAGAGTACTCTGGAAGGCCTCCCAACTTCTCAGAGGGGATCAAAGGAGAGTTGAAATCATCCACAATCAACCAGTGGGCAATGGCATTATTTTGTATTAGAGCAGTTATGTCGTTCCAGAGCTTTAATCTACCAAATTTGACATTAGGGGCCTAAACATTAACAAGAATGCAGAAGTCCATCGGGGAAGAGAGTTTAGAGACCAAAAGGTTGGTCGAGGAGGAGAGAAGACTACCAGAAAAATGGGAGGGGTCCCACATGGTAACCAAGCCACCAAAGGCTCCAGTAGCATCACTAATAAAAAACTTTGAGCAACAAGGGAAAAGGAGGACATAGACATCTTAACTTCTTGGAGAAGAAGGACCATAATTTTATTTTAAAAAATACACTTTTTAAGAGCATATTGCTTTTGGGGGTTGTTAAGGCCCCTCATGTTCTAGGAGAGGACCTTCATTTCTTAGCTTTTATGGACGTCTCTAAGGTCCGCTGCCTACCATTGGAAATATACCTTGCAGCTTCCTTTTGTCTTGATAGTCTCTGTGATGGGCGGCCCACTTTAAGATCCATCCCCACATCAGATTTGCAATCCTGGTCTTGCGCCTTTGAGTAATCCATCCCTCATCAATAGGAGTCATGCAGCCACTAGATGACGCACTAGGGGTACCAAGTGAGAGTAAACCCTAGTTCAGGGTGGGAGACACCAATGGGGAGCGAGCTGTCTTCGGGGCGAGAGAGGGATCCCTCTCAATCTCACCATCTTCTAGTTGATCAACCAGTTAAACCGACCTAATCATTGGGGAGATGCACTATTCCTTGCTGGCTGAATTACAGGCTTTCACCATAATATTTGTAGGAGATTTGAGAAGGAATTGTTGATACTCTCAGCAAAGGGGTATTCTTCCATAGTCGGGTCCTCGACTGCTAAGGGAGGCTGGTCCGGGCCAAGAGTAGGAGTGAACATAGGTCCCACAGCCAGGTCTTGATGAATAATAGGAGCATTTGGCATTGAAACTTCCACCTAGGTCGAACCCTTAAGCTTGAGGGATAGGGGGCAGAGCCTTGCATTGTGAGATAACATGCCCAAATTTGAGGCATTTTTGGTAGAAGAGGGTATCATTTTCATAAACCAAGGCTTGAGTCTAGCTACCAAGCCTGGATTCGAGGGTTATGAAGTTGGGGAGATTCTTTCTCACAGTATCTTGAACACAAAAATGAGCATATAATAGGCATGATTTGGATCAGGTGATATCATCAACACCTACAAAATGACCAAAAGAGTTCCCAATCCATTTGAAGATGGATTCATCCCAGTATTCAAGGGGAAGCCCCAAGAGCCGAACCCAAATCGGAGCATTTTTCTGCAAGTCAGTCATAGGGTCAAAGCCAGCCTTCCAACAACAGAGGGAGAGGTTGTTTCGACCATAGGACCAACATCTAGAGAGGACAAGAGTGACATCCTCCTCAATAGTGAATCTGAAGAGGAATACGGTGCCATGCATGGCACTACTAGAAACACTCCCTTTCAGTTTCCATTTGTCCTTGACCCATTTTTTGACCATCTCCACCTTGGGGCATAGGGAGAAGAACTTCACCACCAGAGTATTAGCCATGTTTAGTAAAATGTGGTCCAAAACAATGTCAGGAAGCTCAAAAGACATTCCCTCCTCAGATTGCGAGTAGACAGGGACGAAGTTGGGGTCCACGGTCTAAGAAAAATTCTATATAGAATTTCAACAAGAAATACTGTATGAAAGACAAAATAGTCATTGAAAAATGCTTTTATAAAACTACAAGTTTTCTTTTATTTTGTTATTTGCCTCACATCCTCTTGATATTTACCAGTTTTCTTACTCATCCACTAACTTTCTAGTCACAACATCCACTCACTCTCTACTCACAATTTCTAGCATGAATACAAAAAATAAAACCACGTGAGTTATAGCGGTGGCCTATACCCTAAAATATTTTATCTTTTTCTTCTTTTTGTACACTCTCTTTCCTTTCCTTTCCTAAGCCCCCTTCACACAAATGTGTTTCCCTTTTCCCAAACTCCTATCAAAATTAAATTTCAAATTATTATTATTTTATGAGCACTATATATTCATTTCAACTCACGGATTAGTATTAATAATTTTTTTAATTAAATATATTTTTACCAAAAATGATAATATATATCAACTATTAGATTGCATGGAGTCTCTAAAATATGTTATTGTATCTGAAGATGGATATTTATTTACATAATATATATTGTCATTATGTGTATATACAAAATATCTACCTCCATATACGTAGTTTTGTTAAAAAGATAAGAGTTTTAGTTTTCACTTTATTCATCTACTATGTGGAAAGATATTAGAAATTACTACAATGAATTTATCAATTTGATTGAAAAAATTTCTTTTTACTATTTGAATTCTTAGGTCCTTTTTTAGCATAAGGACCATAGCCTTTTATTATGGGTAAAAAAATTTTAGAAGGAACCCAAAATTATTTAAATAAAGCTACTTATAAGATAACCAATACTAACCAAGAGCAAAACCAAGGAACAAAAAGTTAAGAAATATAGACACAACAACCCATAGTAGAACTAGAGAACCAAAAGCTACCTCAAAGGAAAGAAAAAATACACCCAAAACAAAAAAATTAACAAACATGCAACAAAAATTAGACAAACAACATAGACAATAAAAACTACTTTAACATATTCAAGGTGTGTCAATATTTATTAAATTATCAAAATTGAAATTAAAACATATTATTGTAGCTAAGGAAAAAAGTCGTTGTTCAACTTATTCATAATTCTAGTAAGAATTTCTTTCTAGTAGATTTTTTTTCTTCCCCTAATCTTTCAACTCAACACATACAATTTCTATATTTCTTTAGCAAAAAGAAGTTAAAGAAAATATACCATAATGTTTCAAGTTTCCTACAAATGTTACAAACTTCAATATCAAGATATTAGACAATAAAACATAAAATTTTCTTACTCTATTTATGTAATGGTATAAGTTTATTGTATAGGTTATTAAATGGTAAATATGATTATATTCTAACAAATAAAAAAATAATTTAAATAAAATTTAAATTTAATGCTAAAAATATAAAAATAAATAAATTATACAATATAATTAAATGTTTTATTTAGTTTTATGATAAGTTTTTGTATATAAATAATTGTATTTCAATTGATGTTTATTTTTTTATTAGTAGTTGTGCTGGATTAGTATTAATGCAATTAGTTTAATAGTTTAGTTAACAAAAATAAAATTTAAGTAACTTAACATGTCACTTTTACTAATACAAAGAAAAAATTAAATGATATGATAAATTTGATTAATAGGAAAGCATGAGGTAAATATAGTCATATAAAATTGGCTTATATAACTATAAATATAATAATTTTAAATTTTAAAATAATAATTAGTTATTTGATATTATATTTTATATATAAATAATTTTGCATGTTAAAAAAATGACTAAATTAAGTGAAGATCAAATATATATAGATATGGTAGATTCTTGTTTTTATATATAAAACCATCCAAGCCCTTTCAAAATTATACAAACAAGAAGGAATCTCACATACATCATCTAAAGTGTAATGAATATAAAATATTATGTCCCCTCTAGGCATCCTCTTTACACATCAATTTTAAGTTTTAAATGAACCAAAGAAAGATCATTAGCTAGAATAATAATTTGGACATAATATTATAAATATTTTTTCTCACTCTAATATGTAATGGAGGTGTTTCTTGTTTTATAGTATAAATTTATTACACATCAATTTTTAGTTTTATGATAATTTGTTGTATGTATAATTTTTTATATGTAAGTAATTGTATTTCAATAGATTCTTGTTTTATATTAGTAGTTGTATTAGGATAGTATTATTGCAATCAATTTAGTTTAATTAACAAATATTAAATGTAAGTAACTTAACATGTCACTTTTATTAATACAAAGAAACGTGGGAAAAATGAAATGATATGATAAATTTTATTGAGATGAAAGCATAAGATTAATATAGTCATATTAAATTGACTTACATAATTATAATTATAATAATATGAAAGTTTAAAATAATAATTAATAAATTGATATTTATATTTTTTATATAAATAATTTTACATATTAAAAAAAAAAAAAAAAGCTAAGTGAATATCAAATATATATGTATATAATATATGGTGGATCCATGCCCTTTTAGAATTATATAAACAAGAAGGAATCTCACATATCAACTTTTAAGTTTGAAATGAACTGGAACATAGATTATTAGTGAGAATAATAATTTGGACATAATATGCATGTAAGATATAATTCATATAAAAAATATAAGTAATTGTATTTGGTTCTTGTTAGTAATTTTGTTCTCACCAATTAAAAATATGATTTTTTTCTTTTGATTATTTTTTAATTTTTAAAAAGTTAAGATGCATAATTTTTAATTTTTTAAGTTTATTAGTTAAAAATATATTTTTCTTCACAATGATTTTTGAATTTTTGAATTTTTGAAGTACATACCTTTTATAAATATATATTTTTAAATTTATAGAATATTTGTAACAATGTTATCTAAACTAATTTTTTAATATCAATTTAGCAACCTTCTTTTAATTGTAATATTTTTTTAAAATTATTTTTCTTAAACTTTAAAAGTATTCAATCTTATCATAATTTAACATATTATACATTTGCACCATCTTATGAAAAATAGTAATTACAAACATTAGAATAAATTTTAAGTAATATTGATATAAAGATCACTTAATTTATTTTATGCCACCATTAAATATAAATTTAAATTAATTACAAATTATTTAGAAATATTTATAATAATTACAATTATAAACTATGTTCTAATTACATTTATTATTAATAATTATAATTAGGATTAAAATTATAATTATAACAAGAGTTAGTGTTAGAATAAGGGTTAGCACCAAAGGTTAGAATTGAGGTTCATACTATTTCTAAAATTAAGGTTAGAGTTTTAGATTAAGGACAAGGGATAGAGTTAAGAAAAAAATAGGATTAAGATTGTATTTAATGTTATAATTAGGTTAAGTATTAGGGATACAATGCAAATTAATGTTAATATTAGTATTAGGGTCATGGTTACAACTAGAATTTAAACCATGCTAGACATAAGACTAAAATTAAGGTTAGGGTTAAACTTAGATCAAAGATTAAGGGTTAAGGGTTTTAGTATTTAGAATTAAAATAATAGAGATAAGTGCATTATATAAAAATATCATGTTAAATTTTGAACTTATTATTTATTAGTTTAAAAATTAGAATAAGTATGCAATAACTATAAATGTTTCATTAGTAAAACACCTTCAACTTTGAATATCAATTTGTTCACTACATACTACAATTGTGGGCACTCTCTACTACATAGTTGCAATACATATGCCTTGAAGAAATATATTACTTCAAATTATTGTTGAAACCCATGTCCAGATTGATATGTTATAACTCGTCTATTAACTAAACAACTTTTTACTAAAAAGGCAAGTACTCGCCCCTATGTGGCACTTGTTTTTTATTAGTACTTGTGAGTGCTTAGTATTATTCGCTTAATATTGTAAAATGCATTATGGGATGTACGGTGCCTAGCTAGACTATTTCAAACTTAATTAAAGATTGTCTTGAAATGATAGCCCGCTTGGAGGATTTCAAGATCTTGCACATTTTCCGGGAACGAAACAAACTAGCTGATCATTTGGTCAACTTGGCAGTGGGTAACATGGCAGTTAAATGGTGGAGTGGAGAGGAAACTTTCTGGAAAACACTGTGTGACCTGGCAAGAAATGATGCCAAGATCTGTGGCCTTTCCAATGAAATTTATGATGAAATATTATGATGGGATGGGAGCCATTGGGGTTGTATTTTGAATTATTATCATTTTGAGAAGAGTTAGAATGTTTGGTTTGCCCTATTTATGGTTTTCTTTCCTCTTGGTTTTTCTAGAATCTCTTATTTGTTCGAGCTTCAGAATGGGAGGTGAGAAGTATAGGTTTGAACCCACAACCTATGATAAGTGGGAGAAGAACAAGGAGGTTTGGGAGGAAATTTCTAATGGAGGGATGGTTCCTTTTTTGGAGAGACTACATGGTCATTCGGCCATTTTTTATGAAAATCTTTGTTAAAGGGTGGAATAAGGGTGTGCTGACTGCCTTTGGTGTAGAATTTCAAGTTGATGAAACTCTAGTTGCCACTATTACTGGTCTAGATATGAGAGGCAAAAAATTCTATAGAGATAGGAAGTCAGGTGTGAAGGATATTGCTACCTCTTATGACAAGGAGAAGGAAAGATTGAGGGTTATGAAAATGACAGACAATGGCTATAATAGGAAAGAGTTGATTTCCCTCTAGGCTAAGATGGAAGAATTTATCATGAGGTACATCACCTTGGATGGTAGATATACTATTATTTTTTCTCATTATTTTACTATCTTAAACAATTTTAGGCATGGTAAATTGATTTCCATTCCCTTTTATCTGATTTCGTCCTTGGAGAATAGTTTAGTTAAACATTCTGAAAACCAGGATAACCTTGTTATTCATGAAGGGCTTATCTTGTTGATTATGGAATACACCTAGGCACATGAAATGAAACCCTCCCCAAGGATAAAACATGCATTTCCTCTTCTAACCGTGATGTACAGTTGGTTTCTGATACGGAAATAGATGAGGATGACAATGGTATGACCATGGACTAGTGGGATATCAAGGATATGGAGGACCCTGATTATAGACCAAAAATAGAAGAGGAGTTTATGGTGACCCCAGGAACTAACAGTAGCAAGAAAATCAATCCTTCAAGGTGGGCGGCTAGTAAGTTCAATCTAGCAGTAGGAAAATGCAAGACCTTGAGCCACCCACCAAAAAGAAATTGAAACTTACCAAATTTGGGGGGTCCAAAGTCCTCGACCATGAGATTAGGTTAGACATCCCTATCAAGGTGGATGATGAGAAACAGGGGCGTGCGATTAAGCAAAATAAAGGCAAGATAATGGAGAAGAGGGTGATAGGAAATCGGCTATTGGAGGCTAATTATTGGAAGTGGGTGGAGAAGGAAATTGGATCCCTAAAAGATGTGATTAAAGGAATTGTCAACACTTTCACGGAATCCCCTTGGCCCAATAAATCTGAGAAGATCATGAGCATGATCCAAAAAATTTCTCAAGATGTGGAAACTATGAAGAGTAACGAAGAGCGCAAAATTGAGAAGCTGGAAGAGGATGTGAGTGAGATCAAGGAAAACCTGAACAATCTAGTAGAAATCAGTAGGCAGGCGATGAATAATAGCGTTGATGGTTTGGAAAAGATTAATTCCATGATGATTGATTATAGAACCAGGACCATCGCTAGTGACCCTCTCATGGGAGATAAGCAGAAAAAGATTGCTTCGGAGGGTGGACAGAGTGCTGCTGGCAGGAAGATTAGTTCGGGTCCATGTACTAGAACTAGGAACCGGAGCTAGGACCAGGGTACCTCCAGATTCATCATGGAGGACCTGGAGAAGATTAATAGAAGTATTATTCAAAAAAATACTGAATTGATGCACTCTTTTAGTTGAGTGCATGGTCCTGTTTTTTGGTTTTGTTTTTTGTCTTTTACTGTTGGTCTGTGTGGGGCTTGTCCCCTATTCTACTTTGTTTTTTGGTCTGGTTGGCTACTGGGTAATACTTTGGGTTTAGGTCCCTGTAAAACCTATTTATCTTTATCAAAAACATTTTAAGTTAATATTATTATAATTTATCATTATAAATATTTTAATCAATTATACTACAACTCTAGGTTTAATTAATTATTTTTTTAATTTATAATTATTTGAAATTTTAAATAAAATGATAATTAATTAAAATTATTATAAATAAAATAATTAATTATAATTATAATTTTATTGAATAATTAAATTAAAATTATAATTTGAGATTTTATTATTTATTATAATTGTGATTAAAATCAAAATCAAAATTAGATAATAATTATTGTTATAAATATTCAATAATTAAATTACAATACTAAAAGGTAAATATTAGTCACAACACTTGTTTAATTTTATAAATTTCCAAATTTAAATGTTCATCAACTTATTCAAATCTATGCTCATACAAGTACAATACAGTTTTATTTTAATTTGCATCATAGAGTCGTACATTTAAAAATAAAGTTTGAGTAATTTAAGATTTACAACTGGAGTGTATACATCGGAAAGGAATCTTTTAACCGTGCAATTCCTCCACAAATGACAGACGCGAGCAGATTCAGTGGTCCTTACTATTATTTCTCTTTAAATCCATGAAGACACGTCATATGAGATGAGAGATTTAAGGGAAAACAATTCATATATCTATCTTTAACCAAAAGAACTCGCCTCACTTATCAACGAAGTTTACTTAATATTTGGTTTTAATTTTATATTATAATTGTATTTATTATTATATATATCTTATAAAATTATATATTTAAATATGTTCATATAAAATATAATATCACAATGACTTATTCTATAGAAGTTGTGTTGATATGTGTTTTTTTTTTTAACAGATTTGCATTTCTTTAATTTTAAATTCGAGTAAAGAACAATTTGCATATTGAAAAGAATTATGTTAATCGTAGCAAACTCTTCCTTTTTTCATTTTGAGAGAAAAGTAAAATCATTTATAAAGAGTTTATAAGGATTTACTTTTGTTTATTATAGTTTTTTAAAGTTCTAAAGACACAAACCATCCCTTGTACGGTGAATACACTTTACAATTTCTGTTGGTAAATTTACTCACATTTTTATCAAGGATCTTATTTTTATCAAAGAGAGAACATTTTTTTTAGCTCCACTCTTATGATTATATTTTAGGATAACTTCTATCACACTTGTATTTATTTTAATTTTTTTTGTATAAATTTTCATATAGTCTGAACTTTTTAATTTTCATTTAACATAGTTATAAATTGTATTGTAGAATAAAATTTAAAGAATAATTAATTTTTTAAATACTTTACATTGAATTTTTGCAACTTTTAAAGAGGATTAATTTAAGTTTAATTTGAAAAAAAAAATCTTCTACTTTTTAATTTTTATTTGATTAATGTAGTTTTTAGGATTGAAAACATTTGAAGGGATGGAAAATATTTTATACGAATAAATTAGAGCAAGTATCATTGTTATTTTGATTTGGCTAATATAGATTGTAATGTTAAATAACATTTAAAGAATAAAAAAATAATTTGTAATACTTTATTTTTGTAATTTTTAATGAGGAAAACTTTTTTTTGTAGCTTTTAGTTAATTAAAATTTAAGGGACAATTTTTTAAATAAGGATAGAATTAATGTAGCTTTGTAATTGTAAAAAAAATAAAAAACATAAAACCATTGCAACAAGATGATAGGGCTTCACCATTCACCTAAACAACTAGCTATTCAACTACAAGATTTTCAAAAATTCCAAACTTGTGAATTGTTTCTTAAAATCCTATTTCACAGATTTACTCAAATTACTCTAGTTACTTCATATCTATATCACCTATACAATTATTCAGGTTAATAAATAAAACGGAAAATATATTTTACTATCAGCTAACCATTGCACCTCCTTTTGGTGCAAGTACTAGTATATAATTTATTTAGAAGTTTAAATATCTTAAAGACAAACTTTAGGTTAACGTAAGCACTTCAGTACCACAGTAGAAAAAGTAGAAAGAATTACGATAACAATAAATATCCAAACATATGCGTGTATTGTTGTCTCATACAATTCAATGTACTTCATAGCAGTAAAACCCGGACCAAATTCTAAGAATATGGAGCATTCACTAATTGTAATATCAATTTCAATAATTCTTTCCATGCACACTCTACACTCGATCCTCTCGTACTGTTTTTGGCTCATTTTCCATAGAGAATGGTGTTGTGCAGATGGGACAAGTATTGTGATCCTCAAGCCATGGCCAAATACAGTGAGAATGAAATATATGTCCGATCATACAAGGAATTTCTCGAACCTCTTCTCCCCAAATAAAATCATCCCTACAAACTCCACAGAAAAGCCCATCATCAACATGAAAATCTGAAACTGTTACAATGGGCAGTCCCTCTACCAATTCTTTCGCCTTCCTTTCATTCTCCGTTATCTTAACGATATTTCTCAGAATAGAATAGAGAGTATTGAAGACCCCACGTAACCACCGAATATGAGCAGGGAGTTGATCCTCATAAACTTCAATCCGGAGAAATTCGGAATGAAATAAATCGTGACGGGGTGTTAAGCTGTTGCAGACGACGAGGCAGAGTTTCACGTTCCATCAAACAATTTGCTTGCATGAATACTTTGGTGGCTTCGATACGTAAATCCCCCATGCGGCATTCCAGGCTTTTACACCACTCTGGAAGTTCATATTCCCTGCAATCCATTTTCTTCTCCTCCTGCATTTGCATTTCTTGAGTTAACTGGCTTTATCCAATTACCAATGAACTGATTTTCAATTCGGTATGCGAATTTGTGGAATGGGTTGCAGTTTTGTGAGAAAATGTAGAGAATGAAGCGTCAGCGATAGTTTCTTCTCGCGACTCGTCAAAACAGGTTAGCCGTCGATCCAAACACTAGTTAATTTAGGCATAACTTTTCACCGCTTATCTTTATAAAGAGCTTGTTAATTTATTATTAATTATTGTTTCGAAATATTTTTAAAATCAGAATTCTTAAAGTTAACTGATTTATTTTTAGATGTTTATTATTAATGATTATTTTAAAATATTATAAATTTATTTGATTATTTTAGTTTTGTTTTGAAGGCAGTCATAAGAAAAGAAAATAATTTATCAACATTTATACAAGAGTTTAGAGTAATTAAGAAGAAAATCATCTTATAGTATCTTCATAACTAATTTTAGAGTAAAATAATTTAGAAAAGTATAAAAATACTTTTTATGGATCATATTTTTTTTATTCATTATTTATGAAAATATAGGAATGAAAGAATTAAAAAAAATAATAGTGAAGAAATTCTTTATGGCTTATAAATAGGAGAGACATATAAATTGTTATTAGGAATAAAGTATAAAATTGAACACTTATAGGGAAAAAGATAAAATTATGCCCAACTCTTTCATTATTTGCAATTTTAAATTAGTTAGTTGTATATAATCTTTGATTTAAATCAAAATTAGAATTCACTTAATTTTATTTGTTTTGTACTAATTTTATTTTTATTTTTATTTAACATATTACAAATTTGAGTTTCTGTTAGAACTATAGTAACCAGGTTGTTCTTAACATGTTATTAATGCATATGTTTTTAAACAATCACGTTAAAAGAAATATTCAGATGCAAAAAAATATTCTTTTAAAGTTTAGATGTAATTTTTTTAAATAAATAAACATATTTGAAAACATATTTATTTTTAAATTCATTGACTGAAAGCATTTGAATAAATCCAATTCTTGAAATTAAGGATAATGAAAAACAAATTTTTAATACAGTGAACACAATTACAAAGCAAAGAGCAAATCCGAACCATCTTTAATTCCATAGAATATATGTTTATATTCATTTTTTAGAAATAAATTGTTAAATTTATATTTAGTTTATAAATATGTCATATTTTAAATTGTTAACGTTTATCTTTTTGTTCTTTTACTTTCTGTCATTTTTCACCAAAAATTTATATTTTCGCCACAATGATGGCAAAGGAATTTAATTTTACACCTACTTGTTTCATTCTTAAGTTCCGTGTTAGGTGTTTTAAATTGTAGAATACCCTACTGCGCCTGACTGTGGGGAAGTAGATATCATTTCTAATTTTTTAGCATCCAGCAAGGATGGGAACGCGATATAGGAAGTTGATTATAGAGTCCGAATCCAATACCTTATGTGGATGAAGCGATGGCTCATGCCCTGGAAGAGTAAAAGCTAGCACCATGTTAACATTCCATCCAAGTAGGATCTTCACGAACAAGGGCATAAGATTTACTTCCAAAATTTTATGAGGGAAAACTTGTCTAAATTATTATATCTTTCAAAATTTCCACCCATCCTGCGAAAAATTCTCCGTGAAACATTTTCAGTGAAACTTTTGGCGGCGTAAATGACATGAAAAACAATTTGGCCTACATTGACGGGAATGAATATATCTTCCAAAATTTCCGATGACCACGACGAAAGTTGAATAAGCCAAACAAATTATCTGCTTCTGTTTTAATCGCCTATATTTTCGTACAACGGATTGGACAACCGTTTAAAGCAAATCATTTTCTTGAAGTGAAATCTTAGTGCAAACTATTTTGTTTAACTGCAGCCAACTCATCTTCTTCTGCTGATGTATGTCGATTTGCAGAACTTATCTCTCATTTTCATTTTCTTGAAAGACTTTTGTGCATGCATCGTGATCTCATAGCTCGAATTTCTAATAAACCTATATTAAATTGAGAAAATCTCTTTTTTAATTTTCCCACGTTTCGGCGGAACTAGGATGAGGCTCACGATCTGCACTTCCTTAGGGTTGGGATCAAAATCATTGAAACGTAAGCCAAATGTGTTTTACAGCCGCTCCTCATTTTGCCTTGAGGACTACCACCGCTTTTGCAAATTGTGATATATCAACTAAATATGTCAAATCTGGCACTAAGATTATCTCATGTAGTTTTAAGAATGTCAAAAGCTCTGTATTGAATCGACTACCCTTGGACTCATCGATTTTATAGGAAGTTTCGAAAACATATTCAACAAATAGTTACTCTACAAGTCGTGTAATGACTTTCTCAGAGGTATTCTATCAAATTTCTACATTTTGTTTGTATCATTTGTATTCCGAACAAACATTATAACCACATTCTCCAACAGTATTGCAAACATCCAGTTACTTTGAACATTAAATAAGAGAAAATAGCTGTTAGTTATCATGGCAAGAATATAGCATTCATGATTAGTAGTTAACTGTTTCTCTTTAACCAATTTATCTTTTCAATTGATTGCACTATTCCATGTTTGTGGTATTTTGTTTCTTTCATTTTTTCAGATACTGAGCTCCTTTGATTCTCCGGCTCAGTTCACTACATTGGAGTAAGAAGCAGATCATGGGGTAAAGTTTCATACATTTTGTGAACAATGTCTGTTTATCGTAGATTTGATTGATGAATTTGTTGGAACTTTTGTTTGTCCTCATGACTTTCTGATGTGATCAGATTGTGGCAGGAATTTGGAACTCGAATGAAGATAAGATTATCGCAGATTTAATTTATGAATTTATTTGAATTTTTGTGTGTGCTTGGAAATCATATGATGGACTTGGTAATAGTTGTGGAAATCTTGAAATAAGAAATTGGAAAGATGAGAAGAAATTTTCTCAGCATTTTGTTCGAATCAATTCTGCCGTTGTGTAGTTTGCAACTGAAATAAGATCTAGCTATAGAAATTAAATATTTTTGGTATTCTTAAAATCATAAGTTTACTCATACATTTTGTTGCATAAGATAAAATGCATAATATTTTCAAACATAGTACTTGCAGAAAGAAAATATTTTTGATATTCTTAAAATCATAAGTTTACTCATACATTTTGTTGCATAAGATAAAATGCATAATATTTTCAAACATAGTACTTGCAGAAAGAAATAAGTGAAGAAGTCCAAGAAGTTTAGCCAACTCCTATATCTAGCCAACTTAACTTTTTGTATGTTTCTACAAATATCTTTATATATTTCGTATAAAGTTATGCAATTACAAATTTCAAATTAAGTATGAAAGCTGCCTATTGCTATATTATCTTGATAACCTTAACAATTATTCAACATAATGTCAAATAGTTGATTTTGTAAACATAATTGTACCCTAACCCTAACAGTAAAGAAAATTAAAAATAAACCTTAAATTTAACTCTAAGACTAACACAAACAAATTGAGTTCTATAAAAATTTTAACCATAACCCTATACTAGATTGGAGCAAAATCTTAAAGAAAATTATACTCCAACAATAAAACTATACAAAATTAAATCAATATTGAACATAAAAAATTTGAACCATAACTCTAAATACAATGGAACCCTAACACTAAATTAAATTGAGCCCTATACTAAATTGAACCCTATTCCTAATTAAATCCTAACCATGTACTAATTTAAATCAAAACAATAAACTAAATTATACTAACTATAAAACTAAACCAAATTAAATCTTATAACTAAACCAAGCTAAATACTATACCATGACACTAATTGAAATTAAACCCTAAACCCCAACCTAAACCTAATTAAATATTTATCAAAATTAAAACCTAACTCTAAACCAAATTAAACCCAAATCCTTAACCAAATTGAACCCTTAGCTAATCAGTAAATTTAACATTAAATTCTATTATACACTGATCCTAAGATAAATTTAACCTAAGCCTAAATTAATTGAACATTAAACCAAACTAAACCAAACACTAAACCAAGTTGAATGCTAAAATACCAACTTTATACCAAATTGAACCCTAACCCTAAACCAAACCACGTCTAAATTATAAGCCAAATAAAATCTTAACACTAAACCAAATCTCAAGACCATAACCCTAATAGTAAACAAAACTAAAAATAAACCTTAAATTGAAATTGAGTTTTATAAAATATTTAATCATAACCCTAAGTTGAGTCTGATACTAAATTGAACCCTATTCCGAATTAAATCCTAACCATGACACCATTTTCTCTTGTTTTTAATTTCATTCTAAAACAATTCTTCTAATCTTTCCCAAAAATTAGCAACCAAAGTACAAAAGAAAACAAAACAAAATATGCATTTCTTCATATCTCTAGCTTTATCAATTTTATGGTATTTAGTTTAAATGAAAACAAAACAAAATATGCATTTCTTCATATCTCTAGCTTTATCAATTTTATGGTATTTAGCTTAAATGAAATCTATGGATATTGTTTTGGTGCTTGGCATCAGATAAGCATGTCTCTAATAATCCTAATAATTTATTCAAATTCCCATGGCATTATATTATCATTTGAGAATTGTCTATCATTATATAATATATAATGAATGCAATGGAGCCATATTAGTTAATTGAATATTTGGTTATTTTTGTTAGTAATCTAAATAATTTATTTAAAATCTCATAAAAATATTTCTAGTAATTCTTTCAATTGCTAAAATATCAATACCATTTTGTTAAAATAATAAGGTTGGTATATTTTATTAATATGCATCATACAACATATATAAAAGTATAAGAAATATGCTTGAATGTAAACATCATCATGTCCATTGTCCATAAAACTAAAATTATTAGGAAAAATAATAAGGCAAGAAGGAATAAAAATGTAAAAGATAGGTCTAATTGATTAATAACATAACACATACCATCAATAGCATTTTGTAAAAAGCAAAAGGTTGACATATTATACATGATGTACCATCAATACCATTTAAAAAGAAAAAGATTGGCATATTTGATTAATATACATCATACATCATGTACCATCAACATGAACCAAAGTATAAGAAATATGCTTGCTTGACTATCTGCATAATTTGGTTGATATTAAATTATAATTTGGTTTATAATCCCAATGGTAATTTTGATTCTCTATTTGATTTTGACTCCAAAAATAAAAGAAATTGAACCCTAACCCTAAATAAATTGTAATAACCTTAACTCTCTTAACTCTTAAATAAAAGAAATTGAACCCTAACCTTAAATAAATTGTAATAACTAAACCTAATTAAACATATTTATCATTGAATTATGGTTAGTTTTCGGGTTCACTCAAGATTATAGATTTATAATGGTTAGATTTTACTTTGTTCTTGCCTTTAGTGAGCGTCAACCTAATATTTTTTAATGTTGAAGTAATCTTATTGAACTTAAATTATTTAGGTAAAAGAAATTATTAATTTCTATTAAATTTAATTTAAATAATTTATATGACATTTTTTATAAATGTTAGAAAAGTATTATTTTTTTTATTCTTTTAATCTCAACCCTTACTATATTCCAAGTTGAACCCTAAGGCTAATCCTTCCACTAAACCAAATTGATCCCTAACACTAAAGCAAATTAAATCTATATCTTAAATAAAATTGAAAACTAACACTAAATAAAACTAAACCCTAATACTAAACCAAATTGAGCCATGATTCTAATCCTAAAACAAATTCAATCACAACCCTAAACCTAAACCAAATTGAATTGCTTTAGCATTAGTGTTCAATATTAAACTAAAATTATACCCTAATGATAAACCAAATTGAAACATACATTAGTGTTCAATATTAGACTAAATTGAATATTAAACTAAAATTAAACCCTAATGCTAAACCAAATTGAATCATAACCCTAAACATAAACAAAAGAAAACCCTAACCATAACACTAAACAAAATTAGAATTTAACCTTAGAGTTGATTACACACTAAACCAAAGTTTTCACTTACCAAAAACATAATTAGCCACTATACCAAATTGAACCCTAAACCTAAACACTACAAATTGAGCTTCAAACAAATGTACTTGGCAAGCGTAATACCAAGCTCCGTGACCGGACATGCAGGCATCTCGAGACACCCAAATTTTGCAACAAAGTGGAGATCAAAGGTCGAGGAAGTCAGGCAGATCTAACAGTCGGGCAAATGATCCAACGGTGATCACTGATCTGCAATGGGAAGATGCTCGCTAGTTACTCATTGCGGATCAGTGACAAAGCATGTGCAGTAAAGAATGAGGTAAAGAGAGAGAAGATCGGAGGAAGGTCGACGGTGGTCGTTTTACCGCGATGGGAAAATACTCACCAGTTACCCATCGCGGATTAGCGACAAAGAAGAGCCTGGGTCTAGTGGTGGGTCCAACAGTAGTGAAGTGGCAGATGATGTGGCAAACATGTGGATATGTGAGCCAATCTTAAAAAGACATGTAGCGGGGCTCAGAAGTAAAGGTTGAGTAGGTCCAAGGAAGATCGATGGTGATCGCTGATCCATAATGAGAATTAGGTTGACGATTACCCATCGTGACCCATCGACAAAGAAGAACCAAGGTCCAACGGTGGGTTCGGTGGTGTTGAGGTGGCACCCAGGTGGGTATTGAGCGAAGAAAGAAGTGCCACGTGGTGCATCCAGGTCAAATGGTGGGGCCAGCTGAAGGTCAGGTGGTAGATTAGGTGGCGGTTTGCTGATGCATAGACAAATCAGGAAGGGACACATGGTAGGGCTCTGTAGGCGAATTAACAAGTGAGTAGGTTGGAGATGATCCAATGATTGTCATGATACCGCAATGGAAATTTGTGTGAACCTTAATCATCGTGACCCAGTGACAAACCACTAGCGGTGGGCTAGGGCAAGCGGTTAAAGCAAACAGTTAGTGTAGACGATGAAGTGGCGGCAGTTAAGTAACCAAGGACCCTAAAGATTGAGTGGTTGACCTATAATCTAATGGTTGTCGCTGGACCGCAATGAGAAATAGCTCGATGGTTACCCATCATAACCTAGCGACAAAGAAGAGCCAGGGTCCGGCGGTGATGAGACGGTAGTCAAGTGGTGCCCAGGTGGATTCCAAGCGAACTAGGAGGTGCCACGTGGTGGAGCAAGTCAGATAGTTCTAAAGATCGGGTGGATGATCCAACAGTGGTCGCTGATCCGCAATGGGAAGATGCTTGCTACTTACTCAGCGTGGATCAACGATAAAGCATGTGTAGTAAAGAATGAGATAAAGAGTGAGCGAATCAGAGGAAGATCGATGGTGGTCATTGTATCATTATGGGAAACTACTCACCAGTTACCCATCATGGATCAGCAACAAAGAAGAGCCTAGGTCCAGTGGTAGGTCTGGCAGTAGTGAAGTGGTAGATGACGTGGCGAACAGGTGGATCCACGCACCATGCAGAAGAAGACACGTGGCGGGGCTCAGAAGTAAAGGTCGAGAAGGTTTGAGGAAGATCGATGGTGGTTGTTGATCCGTGATGAGAATTAGCTTCACGATAACCAATCGTGACCCAGTGACAAAGAAGAACCAAGGTCCAACGGTGGGTCTAGCAGTATTGAGGTGGCTGACAGGTGGCAAGTTAGGTGGTGCCTAGGTGGACCCAGGTCCAGTGGCAAGCCTAGCTCAAGGTTAGGTGGCAGATTAGGCGGCGCCTAGCTGATGTGCAAACAAATCAGGAAGTGACACATGGCAGGGGTTTGCAGGCGAATTAACGGGTGAGCGGGTTGGAGATAATCCAACGGCTGTCGTGATACCACAATGGAAAGTTGTGTGAACCTTAATCATCGTGACCTAGCGACAAACCACTAGCGACAGGCTAGAGAAGGCGGTTTAAGCAGACAGTTAATGTAGATGGTGAAGTGGTGGTGGCTAAGTAACCAAGGACCCTAAAGATTGAGCGGTTGACCTGAAATCTAACGGTTGTCACTAGACCGCAATGACAAATAGCTCGATGGTTACCCATTGCGACCCAATGAAAAAGAAGAGCCAGGGTCTGGTGGTGGGTCCAGGTGGATTCCAAGCGAACCAAGAGGTGACACATGGTGGAGCTCAGTCCAAAAAATACAAATTAAAGAGTGATTAAAGAAGTATCCAAATCGTGGAGCCAATTTCTATAAAAAATACAAGCACGAGGATTGCCAGCACGGGAAGAGTGTTATTTTTTGAAGTCTAAAGGTTAAAGTGATTAAAATTAAATATTTTAATCATAGTTAATTAAATGTAGAGTTGCACTAAACAAAGTGAAGAGTCATAACCATAAAAATGTAATGTATATGTGTGAAATCAAGATCGATAAAAAAGGGAATTAGGAAGAAAGAGATGAGAGACTCTAGATAATATTGTACTATTTCAAAAACTTAATTTTATTGTTTGAAAATAAAGTAAATTAATTTATATTTTATAATTTAATTTCTTTACAATTGCCTACGAATGCTACTAGCCTATATATATAGAAATATATATACAAAAAGTTGAGAGATATCGAGGCTTTCATTTCAAAATTTAACTTAAAATTAATAAATTAATAAATGAAAGCCTAGATATCTCTTGGCTTTTTTTTATATATATTTAGTTAATTATTTTTATTTGAAGGTATAGAATTTGTTCCGTGTCATGAAAATATTTTTGGCCTATACATGATCATGTAATTGTAAGTGATGAATATCAATTAAAATATCTTAATAATATATCATGTAATTGTACATGATCATGTAATTGATCATTGTAATTGTACATGATCACATATATCTTAAATAAGTGATGAATATCAATTAAAATATTAAAAATGTTTGTGTTAAAAACCATTAAAAAATAAAAACTTAGATTTGTTCAAAATAGAAACTTTCATTTTGTCAGTAGATATTACACTTCAAATTTATTGTTAGTTGTGATTTTTTCTTCATTCGAAATTTGAAAATGAATATATATTGAAAATAAAAAAGTGAATGTTATCTCATAACTGACATTTTTTTTTTCTAAGATAAAACAAGATATAGATGAGTATATTCACACGAAGATTAAAAAAAACTGTATTATTTTTTTGCATGTTAAAAAAAATTTCAATGTAAAAACTAATTTTGTTTTTTTCGGTTGTTCACAAATGTGACATGTTATTACAGAGCTTGATTAGAATATAGAATTAATTTTTTTTTAATTAAAACAATTATTTTATGATTTTTAATTTTGGTAAAAGATTAAACAAATAGTTATTAAATGATTTTGAAAAATGTATCGATATTTAATGAAAGCTTTTACATACATTTAATCTTGTAGATAATTTTGATAAATTTTCTTAACAAAAGAAAGTTTTTATGTTGAAATTATTAAGAGTAATTAGGAAATGTATTGTTATTTAAAGAAATCTTTTATGTTGTAATCAATATTATCTATTGCATTTAACAATAAAAATATGTATTTAACCGTATAAGTAACTTTGATAAATGTTCTTGGTAAAAGATAGAAGAAATAGTTATTAAGAGTAAATGGAAAATGTATTCTTATTTAAAGAAAGTTTCTATGTTGTAACTAATATGTATCTATGCATTTAATCATATAGATAACTTTTAACCATATAGATAACTAATATTTATCTATATAGATAACTTTGATAACTTTGATAATTTTTCTTTGAACAATTAAATGTAATTTTAGTAGTTTTTTTTCCAAGCATTTAAAATTGGCTAACAACTATGTAATAACTTATTGAACCTACTACAATTACTAGGCTCTATGGAAAATTAAATATTTTCATAGTATACTGAGTCCTATTATTAGTTTAAATTCATCTTGTTAAACTTAGAATGAGTTAATTAAGATATAGTTTTTAATATTTTTCATTTGAATGATCATATTTATTATGCTGTGATTATTGAAGTTATTTTTATATTCATTTACTTGTTTTAATTCACTTCTAGTTACTATTTTTTCCTAGTTATATTAATGTTCTCATTAACGATTCATTCATCACAATTAATATATATTGTATTTCAATCTTAGCTTAAGAGAATTTGAATTAGACTTTGATTATCACTATAAAGCAAGTATCATATGCATAGATAAGTCATCATTGAATTTTGATTCAAATTCAATTGGACATTAAACTATCAAACATACTTGCTGGAAATAAATATTTTTACAAATCAAGATTTTGTAAAGCATAACTAAGAACAATGCATGACAAGAACTTTGTAGCAATGCAACCTTGTTTAAATTAAAATTCTCTCAAAAAATACTTGCTTTAATAGTACGTTCATTGTGTTGGTATGTAGATGGTGTGAATCCAAATATTCTTATTAAAATATAAAATAAAATAATACAAAATTCTTTCATTTTTATAAATTATTAATTTTAGAAAGTAAAATTTTCAAACTTAAAATTTCCTTTTAGAATTAATTAGTTTCATATTTTATTTTTATATATGAAAAGACACATATACATATATATGAATAAACCATATATAAATTATATATAAATTTTAAAAATTTAAAATATAAATAAATTAAAATTTTACTCTTTAAAATGAAAAAAGCAATATATAACGTTATCAAATGCTGCACATGTTTTGTCACTATTTCTTTTCATGTTTTTTTAGATTGAAGTCTCTTTAATTATATTAAAAAAATTACAAATTATATCTTTCATTACCTAAAAAATTTTTTTTTTAAGTGTATGAAAGACAAAATAGTCTTTGAAAGTGATTTTATGACACTCCAAGATTTCCTTTATTTTGTTATTTGCCTCACATCCTCTTACAATCTACCAATTTTCTTACTCATCCACTCACTTTCTACGCACAATTTCTAGGGTAATGGTGGCCTATACCCTAAAATATTTTATCTTTTTCTTCTTTTGTAGAGTGTCTCCACTCTATTTTTAATTTCCTTTTCTAAGCTCCCTTCACACACAAGCGCTTCCCTTCTCCCAAACTCCTATCAAAAATCAAATTTCACTATATAATTTTTTTATGAGCACTATATATTCATTTCAACTGAAGGATTAGTCTAAATAGAATTTTTAATTAAATATATTTTGAAAACAAGTAATGATATATATTAAATATCAGATTATATGGAGTCTCTAAAATATGCCAAATATGCCATTGTAGCTGAAAATGGACATTTAATTACATTATACTTTTATATACATAGTTTAATAAAAATAGGTCGATAATATATGAGACGAGAAAAGTCAATCCCATAAAAATCAATGCAACTATTTGTTTTGTTTAATTGTCGGATGCAACAAACACCCTCATCTTGGCATTTTACTTCTTATGGTTGGTGTTGCTATAATTATTTAAACAAATCTTTAATATTGTACTTAATATTATCTATGCATTTAACGATATAAGTATGTATTTAACCATATAAGTAATTTTGCTAAATTTTCTTGGTAAAAGATAGAACAAATAGTTATTAAGAGTAAATGGAAAATGTATTGTTATTTAAAGAAATTTTTTATGTTGTAACTAATATTTGTCTATGCATTTAGCCATATAGATAAATTTAAGAAAAATGGTGCATGCACAAGGGGCAGGGGCAACTAGGGCTGCACGAGATGTTGTAGGGGAGGAGGACAAAGGCGACCCAGATGGTGAGCAGGATGTCCTGGGTTCCTTCACAGTCCTGCTGCCGTCCGTTTTACTGTTTCCATACTCTGCGCCTTGGTGGAGTGGTTGGTAGTTTCAGACTGAAGAGAGTGTTTGCCTACCATGCTTTACCTGTCATCGGACATAAATCGTTTGGTCGTTTGGTGGACTGTGGTGATCATGGCTCCCTGTGGTGTTTCTGGGGTTCCCTACAATGATGTGTCTCGGGATGATCTTGAGGCTGGGGAAGACCCTTTCTATGTTTGTTCTCTCCTCGTTGAGGTTTTGGCTTCTAATGTTTTGGACCTTAGGGATTTTTTGCCCGTTGCTGCTCTTTTTTCTGCCAAGGAGGAGATGTTCTTTCTAGAACTTTGGCTCAAGGCCTTGAGAGTGGGAGTGTTTTTTGCTCCCTCAATCTTTGTTGAAGACCTATTGAGGGGTTGTCCTCTTAAGCCCAGTCATTCTTTTGTTTGCAGATTCTGCTAGTATACCCTCTCTATGTTGCTTGGGTTTTCTCTAGCTTGCCTTATTGAGGTGCCCCTTCCTTACTCAGAGGTGAAGAAGGACGGTGTTGGAGACAACTTCTCTCCTATTGAGGTGGAGTTGAGTGTTTCCATAGAGGATTGGTGTTGCTGGTGGATAGTTGTTGTTTCCTTTTTCTGGACTATTGGTGTTCTAGAGGACAACTTTCTCCTGGATCTTTAGGTTATGGGGGCCTGCCAAAACCCTTTGTTCCAGCTAAGTGAAATGGATTTTTTTTTAAGTTGTGGGACTTTGTTCTACAGTTAGACGTTGTTCTTCTTTTTGGCCTCGCCATGGTGGTTATGAGTGCCATTGCTAAACCCAGCTCTTCAGGCTGTGGGAGCCTATTTTTTCTTGAGGTAGGGAATTTTCTGGTTGATGGATCCATACTTTCAAGCTCTCTTATGTATTATGTTGTAGAGGTGGAGTTTTTGGAGTTGTTTGTTTACTTGGATGTTGTTATTTTAAGGCCTCTATTTCAGTGGAAGGTGGTTGAGGGAGCCACTTCAAAATCCTTTTTTTGTGGTTATGGGAGCCATCTCAAAACCCTGGTCTAAGGTTAGGGAAGCCTTTCAAAATCCCCTTGTTTCTTTTTAGCATAGTTTGTGTTTAATGTTTAATCTTGTTTGGCTGGAAGCTGATAGCTTTCAAGGGACCATTTTAGACAATGATTGTTTTTGGTTATGGGCTAGGCTGGTTTTTTGGTGTCTAGAGTCTTTCTCTCAAGTTAAGGGAGTTGGAAACATCCCTGCTGTTTGTTTGAGGGTCTACATTAATTCTCATCACTATTTCTTAACGTTAAGGTTGTAGCCTTTTCAGTTTGACCAAATTTTTTGTCTTGATCATATCTTAAGTGTCTGGCTAGCTCTTTCTGCCTATGGCAATGCTGGTGTTCGACTGGCTTTTGTCAGCTTAGCTGTGTTAGGGCTACTGGTTTTCATGGTTTGATTTATGTGGTAGCATTGTTCTATGGGGTCCACATCCTGGTACAATCTGAGGGTTTTGGGTCCCTTCAAAACTTGTTGTAAGGGGTTTCAGGTCCCCTCAAAATCTGTTTTCCCATAATAAAAAACCATATAGATACCTTTAATAATTTTTCTTTTTAAAAGATAGAATAAATAATTATTAAGAATAATTAGGATATGTATTGTTATTATTTAAAGAAATGGTTTGCACTATGTCTGTTACTTGCATTGTTTGCACCATGTTATAAAATCTCAACAAAACATGACTTTCTATTTGGATGTGAGCATTATGGAGCTCCAATTGACAAAATTTGGATGATGAAGAAGCTTAATAACTTCACTTTTTTATAATATTATTCAACAGCTAAATGCAGTTTTACTTTTTTTTTTTGCAAGCATATAAAATTGGCTAAGAACTGTGTCATAACTTATTGAACCTACAAAAATTAATAGGATCTATGGAAAATTAAATATTTTCATAATTTACTGAGTCGTATTATTATTTTAAATGCATCTTGTTAAACTTAGAATGAGTTAATTAAGATGTAATCTCTCATATTTTTCATTTGAATGATCACATTTATTATGATGTAATTATTGAAGTTATTTTTATATTCATTTAAACATTTTAATTCACTTCTAGGTACTAATTTGTCCTAGTTATATCAACCTTTTTCATTAATTATTCATTTATCACAATTAATATATATATACATAGTTTTATAAAAATAGGTCGATAATATATGAGAGGAGAAAAATCAATCCCATAAAAATCAATGCAACTGTTTGTTTTGTTTAATTGTCGGATGCAGCAAACACCCTCATCTTGGCATTTTACTTCTTATGGTTGGTATTGGTATAATTATTTAAATAAATCTTTAATGTTGTAATTAATATTATCTATTCATTTAACGATATAAGTATGTATTTAACCATATAAGTAATTTTGCTAAATTATCTTCGTAAAAGATAGAACAAATAGTTATTAGGAGTAAATGGAAAATGTATTGTTATTTGAAGAAATTTTTTATGTTGTAACTAATATTTATCTATGCATTTAGCCATATAGATAAATTTAAGAAAAATGGTGCATGCACAAGGGGTAGGGGCAACTAGGGCATCATGAGATTTTGTAGTGGAGGAGGACGAAGGCAACCCAGATGGTGAGCAAGATGTCGTGGGTTCCTTCACTATCCTCCTACCATCCCTTTTACCATTTCCCTACTCTACACCTTGGCCGAGTGGTTGGTAGTTTCAGACTAAAGAGTGTGTTTGCCAACCATGCTTTGCCTGTGATCGGACATAAATCATTTGGTCGTTTGGTGGACTGTGGTGATGATGGCTCCCCGCAGTGTTTCTGGGGTTCCCTACAATGATGTGTCTCAGGATGATCTTGAGGCTAGGGAAGCCCCTTTCTGTGCTTATTCTCTCCTCCTTGTTGAGGTTTTGGCTTCTAATGTTTTGGGCCTTAGGGCATTTTTGCCCGTTGCTGCTTTTTTTTCTGCCAAGTAGGAGATGTTCTTTCTAGAACTTTGTCTCCAGGCCCTGAGAGCGGGAGTGTTTTCTGCTCCCTCAAACTTTGTTGAAGACCTTTTGAGGGGTTGTCCTCTTCAGCCCAGTCATGCTTTTGTTTGCAGATTCTACTAGTACGCCCTCTCTATTTTGCTGGGGTATTCTCTAGCTTGCCTTATTGAGGTGGCCCTTCCTTAGTTAGAGGTGAAGAAGGACGGTGTTGGAGACAACTTCTCTCCTATTGAGGTGGAGTTGAGTGTTCCCATAGAGGATTGGTGTTGCTGGCGGATAGTTGTTGTTTCCCTTTCTCTAGACTTTTGGGGTTCTAGAGGACATCTTTCTTCTAGATCTTTAGGTTATGGGGGCTTGCCAAAACCCTTTGTTCCAGCTAAGTGAAATGGATTTTTTCTTAAGTTGCTAGACTTTGTTCCGTAGTTGGAAGTTTTTCTTCTTGTTGGCTTTGCCATGGTGGTTATGAGTGCCATTTCTAAATCCATCTCTTCAAGCTGTGGGAGCCTATTTTTTCTTGAGGTTAGGAATTTTTTGGTTGATGGATCCACACTTTCAAGCTCTCTTATGTATTATGTTGTAGAGGTGGAGTTTTTTGGAGTTGTTTGTTTACTTGGATGTTGTTACTTTAACGCCTCTATTTCAGTCCAAGGTGGTTGAGGGAGCCACTTCAAAACCCTTTTCTTGTGGTTATGCGTGCCATCTCAAAACTTCAGTCCAAGGTTAGGGAAGCCTTTCAAAATCCCCTTGCTTCTTTTCAGCAAATTTTGTGTTTAATGTTTAATATTGTCTAGCTGGAAGCTGATAGTTTTCAAGGTACCAGTTTAGACAATGATTGTTTTTGGTTATGGGCTAGGCTGGTTTTTTGGTGTCTAGAGTCTTTCTCTCAGGTTAAGGGAGTTGGAAACATCCCTATTGTTTGGTTGAGGGTGTATGTTAATTCTCATCACTATTTCTTAAGGTTAAGGTTGTAGCCTTTTTGGTTTGACCAACATTTTTTATCTTGATCATATCTTAAGTGTCTGGCTAGCTCTTTCTGCCTATGGCAATGCTGGTGTTCGGCTGGCTTTTGTCAGCTTAGCTGTGTTAGGGCTACTAGTTTTCATGGTTTGATTTTTGTGCTAGCGTTGCTCTGTGGGTTCCAGATCCTAGTACAATCTGAGGGTTTTAGGTCCCTTCAAAACCTTCTGTAAGGGGTTTCAGGTCCCCTCGAAACCTATTTTCCCATAATAAAAAACCATATAGATAACTTTGATAATTTTTCTTTGGAAAAGATAGAATAAATAATTATTAAGAATAATTAGGATATGTATTGTTATTATTTAAAGAAATGGTTTGCACTATGTCTATTACTTGCATTGTTTGCACCATGTTATAAAATGTCAACAAAACATGACTTTCTATTTGGATGTGAGCATTATGGAGCTTCGATAGACAAAATTTGGATAATGAAGAAGCTTAATAGCTTCAATTTTTTACAATATTATTCAACAACTAAATGCAATTTTACTATTTTTTTTTGCAAGCATATAAAATTGGCTAACAACTGTGTCATAACTTATTGAACCTACAAAAATTACTACATTCTACGGAAAATTAAATATTTTCATAATTTACTGAGTTGTATTATTATTTTAAATGCATCTTGTTAAACTTAGAATGAGTTAATTAAGATGTAATTTCTCATATTTTTCATTAGAATGATCACATTTATTATGATGTGATTATTGAAGTTATTTTTATATTCATTTAAACATTTTAATTCACTTCTAGGTACTAATTTGTCCTAGTTATATTAATTTTTTTCATTAATGATTCATTCATCACAATTAATATATATAAATAGTTTTATAAAAATAGGTCGATAATATATGAGACGAGAAAAATCAATCCCATAAAAATCAATGCAACTGTTTGTTTTGTTTAATTGTCGGATGCAGCAAACACCCTCATCTTGGCATTTTACTTCTTATGGTTGGCATTGCTATAATTATTTGAAGAAATATTTAATGTTGTAATTAATAATATCTATGCATTTAATGATTTATGTATGTATTTAACCATATAAGTAATTTTGCTAAATTTTCTTGGTAAAAGATAGAACAAATATTTATTAAGAGTAAATGGAAAATGTATTGTTATTTAAAGAAATTTTTTCTGTTGTAACTAATATTTATCTATGCATTTAGCCATATAGATAAATTTAAGAAAAATGGTGCATGCACAAGGGGCAAGGGCGACTAGGGCTGCAAGAGATGTTGTAGGGGAGGAGGATGAAGGCGACCTAGATGGTGAGCAGGATGTCGTGGGTTCCTTCACGATCCTGCTGTCATCCCTTTTATCGTTTCCCTACTCTACACATTTTCGAAGTGGTTGGTAGTTTCAGACTGAAGAGGGTGTTTGCCTACCATGCTTTGCCTGTCGTCGGACATAAATCGTTTCATCGTTTGGTGGACTGTGGTGATGATGGCTCCCCTCGATTTTTCTGGGGTTCCCTACAATGATGTGTCTCAGGATGATCTTGAGGCTAGGGAAGCCCCTTTCTGTGCTTGTTCTCTGCTCCTTGTTGAGGTTTTGGCTCCTAATGTTTTGGGCCTTAGGGCTTTTTTGTCCATTGCTGCTCTTTTTTCTGCTAAGCAGGAGATGTTCTTTCTAGAACTTTGGCTCAAGGCCCTGAGAGCAAGAGTGTTTTCTACTCCCTCAATCTTTGTTGAAGACCTATTGAGGGGTTGTGGTCTTCAGCCCAGTCATGCTTTTGTTTGCAGATTCTACTGGTATGCCCTCTCTATGTTGCTTGGGTTTTCTCTAGCTTGCCTTATTGAGGTGGCCCTTCCTTATTCAGAGGTGAAGAAGGACAGTGTTGGAGACAATTTCTCTCCTATTGAGGTGGAGTTGAGTGTTTCCATAGAGGATTGGTGTTGTTGGTGGATAGTTGTTGTTTTCCTTTTTGTGGATTGTTGGGGTTCTAGGGGACATCTTTCTCCTGGATCTTTAGGTTATGGGGGCCTGCCAAAACTCTTTGTTCCAGCTAAGCAAAATGGATTTTTTCTTAAGTTGCTGGCTTTTGTTCTGCAGTTGGAAGTTGTTCTTCTTGTTGCCTTTGCCATGGTGGTTATGAGTGCCATTGCTAAACCCATCTCTTCAGGCTGTCGGAGCCTATTTTTTCTTGACGCAGGGAATTTTCTAGTTGATGGATCCACACTGTCAAGCTGTCTCATGTATTATGCTATAGAGGTGGAGTTTTTGGAGTTGTTTGTTTACTTGGATGTTGTTATTTTAAGCCCTCTATTTCAGTCCAAGGTGGTTGAGGGAGCCACTTCAAAACCCTTTTTTTGTGGTTATGGGAGCCATCTCAAAACCCTGGTCTAAAGTTAGGGAAGCCTTTCAAAATCCCCTTGTTTCTTTTCAACATATTTTGTGTTTAATATTTAATCTTGTCTAGCTGGAGCTGATAGTTTTTAAGGGACCATTTTAGACAATGATTGTTTTTGGTTATGGGCTAGGCTAGTTTTTTTGTGTCTAGAGTCTTTCTCTTAGGTTAAGGGAGTTGGAAACATCCCTGTTGTTTGGTTGACGGTGTATGTTAATTCTCATCACTATTTCTTAAGGTTAAGGTTGTAGCCTTTTCGGTTTGACCAACATTTTTTGTCTTGATCATATCTTAAGTGTCTGGCTAGCTCTTTCTGCCTATGGCAGTGTTTTAGTTCGGTTGGCTTTTGTCAGCTCAACTATATTAGGGCTACTGGTTTTCATGGTTTGATTTCTGTGGAAAAGTTGTTCTGTGGGTTCCAGATCCTGGTACAATCTGAGGGTTTTGGGTCCCTTCAAAACTTGCTATAAGGGGTTTTAGGTCCCCTCGAAACCTGTTTTCCCATAATAAAAAACCATATAGATAACTTTGATAATTTTTCTTTGTAAAAGATAGAATAAATAATTATTTAGAATAATTAGGATATGCATTTTTATTATTTAAAGAAATGGTTTGCACTATGTCTGTTACTTGCATTGTTTGCACCATATTATAAAATGTCAACAAAACATGACTTTCTATTTGGATGTGAGCATTATGGAGCTCCAACTGACAAAATTTGGATGATGAAGAAGCTTGATAGCTTCATTTTTTTACTATATTATTCAACAGATAAATGCAATTTTACTATTTCTTTTCGAAGCATATAAAATTAGCTAACAACTGTGTCATAACTTATTGAACCTACAAAAACTACTAGAATCTATGGAAAATTAAATATTTTTATAATTTACTGAGTTGTATTATTTTTTTAAATGCATCTTGTTAAACTTAGAATGAGTTAATTAAGATGTAATTTCTCATATTTTTCATTTGAATGATCACATTTATTATGATGTGATTATTGAAGTTATTTTTATAATCATTTAAACATTTTAATTCACTTCTAGGTACTAATTTGTCCTAATTATATCAATTTTTTTCATTAATTATTCATTCATCACAATTAATATATATTATATTTTAATCTTAGCTTAAGAGAATTTGTATTAGACTTTGATTATCACTATCAAACAAGTATAGTATGTATAGATAATTCATCATTAAATTTTGATTCAAATTCAATTCAATATTAAGCTATCAAACATACTTGCTCGCAATAAATATTTTTACAAATCAAGATTTTGTAAAGCATAACGAAGAATCCACCAACTTTACTATTAGGCATAAACAATGCATGGCAAGATCTTTGTAGCAATGCAACCTTGTTTAAATTAAAATTCTATCAAAAAATACTTGCTTTAATAGTAATTTCATGGTGTAGGTATGTAGATGGTGTGACTCCAAATCTTCTTATTAAAATATAAAATAAAATAATACAAAATTCTTTCATTTTTATAAATTATTAATTTTCGAAATAAAATTTTCAATCTTAAAAATTTCTTTTAGAATTAATTAGTTTCATATTTTATTTTTGTATATGAAAAGAAACATATACATATATATGAATAAGCCATATATAAGCTATAAACAAATAATTTTTAAACTTTAAAATACAAATGAATTAAAATTTTACTTTTTAAAATAAAATTAAAAAACAATATATAATGTTAACAAATGTTGCATGTCTTTTGTAACTATTTCCTTTCAAGTTTTTTTAGATTGAATTATTTCTTGAATATATGTTATATATATCTTTTATTACACAAAAATAATTATAAATCGTATATACATGTAAAAATGTTAAGAAAACTTTTACATAGATTTTCAACAAGAAATACATACTATACTTATTTACACATTCTCAAATATGATATGGAAATTTATAATTATTAAGCTTTTATGAAAAACACAGAAGATAGAAAATTTGTAGCTTCCAATATGTTTACCTTGCATTCAATATCTTTTTCATTACCCAAAAATATTTTGAAGGTGGTCTTATGACACTCCAAGATTTCTTTTATTTTGTTATTTGCTTGGCATCCTCTTCACAACGACCAATTTTCTTACTCATCCACTCACTTTCTACTCACAATTTCTATCATGAAGACAAAAATAAGACCACATGAGTTGTAATGGTGGTCTATACCCTAAAATATTTTATCTTTTTCTTCTTTTTGTACAGTCTCTAAGCTCCCTTCACACACGGGCGCTTCCCTTTTCCCAAACTCCTATCAAAATCGAATTTCACTATATAATTTTTTATGAGCACTATATATTAATTTCAACTAAATTATTAGTCTAAATAAAAATTGTAATTAAATATATTTTTACAAAAAGTGCTAATATATATCAAATATAAGATTATATGGAGTCTCTAAAATATGTTGTTGTAGCTGAAAATGGACATTTAATTACCTAACATATTGTCATTACGTGGATATACAAAATATATACTATTATATACATAGTTTTGTAAATAATAATAATAATTGTAATTGTCATTGTATTCATCTAATATGTGGAAAGATACTAGAAGTTACTACAATGAATTTATCAATTTGATTGACATAAATTATTTTTCTTCATTGAATTCTTAGGTCCATTTTTAGCATAATGACCATAGCTTTTTATTATGGGTAAAACAAGTTTAGAAGGAACCCAAAACCCTTTAAATAAAGCTACCTATAAGATAACCAATACTAACTAGCAACAAAACCAAGGAACAAAGTGTTGCATAAAGATAGACACAACAACCCATAGTAGAACCAGAGAACAAAAAGCTACCTCAAAGGAAAGAAACAATAGACCAACAACAAAAAAATGACAAACATGCAACAAAAACTAGACAAACAACGTAGACAACAGAAACTATTATAACATATTTAAGACACTAGCAGCTTCAAGCTGTTGTTGTATATGTTCTGATGCAGTTCATACAATTTTTATATGTTCTTTTTTGCATGCACACACACACACACACACACACACACACACACACACACACACACACACACACACACACACACACTCATGCACGTGTGTATGTGCATATGTGCATACTTGCATGTGTGTGTGTGTGTGTATTTATATATATAAGACCAAGCAATATAAAACACATTGAATGTGAAACCTTTATTTATTTTGCACCCTCCCTCTGGATTTTCTTGATTGCCATAGCCTTAGCCACCACTAGACATTTTGTGCCACAAGTAGCTTGAGCTAGATTGTTGGCCACCTCTTCAATGCATAATATTTTCTATATTTCTTTAGCAAAAATAATTCAAAGAAAATATTCCTTATTGTTTCAAGTTTCCTACAAATCTTACAAACTTCAATATTAAAATATTAGTGGACATAAAACATAAAATATATTTTTCAACTATTTATCTTCAAAATTTAAATTCCAACATTTATTAATAAAATTAGTAATGAATCTAACACTAGAGAATATTTAATAAATAGTTTTGTTTTACAAACAACGTCATTAGTCCATTTAAGACCGTTATAACTATACAAATCTTGTATACATACAATGGATAGATAAAAGACTTTTGTGGTGTCTTGAGGATAGTAGATTATTTCCTCCAATTTGATAGAGGTGTATCATATTCACAACTCAATGAGGCCTAGACTTTTAGATGTTGATTTTTTAATGAATCTAAATAAAACTTTGTAACTCACTAAACACTTATACGTCTAGGCCAAGCATTTGTGTGGGTGGGGGAAGATGTAAATGGATATCAACAAAGTCATTAGCAATTTTGTTTCATTTGCCGTCATGTTCTATTTGTTTCTATATCATGTTCCTACATCACATGATCATACCTGAGACTCCTTGTCTTGTTATTATTGTAGAACATGTTTTAATGTAATAAATACATTGATATATAAAATGTGTTAAAAATAATGCCACTTACCTATCAATCACACATATCTATGAACATCACATTCTCTCATTTATATGGCTATGAAATTTTCCTTCCAAATTTAAAAATATGAAATTTAAAGTTTACATAATTTTCACATATAAACTTCTTAACAAAAATGAACTATACAGATTTTACATAATCTATGGTTATGATCTTTTGTTCAAATGTATTTAATTCATTTATTTTTTACATACATGATTTTACTAGTTATATTTTCATATCATTCAAATTATAAACTTCTATTAGAGTGCTAAAAGGATTCTAAATGCAGGACTAGGCAATGATACTATTATTATTGGTATATATTTATAATTATCAATTTCGGATAACATGTCTATTTGTGACATTGCAACAATCCCACCTAAGTATTCATATACCACTTGTTTTTAGATGAAAAAATAAATTAAATTAAATTAAATCAAGTGAAGAGAAAAGAGATTATAACATATTTTACAAGTCCATAATATTGCCACGCATATTGCAATGAAAATAAATCATTGTATTTTCATTTGCATATAATGAATTGAAATACAAATCATGACTGGGGATCATAATTTTAACATAATATTATAAATATTTTTCAAATTATAATTAGAGAGTCAAAAAAAAACAATCTCAACTCCTACATATATAATAATTATTTATCTAATGCTATAATTGATTATGTATCATTTCAACCACAATAACTAATAACAAATTAAACTAAATTAAATAAAATAACAAAAATTTATTTTAATTTAGTTAAAAAAATGAAAAATTTAATCAAAATATTTCAAGCCTAAATACAAGACAAACAAAATAATTATTATAACTATAAATATCTAAAGAGATGCGTGTATTTTCGTGTGATACAATTCGATGTAATTCAAATCAGTGAAACCACTTGTAATATCACTTTCAATAATTCTTTACATACACACAGTACTATTGATTTTCCGGTACTGATATTGGCTCATTTTTCTTAAAGAATGGTGTTGTGCAGATGGGACATGTAGTGTGATCCTCGAGCCATGGCCAAATGCAGTGAGAATAAAATCCCTACCTTTATAGGCACCAGACTAATGTTTTCACATCCACTTTTATTATCATTTGTTTGTATTTCAAATATTAAAGGGATTTCTAATGTTTGTTGGGTAGTGATTTTCTTTTTTTTAAATGTCAAAATTTAAATTCCTGATTGGGTTTATGATTTTTACCCAACCCAAATGTAATTTTTGAGACGAGAAAAATCAATCTTATAAACATCAATGCAAATTTGGGTTTTCTACTGCCATCTACTATTTGTTTGTCGTTCAAGAGGGATTGTTGGTATGGGTTTTTACAATTTTAGTTTCAAATTCAATTTATAAAAGTTTACCATACATATTAATTTGTATTTTGTGTTCATCTTAATTTTTTGTTACTATTGCAATTTGTAGATCTGGAATATATTTACTTAAATTCCACCTTTGAGTTAGGGCACTCAACATTAGAGGGATGCAACAAACACCCTCATCTTGGTAGTTTACTTCCTATGGATGGCATTGCTATAACTACTGTTTTTGCTTTCCTATTGGTTAGGTTTCTTTTGTGGAATGCCGAAGACAACCCAAGAAAAGCATAGAAGAGGATTTGCCGACTTAACTCAAAACATTCATAGACAAAGAGTTGTGAATTACAACCCTGAATTTCAAGCACGATCTTGGGAGTGGAGCATTCGGCTCTATGTTCAATAGAACTCTACAAGACATGCTTGTGGGATTATTTCATTGGAACCCTACAAAAGTTGCAAAGTCCTGTTTATAATTTGTCTTTTTTTGGAGTAAAGTTGGATAATAGGGTAGTTTAGCTTTAAAATATATTATAATTCGCAACCCTGGAAAATTTATGTTTTTGATTAAGTAAAAACAGGTTTTGAGGGGACCCGAAACCTCGTACATCATATCCAAAGATAGATCAATAAAGTATCTAGACTAGAATTAACAACATCATTTTAGAACGGGCTGCAAGAGAGAAGGACAACATAAACACAATAGCTAGAGGAAAAGACAACCAAAAACCAGCGAGATACTGGTGAAAAAGCAACAAAAAGCAACCACCCAGCTACATGAAAATATTGAGACTATCAGTAGCCTCTTTCTCCAGCATTAAAATGGTCTTTGCAGCTTCCTTGAGGTCAAGAAGATCCCGAGGCATAGGAACCTACTGGAAAATTTATGTAATGGATGTGTAAAATGAATGATTTTTACTTTAAAATTGATTGAATCCCTAAAAAAATTGGAATTATTATTCAGAGAATTTTGTTTCCTTTTTAGAAGGAATGGAAAACATAGAAACTATTTTTAGCAAGCCATCAATAGCAATGGAAGCTCTGCTTGACAATCTATTGCAGGACATGTAGTATGTAGGTATAGCTGAAAGCACTGCCTTAACCATCTGAATCCTCCCAGCTTGTGAAAGCCACCTATTTTTCCATGAGTCCATTTTTCAGCCAACACTTGTGGATAACCTCCTCCCACAACCCATTGATAATCCTTCTTGCAAATAATGGAATGCTAAGGTATGTAATGGGAAATTCTCTCGGCATGAAGCCCAAAATCCCTGCAATTTTAGAGCGAAGGCTGCATTTGTTATTTGTAAAATACACCATCAATTTGGTCATATTCATACTTTGTTCTGAGCCCAGTTCATACTCATCTAGCACTCTTCTCATGGTCCTCGCCTCCCTCTCTGAAGCTTGCCCAAATAGTATAGTATCATATGTGAATTGCGAATGGAAAATAGGTTCTAGACTCTCATGAATGGTGATGGCTCTCCAAAGCCCCAGTGTAGTTTGCTTTATAATAATTTTCCCCAAAACCTCTGCCATCAACATAAAAAGAAGGGGAGACAGGGGATCACCTTGTCTTAACCCTTTAGTATCCTGAAAAAAACCACACACCAAACCATTCACACAAATGGAGAAGGTGACACTCGTCAAGAAGTGTGAGATACATTGCACCCAACTTTTATGAAAGTCAAATCTAAGGAGGATATCAAACAAAAAGGACCACCAAACTCTATCATATGCTTTACTGACATCTAGCTTCACAATCATACCTTGTTTCTTCTCTGAGTGCATAGTATGGATAGTCTCCCCTACCATAATGATGCTATCAACAATTTCTCTACCAAGTACAAATCCATTTTGTTCAAGAGATATCAGATTACACAAAATGGGATTTAATATGTTCACCATGGCCTTCAATATAATTTTGTACAGGGAATTGCACAGAGAGATAGGACAAAAATCCGACATTTGAGAGCAGTCTTGTTTCTTGGGAATCAAGGCGATCACCGTGTGGTTGATTTCCCTAACAAATTTACATTTTCTTCTAAATTCCTCCGCCACCTTGAATATGTCCTCTCCCATGAATCTCCAACATTTTTGAAAGAACTCCGAGGTAAAACCATCAGGCCCTGGTGCTTTGTCCGGGGGATTGTCAAAGGTTGCCTTTTTGATCTCTTTCAAAGAGAAGGGACACGTCAGCTGCTTGTTATCCTCCTCTGTCACCTCCCTTCCTATTAAGTCCAGCAATGAAGCTTTAACATGGAAATCACGACTTGTGTTAGCCCCTAGGAGATTCTTGAAATGACTAACTCCTAAATCTTCTATAATATCCGCCTCTTCCTACCATGCTCCCGAATCATCTTGAATGCAAAAGATCTGATTACAAGCTCTTTTTGATTTTATGGATGCATGAAAGAATTTCATATTCAAATCTCCTTCTTTAATCCAATTCTTGCGCGCCTTATCTCTCCAATAAACCTCTTCTCTCTGGAGAAGCTCTGACAATTCTTCTTTCAACAATTTTTCTCTAACAAAATCCTTATTTGACATACCAGCTGAAATCACCATATTATTCAAATCCTCGAATTCTTTCTCTATTCTTAATTTTTCCACAAAATTTTTCTTGAACGAACATTTGTTCCACTCCTTGATTTTTCCTTTTAATACTTTCAATATTTTCAGAAAGCAAAAGCTCAGGATTCCTAAGAAGATATTGCTTTCTTTCCATCAAGTCTCTAACTTCGGGAGAAAATCCTTATCTCTCCACCACATACTTTGAAATCTAAAACTCCCTTTTTTAATTTTTGTTTACCTTTTGAAGAAGCATCTGAACCAGGAAATGATCTGAAAGAGACCAAGGAAGAATGCAGGAATCAACATTGAAGTCTGAATCCACCCAAAAGAGTCCGACCAGAAATCTGTCCAGTCTTTCAGAGATCCTAGAGAAATTTTCCCTCCTATTGGTCCATGTGAATAAACCATTCTTTGGCTTTACATCAAACAAAGAATTGCCTACCACAAACTCCCTAAAGTCTTCCATAACTCTCGAATTCATTCTCAAACCACCTTTTTTGTCATCCAATTCTAGTAATGCATTGAAATCACCTGCAACTATGACTTTATCCTTATTAAGAGTAACGATTTTAACCATAATGTCTTTCCAGACTTTCGCTTTATCAACTGTTTTAGTTGGACCATAGACATTAAAGAGAGGAAATGACACACTATCCTTCAAGCTGTGGACTACACAAAAAATCTAATACTCTGATTTCTCCAAATCTGAAACTTTAATGTTTTGAGGATTCCACAGGAATCCCAAACCCCCAGCAGAACCATTAGCTTCTTGAAAATAACCTTCCCATGACCTACAAGATTGTAAGAAGCTAAGAGCTTTATCCATGCACATTTTAGTTTCTTGAAGAAGAACCACTTTGCGAGATACTCTACTTAACGCTCATTTTACCAAGTGTTTTTTGTCAGGGGCAACTAGGCCCCTAACATTCCAAGTAGTGATTTTCATTTACCTCCAAGGCAAAGTCTATCTCCCTTGGCTTTCTTTATAATATCCATGATTCTAATGGTGCCTTTTTCCTTGGCTCTATCTTCCCTCAATCTCCTATTGCTCTATCTTCCCCTCAAGCCTTTAGATTTTCCAAGGAGAACATTGGTCGATTGGCTAATGCACCGTGGGTCAACATTGTCCAACTTATCTTCCTGCACAAAATCCGCATCCGAGCCTTTATCATACTCAAACTCTATGTCTGATAAGCCCTTTCCTAGAGTCGAGAAGATACATCAGGGAAAGCTTCTGAATCATAAGAAGGCCATATCTGCAGCAGTGGCTCATATTCACACACCAGTGGCTCAAGAACCAATCCTATCATCACAAGCACCCATCATTCCTCCCCGAGGAAGCACAATATATGAACAAATCCAGAATGTAGAAGATGGATCAGATACAGAATCAACACAGAATGTCAAAATAGTATCTATCATCAAGGACTTATTTTCGCCATACAACATACCTGTCTACAGCACAGATAGAATTTGGGATGATGCCTATGAGACCGATTCAAATGAATATGAATGGGGTACCTGCTCCGACGCTACTACAAATATCCCCGATGATACTGATTTCATATCCATTTCTCAAGAAGAACATAACGCAGAAGATAGACCTCTTGAATTTGGACCACAACATATCTATGACATTCAGGAAAGCGAACAGCAATATTACGAACAAGTATATATAGAAGATGATACCATCGAAGACCTCGATGAAACCCTAAATTTCTTTAAAAACAAGACCCATCACGATGATAACTCTATTCTAACACTTACAGTAGCTGAACTTGACCCGCCCCATGATTCCTTACCACTTGTCTTCCCTGATCTCATCGACTGGACTGAACCTGAGACTCATGATATCCCAATTTTTCTAGATGATGAATCTATTATCCACTACCTGTGTACCATAAATCCCGAAACAGGCTCTAACAGTGAACCGCATAACGACGTCTGTTCTTCAGGGAGTGCCAAGTCTCTCAGTCGCAAAAATGAATCAAATAATGAATCTAATGCTGAAAACCAGTCAATGGCAGCAATGGATCCCAAAAAAGTAAAAATAAAGGACGCATCTTAGGGTGAAAACCTTTTTAAGGCACCTAATGATGGGAGACTTGACACTCTTCCTGAACATTTTCATGAACGATCACCCATATTGATTGAGCCTACTCAATCAATCAACATTGGTACCACTGAAGCAGCTAGAAACATTCACCTTGCAGAATCTCTGACAGAAGAGGAAAGATTGGCATTCATCATCTTCTTTAAAGGACAGCAAATTAACTTTGCCTGGTCATATGCTGATATGCCTGGAGTAGATCCACACCTAATCATGCATCACTTATCCATCTCTGCGGGGGTTAAATCAATCAAGCAGAAACTACGGAAGATGAATCCACAAATAGCACTCATGGTCAAAACGGAATTAAAGAAATTATTAGATGTCGGATTCATCCGACCTATTGACTATGCAGAATGGATTTCTAACATTGTTCCAGTCTCAAAACCAGATGGTAGTAACAGAATATGCACCGACTTCAGAGATGTCAATAAAGCTTGCCCAAAGGATGACTTTCCTCTACCAAGTATTGATATAATTGTAGATCTCACAGCAGGCCATGCAATGCTCTAATTAATGGACGGTTTCTCAGGCTATAATCAAATCAAAATAGCTCCTGAAGATCAAGACAAAACAGCATTCACCTGTCCTTGGGGAACATACTATTGGAATGTAATGCCTTTTGGCTTAAAGAATGCTGGAGCCACTTACCAAAGAGCAATGACAACCATATTCCATGATATGATGCACACATTTATGGAAGACTATGTGGATGATTTAGTAGCCAAATCTTTCACCAGAGATGAACATCTTGGCATCCTAAAAAAGATCTTTGATCGACTGCAGAAATTCAAAGTCTGACTCAACCCTAAGAAGTGTGTCTTCGGGGTGACATCAAGCAAGTTACTAGGTTACATCGTCTCAGCTAAAGGTATTGAAGTGGATCCAGCAAAGGTACAAGCCATCATGGATATGCCACCACCAAAGAATATCAGTCAACTTCGATCTCTCCAAGGGCGACTTCAATCAATCAGGCGATTCAGCGCTCAACTAGCAGATAAAAGTCTGCCATTTAACCACTTGTTACACAAAAATGTGCCATTCAAATGGGAGACTAAATGTGCAGAATCCTTTTACCAAATTAAACAGTACCTGATGAATCCACCAGTTCTAGTACCACCAATTGCAAGAAAGCCTCTTATATTGTATATATCAACGACAGATGTTTCACTGGGGGCATTATTGGCACAAGAAGATCAACAAGGAAAGGAACGCACCATATATTACATCAGTAGAACATTGAATGGATATGAGATCAATTATACATTCATTGAAAAGGCTTGCCTAACAGTTGTTTTTGCATCTCAAAAATTCCGACATTATATGCTAGCACACACTATCAAGCTAGTAGCCAAAATTGATCCTCTCAAGTATTTACTCAGCAAGGCAGCTCTCACAGGCCGATTGGCTAAATGGGTTATGATTCTCAGTGAATTTGACATCCACTACACAGAAAGACGAGCCATCAAAGGACAAGCAATTGCAGATCAGTTGGCTGAAGCACCGCTACCAGGAAAACAAACCATGGACATTGAATTTCTAGACAGGGACGTTTTTGCTCTTTCCTCCAAACAATGGACCCTATACTTTGATGGATCCTATACACAACATGGTTCAGGGGCCGGCATTCTATTCATCACCCCTCAAGGACACACTATGCCAAGATCATACAGGCTTATGTTTCCATGTACAAATAATATGGCTGAATATGAAGCATTGGTCATAGGCATCAAAATGGCTGTCGAATGGCAGATCACAGAATTAAAAGTCTATGCAGACTCACAATTGGTCATCAATCAAATCAACAACAACTATCAGACAAAGGATGATAAGATACTACCCTACAAACGGATGGTGGATGATTTCAAACAGTATTTTGTGCACATCACTTTTGAACAAATACCAAGTTTAAATAACAAAGCAGCCGATGCAATGGCTACGATCACTTCATTACTACAAATTCCAGAACAACAGAGTCGTTATGAGTTCCTGGTAGAGCAACTGTTCTCTCCCGCCTATGACCATTCTGAATCTCATGTTATATATGCCTTAACCGGTTCAGATTCTCTGTTATATGGACCAATATATGACTACCTCAAGCATAATATATTACCCATTGACCAATCCGCAACCAAAAACGTAACTTTATCCGACAAGCTGCCCGTTACACCCTTACCGCTGATACCTTATATCGTCGAGGTCTAGATGGTACTCTTCTTCGTTGTCTTGATCGTAATGATTCTGATTCAGCTTTACACGAGCTTCACGAAGGTATTTGTGGTACACATTCGAGTGGCACTACTCTTGCTAAAAAGCTTCTACGAATGGGATACTACTGGCCTACCATGGAAAAAGACTCATATCATTTTGCCAAGAAATGTCCTAAATGCCAAATCCATGGCAATCTGATACATGCACCAGCATAGGAACTACAACCATTTACCACCTCCTGGCCCTTTTGTCAGTGGGGATTGGATCTAGTAGGCAAAATACATCCTTCATCTTCAAATGGACACAAGTTCATTATAACTGCCACATAATACTTTACCAAATGGATTGAAGCAGTTCCCATGACCACAGTGACTGGGAAACAAATTGCTTCTTTTATCTTAAATTATCTGATCTGCAGATATGGTATTCCAAGTTCAATTGTCACAGATAATGGACGACCTTTCAAAAACCAAGATGTGCAAGAACTATGTGAAAAATTCAAAATCCAGCATCGATTTTCTACACCATACTATCCACAAGGAAATGGTCAGGCAGAAGCATCTAACAAAACGATCCTAAAAATCCTCAAGAAAACAGTGAATGATGCAGGCAAAGATTGGCATGTACAACTCAATCCAGCTCTTTGGGCCTACAGGACTAGCATCCGCACACCTACAGGGGCAACACCATATTCCTTGGTATATGGATCAGAGGCTATTTTACCCTTGGAGGTAGAAATTCCATCTCTTAGAGTCTCTTTGAAAGGTTTGATTCCAGATGAAGAGTATCGGGTCAATCGACTACAGGAATTGGAACTATTAGATGAAAGACGCCAACATACTTATACTCATCTCAAAGCATATCAGCAACGCATGTGCCGGAGCTACAATCATAAGGTCATTCCTCGTAACTTCAAGGTTGGTGATCTAGTCTTAAAAGAAAATCCAAGAAACCAGCAAGATAGAGAAAAGAAAGGGAAATTTGAACCTAACTGGTTGGGTCCCTATGTCATCATTTCAGTCTATGGATCAGGTGCCTATCAGCTAACAAATTCTGAAGGAGATGTGCTTGATGATCCAACTAATAGCATTCATCTAAAGAAGTACTATACTTAAAGTAGCCTAGTGCACGGAAAACGCCAAAAACAAACAAAAAAATACAAAACTCCAGAAAAAGTCAAAATATAATGTACAATAAAAACAAATGGTGAAAACCTGGTAAACAGGCGCCTTTGTGAAAGGCCGGCTCCTTTCTCTATATCCATGCCATTTTATCCATCAAAACACTCTCGGCCATCACCCGACACTTAGCATATATCTATCCAGGACATACTTAGCATAGTCACTCTCCTGGGTTATTCATCTACCGCATTTTACCATGGCTTGGAAATCACTGTACATACTCATATCCAGCAGAAACACTCATCTAGGGACATTAGACTGTTCAAAAACTTGCAAACATTCAAGACATGCCAACTATTGCAAAACTCAGACATATGACATCCAACAAACACAACTACACTACATCACAACAACCAAACACGAACAATACACCAAAAACTTAAGGATGGATGATTTTCTGAAGTACTCAATGTTGCATTATCGCATTAAAGTCTTGATTATTTTGCATTTTGAACTTTTTAATAAATTGGAATCTTTTCCTTATCTCATCAAAAGCTTCACAGCCAGAGATCATGAGAAACTTCCAACATTTTCTTAGTCTTCTGTTTGGGAGGCGATCACTTGTATTGTGTGAATATTTGTCTCGAGACGTGATCCATATCACTGAAGGCTTGATCCCATTTCACGCATTATAAATGATCTACTCTTGTCTTTTTATGCAATACGCACTCAGGTCGTCCTGGTTACCCTGACGCTTGTGCTATCTTGCAAAATTAAAAATCATGTAAATTTTACTCAGGTTATTATGGTTCAATTATACCATTATGCTTGTATAAATTTTCAACATTTCCAAAAATCACGAAAAGCTCCATGATGATATTTACAAAGAAAGCAAATAAATGGTTATATCGGATGGCAAATACAGAATGAGAGATGATCCAAACACAATTAGTTGCATATCATTTTACAATTAGTTGCATATCATTTTACAATTAGTTGCATAACATTTTACAATTAGTTGCATCTCATTTTATAATAAGTTGCATCTCATTATTATCCCATCTATCATTATTACATCATTACACATCATCTTACATAAAGCAGCATATTAACATCATACATCTCATTTTCAAGATACGTCTCATAACATACAAAAACATACATATATATCATACATTACATCATGTATATAAGCATTACATCATCATGTAAAAAGGAAGAAGCACACATAAAACATACATCCATAAACACATCACATCGGTCAAAAATGGTGCTCTATATATATATCTCTCAAAATGATCAAAATCTACAAAATGTTTCACAACTGTGTCCAGTACAAAGAATACACTGCTCAAAATACAATAGAGACCATGTCTCTCAAGTATGACTATCCCCTGATGGAGATGGTCTAGCTCGTGATGCACCTGCTCCTGGGTCTCTAGGAGGATCCTGTCTGGCTCCTGAGACGCTCGCAGCCGGATCGGCAGGAGGGTCCTGTCCCACTGGCCCTGTCACTCCACGGCTCTCCGATCGTGTCCCGGCCGTTCGAGATCGACTCGATCTCGACTGCGCAAAGCTCTCTACACGCCGCTCTCTGGGAACCGCCTCCTCATAATGCCGCCTGTAATATGCAGCCTCCTGCACACTCCGTCTCAGCTCTCTTAGGGTGTCTCTCAAGGGACCCCCCACCGCAGCTCTCTGTACGGTCGCCAAGGCCTCCTCTGCTCGCCCCCGCCGCTCCATCTCGGTATCTCTCTCAGTGATCAACTGAGAGATCTGCCTCTGATAAGTCAAAATCTGTGCCTGCAGCTGCTGCACAGTGATCTGAAGAGTCCGGATCTAGGCGTCCTCTACATGTCCCAACACTCGAACCCGTAGTGGTACCTGTGCTGGCGCCACTCCCCCCACTCGGCCTGTCCTGGGTACGGGAGGTGGAAGTATATCTATCCTCCTCCTCTGCACTGGTCTCCCCACCTCCTCCTCTCCTCCTCCTACTGCCGCTAATACCTCTGTAACTCTCCCCTCTCTACCAGCTCCAATGGCCAATCTTCCCCTCTCTCTCTCAATCCGGCCCAGCCGTACTGCCCTCTGCACACCTCTCCCTCTCCTCCTCCCTCTATCTCCCCCATCTCCCCCATCACCTCCATCATCCCCCTCATCTCCCCCGTCTCCCTCCTCTCCATCCGAATCAAAAGCCGGTCTCATCTCCTCTGGATCTGAGATCCTCGCAACCGCCCGAGCAACAAATAAACGAGTGAACTCGTCAGTCATACCGGCATCCTGTATCTCTGGGGCATAGTCCCAGATCTGCCCAGCCAAACCAGTAAACTCCTCAATCGCAATGACACTGTCAATAGTCGGCCGCCAATCGGCCACATCCTGCTGCCGTCGTGCATATCGGCACGTCCCCTGGGGAATCCCCTGCTGTCTCCCGAACTGCCTCAAAACTCGGGTAACCAGAAATCGCTCAATGACGAATGGAGTCCTCCCGATCAGATACCTCATCATGAACACAAAAGGCATCTCCATACCATCCTCGGCCCATACCTCGCAGCCTGTATACGGTCTCTAGGTGACCGTATCTATGTCATCAAAAACCCTCCTCCAGTGCTCTAGTTTGCCCAGCTTACGCTGGACAACTAGGCCTCTATAACCGTATGCATAAGCTGCCCCCACGGGCCTATCCCTGTCTGCCAGTGGCCTCGCTGCTGGAATGTGCTCCCAGCACCATACCTGTAAGAGTGTCACCCCTGCTAATAAACTGCTATAACCGAGGTATACTACCTCGTGCAGGCTCCTGTAAAGGTGGGCCAACATCGCTAACCCCCATGCAAATCTCCGCCCCTGTGTGACCATCTGCTCTAGCACTAGCCCCCATCCCACTGAAAATCCCTTTGACCTGCGATCAGGACAAAGGAATCCTCCAATAAATCCTGCCAATATAGATGGCAGTGGCGCATAATCAAGATCCAGGAACTCCTGCCACGGGATCTCATACCTGCAGACACTCTCATCATGAAAAATCCGGCGCAGTGCCTCTGTGCCGCCCTCCTCTGTCTGCTCATAGGGCAATATAGCTCCTACCACAGGAATACGCAGGATACGATAGCAGTCCTCTGGTGTCACGGTCATCTCCCCAGTAGCAAAATGGAAGGTGTTCGTTTCACTATGCCACCTCTCTGCCAGTGCTGTCAAGAGTCCCCGGTTCACAGTGAACCGAGGCATATCTAAAAGTGAGGTCAATCCACACCTCTCAATAATGTACAGGTCTGCCTGTGACAGACGTGGTATCAGTGTCCATGGTCTCGGGAATCTCTCCCTCGACTGCACGATCCCCAATCGCTCCTGTCAACAAACAAAACATATCCAATATCAGATTCCACATCAACAAAAAGATATCAAAATACAACTTACATCAACAACATGCAACAATTTGCTCATCTACATCAAGTTCAAACTCTTATCATTTCATGTCAACTTGTAAAACAACTCAAGTTCTCAAAAACCATATCAAAACTTGTAAAACAACTCAAGTACCACAATCACAAACTTGTAAAACAACTCAAGTTTCCCACCCATATCAAAACTTGTAAAACAACTCAAGTTTCCAACCCATATCGGCTTGTAAAACAACTCAGGCTTTCATACACATTTGAACTTAAAACAGATAACACAAATAAATCATATTCTGATCACCACAAATAGCTTGATATCTATACATAACTTGGAAACATTCACATCAAAACAAGTTATACAAATGCTCATATTGGATACATGCATCAAAAACACGACAGACATGCAAAAACACCACATTTTAAATCGACCACAACAAAAATTTTTCCTGGATGCGCTAAAACAGACATGAAATGTGCTAAAAAAGACCCACGCGCTAGGCTGCTTGTCCTACGCGCTAATCTATTTTCCTTATGCGCTAGATTCCATCTATGCGCTACTGTTTTCCTTCCATGTGCTATCTTATTTCTCCTATGCGCTAGACTCTGTCTACGCGCTACTGTTTTCCTTCCATGCGCTACCTAAACTAATCTATGCGCTAGACTCTGTCTACGCGCTAATATATCCTCCCTACGCGCTCCCCTTTTCATCCTATGCGCTAGAAACAACATAAGCGCTAATCTAGTCTTCCTAAGCGCTACCTTTTAAGCTCTATGCGCTAGGTTATGATCACGCGCTAAACCTCCGGCTTCATGCGAACTTCTATGCGTCCTATGCGCTAGGTCAAAACGATGAGCTACCCTGTTTCCCCTACACGCTAACATTGCCTTCACATGCGCTATTTTCCTTATACGCGCTAACCTAAAACTCCTATGCGCTACCAAATATTTTCGGACGCGACCCCTAATTTGACCCCGATGCGCTAGATCACATTGCGTATGCGCTACTGTTTACTTCAGACGTGCTAAACCAAAAAGCCCGAACTTAAAAATTCAAAAAACACTTAAAATCGACAAAATCAAAAATCAAAAAAGGGTCAAAAGGGTTGACTTACTGGTCGTCCACGCGCTGCAGGTCTCCGATATCTCCGAATGCGCTCGAAACGGTGTCTGTGGTAAGGAATAGGCATTTTCTCTCCAGAGCAAATTCTCTTTTCTTCAAAGTCAACAAGCACAAATGAATCTAAAATAACCCCTTTTCCCCTTTTATAGGAACAAAATGAAATTAGAGTTACCTAACTGGGCCTGTAATATGGTCGCGGTCTCCTCTATACGAAAACATTTTTAATTTATCGGGAGATGAATCAATTTACGCACTTCCTACACGCCTGAAATACTACACATCATACGAACTTCATCAATTTAACTCGAAATTTTTTTTCAAAAACAAATTGATTCATCTCCCGAGGGGGCATCACATCAAACATCGAATCTGGGGCATCGCATCGAATCTGGGGCACGACTTGCAAATCAAAGAACGACACACAAAAATTGCATTTGATCATAAATCATGATAAAGCATCATTTTCTTTGAAATAACATGTGCACACACGTCACTTCAAAGAGGGGCAAAATGTAGACGTATAAAAATGACCATATTCCTAAATGAATATTTTATGTTCATTTCTCTATTTAATTAAATCCAATTTAATTAAATTATTCACATTCTTCTATTTAATTAAGTAAATCACTTAATTAAATTCACTATACCCATTTAATGAATAAATCATTTTATTCAATTAAATCCCCCTAGCCACTTTTAATTAAATTCAAATTTAATTAAATAGTTATCCTAAATTGAATAAATCAAATTTATTTAATTCCAACCAAATTGAATGAAAATCAAATAATTCAATTAAATCCTATTATCCTCCCCATCCACTTGCAAAATCCCAAACCCCTTCTTAACCCCTTCTAGAATATTCTAACCAATTCTAATTAACCTAAACCCCCTCTAAACTTTGTCACATCCCTAAGCAAAGGGAGGTCACTTCTCAAATAGCCCAAAGTCTTGGATAACCATTGAAGGTTTTCAACCTTCAACCACCAAAAACCCTAAAGTCTTTGAAAACCATTGAAGGCTTCCAACCTTCAACCACTTAATCCCCAAAGTCTCTAATAACCATTAATGGTTGTTTCAAACCCTCCCACATGGTTAAAACATTTGTTTTGACTCAACCTCTATCCAACCCAAGGGTCTCATCAGGTCATTAATGCTTTGACCATGATTATCTCTTAATCATTTGCACAAAGGTTTATCTTTGGATTAGATCTTAATTCATTGGGTAAACCTAACTTAGACTTGACCCTTAGCCTTTAGATAACCATGAGGTCTCCTCAGGCCTTTAATGCCTCCAACCTCTTCTTTCAACCCAATCTGGTGTGGACATTTGTCATCATTTCATTGGTGCCAATTGTGCACATGGATCCCCAACTTTCAAACCTAGCCCTTGATTAAACCTTTCAATCTTGACCATCCATTGCCCTGTTTATGCTATAAATAGAGCTCTCATTCCTCCATTCTCAACAATCATCTTTCAAATTTGAAGCATCACACTTATGTTCAAATTCTTTCAAGCTTTCTCATTTTATATATGCTCCTTATTTAGCCTCTTTTAGATCATAAATTAGACTAATATGCATGCTTAGATTACTTATTTACCATTTTAGCTCAATCATAGACTAAATATAGTATGCTAGGATAATCTTCATACTAACCTCGTCATCTTATCATTTAATTTATTGCATTTCTAGCATCTCATCTAGCTTATAACACATCTCATATTAAAAACAGTTAAAATCTCTCTCGTTCTCATATTTGCCATCCCTAAACCATTTTACTCAATAATCTGAGAGAAAAACATTGGTTTGAGGGACATTGTGAGATAGAGAACCATGGGACCCTCCTTGGGAAGCTGAGTAATGCATCGTTACTCCATAGCTTGCACCAAGAAGTCTTGTGTGTGTGTGGATTGGTATTTTATGTATTTTTCACATTTTAAATTCTAACAACCCACTTTTCCCACATACATTTCTGGTGCCCACCGTGGGGCTCGCACCCCAATAACCTATCATTTTTTGAATTTAAAGAGTTTTGCAGGTACGCGGGAAACTAGAATTAGCGCGTCAAAGACTCATTTTAGCACATCCGCCTAACAGTTTAGCGCTTCTAGCCTACTGTTTATCGCGTAGGCTTTCTGTCTTAGCGTATTAAAACTGTCCCTTAGCACATGATACTATTTAACAAATTTTCCTGTAGGTGTCGACACCGGCGAAACACAGATTAGCGCTTCTACATGATAGATTAGCGCAAAGAACCACAGTTTTAGCGCTTCACCTGCATATTCTAGCGCGTATAAGCAGACAGGTAGCGCATGGAAATTCACCACTTTTCGAGAAAAACCGAAACACAGATCAGCGCGTCTACCTGACAGATTAGCGCATCGGCCCAATATACAAGCGCTTATACAGAATCTTCTAGCGCATCTGAACAGACAGTTAGCACATTAAAATTCCAAATTTCCCGAAAAATAGGCCGCTGAAAAACTAGACCATAAATTAGCGCATCAAAGCCACAGAGTAGCGCTTCCGGGAAATAGAATAGCGCATGCAAACGGGACAGTAGCGCATCCACCGAATATTGTAGCGCGTACAGTTTGTTCTGTAGCGCATCAAAAACAAAACCAACAAAAAAATTGTGTAACCGAATAAATAATTTTAGACTTGTGGAAGTCCCCCGAAACAAACTAACCGATTTCTTTTGCAGGATTTTTAACAAATTTCTTGCAGGAAAAGCGAGGAGATTTGTTTTACAAGCAAAACGTTTTTCCTTTCATTGACCTCAAAAATTGAAATTTGCTTTGTTGACGATCTATTTTCCATAGATTAAATAATCATTGCTATAAAGGGTTACAAAGAACACCATGCTGGTTGGAGCAACATCTCCAAATAGAGGTTAGCAAACCATTGTCTTGAAGGCTAAAAAGAACAACTTATCTGCCGTGTATCGAAAGTGGAAGGTATATGCTCTCCCCTTAACTGGGTGACCAAAAAGCCAAACCACTCTTATGCTTTCTTTTATTCAAGCAATAAATCCTTTAGCAGGCCTGCCTTCCCGAGGAGTTGCACTCAACTCTTAAAGCCGTTTATGGCCGGTGTGAAAGGAACGACCTAAGTGGGGAACGGCTTTGACGCCAAGAATTCCAACCCACTATAATCAAATGTGGAAAGTGACGAAAGTCCTTTTCAACGGTTGCGCGCAACGATTAGCCTTCCCCCAGTATCCTTGAGATACGTAAAGCCTTTGTTCTAAAGGTTGGGAAGCCTCCTGAGGGAGTTTATCACTGACGGCCGAACGGGAAGCCTGATTAAGAACCTTAGCATTAGAAACTTTGAGCTGAGTCAGTATCCAAACATTTGTAACACCATAGTGCAAGGGTGGGGAAGAATCCGCCCACAAGATTACTCACCATATATCTCCCAAGATAACTACTCAACTGTGAAGCAATTCACTTTGGGTTAATTTCTGGCAAAAGGCAAAAAAACGGGCGCCCTCTAGGGGGTGACACGGCTATTTGAGCTGACAGAGTATCGAGACTAGTGAGCTATGATGTTGCTTATGACCCTTGAATAAAGAGTCTTTCTGAAGTGTTTATCTTGTATCCAACCTGTTAAAACATTGGGGATTCGAAAACATCCTCGACAGAACATACACTTTATGTTAGATTAAGTAAAATGATTATACTTTGTGTGCCGTGTTTACATTTTGTATTTTAGAAAATCATCCATCCTACTTGAAAATTCTCTCAACAAAAATAAAAAACATCACAAAAGCACCAAGAGGAAAAATCAAGGCAGTTTAGCGCGTGAGAACAACATATTAGCGCGTCAAACAGTTATTTTAGCGCATCTGAAAAACAAAATAGCACGTGCAACAAGAACAGTAGCGTTTCAACTGAAAGTAAAATAGAGACCAAATATTTTAGCGCATGCAAAACATATCATAGCGCGTGTTAGGAATCTTTTAGCGCAGTAACAGAAATATATAGCGCTTCAAAATCACAGTGTAGCGCGTAAAATTTCAAAAAAAAATTCACAACAAAAGTCTGTTTTAGCGCGTGTAACAAACAGTTTAGCGTGTAGAATCTCTGTTTTAGCGCATTAACCAAACCAGTTAGCGCGTGAAGGTCACAGTGTAGTGCATCATTTTCCAAAAACTTCACAGCAAATTTCAGAAAAAAGTCTGTTTTAGCGCGTGTAACGAGCAGCTTAGCGCGTGGAATCTTTGTTTTAGCGCATTAACCAAACTAGTCGGCGCGTGGAAAATACAGTTTAGCGCGTGCATATTTCACAGTCAACCACACAAAATTTTCCAAAATCAATTGTTTAGCGCGTAACCAGGGGCAGAGTAGCGCGTAGATACATAGTTTTAGCGCATTGAGAAAATTTACTAGCGCATTGAACACCTGTTTTAGCATGTGAGAAAAAGGAGAAAAACAGAGAGTTGGAAAAACCAAAATTTTTGAAAATCTCAAAAATATTTCAAACACAGTTTTTCATCAACACACGTCTTTCATCAAACCAGAGTGACAAAAACAAGCCATAAAACTATTTTTCAAGTCAAATTTGCGTCAAACAAGGTTGTCCAAATCTGAAAATGAATCAAGCATTAGAGGACGTCTTTTCTATCATAATCCGGAAACTTGTCATCATCAGTGTCAATTCAATCCTTTAAATATCTTACGGATCTTATCTCCAAAACACTTGTCTAGAAATTTTACAAATTGTCAAATCCAGTTTCCAGATCGGGAAACTCTTATCCATATCATTTGACATACTTTATCGTGAAGGAATAGCTAAACCTTCATTCTGATAAAGTAAAATTTGAAATTTTTGAAACAAGAATCAACTGAATCCAAATCAATCAAAGGAAATCATTGATCACTCATGCATGACTAATCCCCTCATTCTGAGAAAGAAGAACCTCTATCGCAACATCACGTTAAAGAAACAGCAACCAAGCTTTTCCAAATTCATCAAGAGAAATAAATTTTTATACATCAATCGTCAACTCTTCAAATCTCATCGGGTTTTTCTTCATCACGTCAAACGTTATATCCAAAACAAATCCAGCGAATTTGACAAAGAACCCCTGAAAACAATAGCATACTGTCAAAAGTTTGCTTTTAATCAAAAGATAAACCACGGAGGAAAAATCAATCCAGCATTCCTGCCCGACGAGTGCATCACATATAACAAACCTAGACCAGAACCACCAACGCCAGAGCAAAACATCAACGAGGACTTTGTTCCTTTCATCACTGAAAGTTTCTATTGAAATGTCTGTCACTCACTCTCAACGAAACAAACAAAGCGAGGCACCCGTGGAATCAAGTATGAATCGCAGGTTATCAAATCCTTTTGAAGTTCCATCTTCAGAAGATCCTGTAAATTACTGACGCAATTCTTCAGGAATGCCAAGAAAATCCTTCATTCCAAAAACTCATTGAAAAACTCATGGAAAATGACAAAGAAAAATATCTGCTTATGCTTACAAGCAAAGGTGTCAAACTTCCTGAAGATTTCGACGCAAATGTCTTTCAAACAGGATCTCAACAATACACATATCAAGAACAACAAAGGGAAGAAGAGACTCGCATACCTGAACAACGTATTCCAGAACAACATATACCAGAAATGTGAGTACCTATGTTCGAAACCCCCGAACAACACATACCATTTGCTACACCTTTTCAAATGAGAACAAATCCAAGGGAAGAACTCTTCCCTCGGCAAGATAATACGTCTTTGGTTGCTCTTACTCAACAGATGCAAATGTTGCAAAGACAAATGCATGATATGCAACAAGGGATAACAGTGCGGTATTCTATAAACGAAATCTGTCCTTATCCATTTGACAGAAGCTTAAACATGATACCTTTTCCTCCAAACTCAGACATTCCCAAATTTGATAAATATGATGGGAAAGGTGATCCTCGAGATCATGTTCGAGAATTTTGTACTATGAGTCTTGAATTTGCTCATAATGACACGTATTTGATGAGGTTATTCCCAAGAAGCCTGGGAGGACAAACAATGGAATGGTTATCCAAGATTACACCACCTGTTAGATCATTTGACGAATTAGTCAACAAGTTCATCACCCATTATTCTTACAACATCCAACATGCCATAACCATGTTAGATATCTGCAACACCAAACAAAAGAACAATGAAACATTCATGTTATTCCTTCAACGTTGGCGACGCATGGTATCAAGATATCCTCACGATATTCCTAAAAAAGAGAAAATGGAAATCTTCATTGATAACTTGAATGGGGAAATGAGTTACAGACTCAAACTTCAATGCATCCCATCTTTTGACAAGTTAATTGAAAATGGCATCCAAGTAGAGGAAGCTTGTGTCAAAAAGGGAACACTCAAATTCTACAAAGAAGGAACGAACTCATCAAACTACAATAACCAAAACAATACCAATCTAGACAAAACTTGATTTTGGACTCGAAACAAAAACGACGACAACAATGAATCCTATGATCCTAAATCTAAACAGCCAGTGCTTGCTTTATCAGGAAATGCTCAGAATATGAAAAATCCTAAAAATGCTACTCCCAATACACCAAACAATACTCAAGGACAACTCAACACCAACAATGCCAACGATAATCAAAACAAAAATCTGAATCCAGGGCCTAACAACAATTCACGCAACAACACCAACAATTTCCATAAGCGTATTTTCACACCATTGGGCCAATCATTAGAGTCCGCATTCAGAGAGCTGTTAGCAAACAAGGTTCTTTCTTTACCTCCAATCAATAATTACGAACCCCCGATCAAACCACCTTGGTGGAATGATTCCCATTATTGTGATTTTCATCGAAACAAAGGTCATAGAACAAACGAGTGCATGAGATTGAAACACATAATCCAAGACATGATTGATCGAGGTGACTTAACAGTGGATGGTCTCAAAACAAATAATGATCACGAAGCCTTCAAAGATCCTTTACCAAATTATAACAAAGATGGAGCATCAACTTCAAATGATACACGCGGAGCTCGTATTAATCACATCTACAACAACACAATCAATCACATATCAGCTGAAGACCATCAAGTCAATGTTATAACCATTCGAGATAAACGTGATCATGAATCTGTCAATGTAACAACCCGGACCCAGAAATATGTCTTAAAGGGGCATACTGCACCTCCAACCACCACACCAAAGATCCAATATGACTTAGTTACTCAACTGTGAAAAACTCCGGCTCAGATATCTATCCTGGAATTGTTAAAACTATCTCCAAGACACAAAGACATATTGGAGCAAGCACTCTTAGAAACAAATGTACCTCAAAATCTAGATACAGACAGATTCCAAGCTATGGTGGCCCACATGACAGAGTCTCATAACCTCACTTTCTCAGAGCATGATAATACTTCATTGAGTCATCCACATAATACTCCTCTACATATTGAAGTCATTGTTTGCAAACACCGTGTCAAAAGAGTATTAATAGATGGAGGAGCCGGACTTAATATATGTACTTTAAAGCTTATCCATGCACTAGGTTTCTCAGAAGAATCTATTGATCCTTGTAAAAAGATTACCATAAAAGCATATGATGATGAGGAACGGTCCTCTAAAGGAACAGTGATATTACCTATTCAGGTAGGCCCAGTGCAAAAGGATACTATATGTCAAGTTTTAGATATTGATCTCACTTATAATATCTTACTAGGCCGACCCTGGATACATGAAATGCAAGCAGTACCTTCTACATACCATCAGTGTGTCAAATTTCCTTATGATGGACAGGAAATCTCCATATCAGCTGATCACAATCCATTTCAACATTGCAATACAATGGGGGCAGCCCAAGACAGTTTGGTTCCTTATAACAGAGAAAAGTAACAGTCTTCGACACCTGATCCACCAATAGCAAAATCCAACTCCTTATGGGGAGATTTCAAACAGAAAATGCAAATCAAAGACCAAGGCATGGGCGAATACTCTATGGAGCCTTTGTGTTTAACCAAATTGCCAACATCACCTAGATCACATGGTTTACCTACTCTATCAACACATCAGGCAACTCAGCCCATAACTAAATTTGATGGTACCTTCATCTAATTGGGGACTCTAGCACATGAATCAGAAGATAAAGATGTTCTTAACTGGCTATACAAAGATGAAGAAGAAGCTAATAGAGCGGCCGCTCTAGACATTGTTCTACCAACACACTTGTATGGAAAAGGCTACCTGATCATGAAACAAATGGGATATGGCGGTAAAGGACCTATTGGGAAACACCAAGAAGGAGTCACTGAACCTATAGATCTTCCTTCACAACCGAGTAGAAATAAAGCAGGATTAGGTTCTAAATTCACTTTCCTATTAAAAAGGCCGCCACATACAAATACAAAACCTCAATGGAAAGAAAAGAAGAAATACAAGGAAGAATCATGGCAGGAAGCTCTCTTTGAATCAGCAAAAACAATCCGTAAGGCAAGAGAACGTCAAGATCAGAAGATACATCAGGGAAAGCTTCTGAATCATAAGAAGGCCATATCTGCAGCAGTGGCTCATATTCACACACCAGTGGCTCAAGAACCAATCCTATCATCACAAGCACCCATCATTCCTCCCCGAGGAAGCACAATATATGAACAAATCCAGAATGTAGAAGATGGATCAGATACAGAATCAACACAGAATGTCAAAATAGTATCTATCATCAAGGACTTATTTTCGCCATACAACATACCTGTCTACAGCACAGATAGAATTTGGGATGATGCCTATGAGACCGATTCAAATGAATATGAATGGGGTACCTGCTCCGACGCTACTACAAATATCCCCGATGATACTGATTTCATATCCATTTCTCAAGAAGAACATAACGCAGAAGATAGACCTCTTGAATTTGGACCACAACATATCTATGACGTTCAGGAAAGCGAACAGCAATATTACGAACAAGTCTATGTAGAAGATGATACCATCGAAGACCTCGATGAAACCCTAAATTTCTTTAAAAACAAGACCCATCACGATGATAACTCTATTCTAACACTTACAGTAGCTGAACTTGACCCGCCCCATGATTCCTTACTACTTGTCTTCCCTGATCTCATCGACTGGACTGAACCTGAGACTCATGATATCCCAATTTTTCCAGATGATGAATCTATTATCCACTACCTGTGTACCATAAATCCCGAAACAGGCTCTAACAGTGAACCGCATAACGACGTCTGTTCTTCAGGGAGTGCCAAGTCTCTCAGTCGCAAAAATGAATCAAATAATGAATCTAATGCTGAAAACCAGTCAATGGCAGCAATGGATCCCAAAAAAGTAAAAATAAAGGACGCATCTGAGGGTGCAAACCTTTTTAAGGCACCTAATGATGGGAGACTTGACACTCTTCCTGAACATTTTCATGAACGATCACCCATATTGATTGAGCCTACTCAATCAATCAACATTGGTACCACTGAAGCAGCCAGAAACATTCACCTTGCAGAATCTCTGACAGAAGAGGAAAGATTGGCATTCATCATCTTCTTTAAAGGACAACAAATTAACTTTGCCTGGTCATATGCTGATATGCCTGGAGTAGATCCACACCTAATCATGCATCACTTATCCATCTCTGCGGGGGTTAAATCAGTCAAGTAGAAACTACGGAAGATGAATCCACAAATAGCACTCATGGTCAAAACGGAATTAAAGAAATTATTAGATGTCGGATTCATCCGACCTATTGACTATGCAGAATGGATTTCTAACATTGTTCCAGTCTCAAAACCAGATGGTAGTAACAGAATATGCACCGACTTCAGAGATGTCAATAAAGCTTGCCCAAAGGATGACTTTCCTCTACCAAGTATTGATATAATTGTAGATCTCATAGCAGGCCATGCAATGCTCTCATTAATGGACGGTTTCTCAGGCTATAATCAAATCAAAATAGCTCCTGAAGATCAAGACAAAACAGCATTCACCTGTCCTTGGGGAACATACTGTTGGAATGTAATGCCTTTTGGCTTAAAGAATGCCGGAGCCACTTACCAAAGAGCAATGACAACCATATTCCATGATATGATGCACACATTTATGGAAGACTATGTGGATGATTTACTAGCCAAATCTTTCACCAGAGATGAACATCTTGGCATCCTAACAAAGATCTTTGATCGATTGCAGAAATTCAAAGTCTGACTCAACCCTAAGAAGTGTGTCTTCGGGGTGACATCAAGCAAGTTACTAGGTTACATCGTCTCAGCTAAAGGTATTGAAGTGGATCCAGCAAAGGTACAAGCCATCATGGATATGCCACCACCAAAGAATATCAGTCAACTTCGATCTCTCCAAGGGCGACTTCAATCAATCAGGCGATTCAGCGCTCAACTAGCAGATAAAAGTTTGCCATTTAACCACTTGTTACACAAAAATGTGCCATTCAAATGGGAGACTAAATGTGCAGAATCCTTTTACCAAATTAAATAGTACCTGATGAATCCACCAGTTCTAGTACCACCAATTGCAGGAAAGCCTCTTATATTGTATATATCAACGACAGATGTTTCACTGGGGGCATTATTGGCACAAGAAGATCAACAAGGAAAGGAACGCACCATATATTACATCAGTAGAACATTGAATGGATATGAGCTCAATTATACATTCATTGAAAAGGCTTGCCTAACAGTTGTTTTTGCATCTCAAAAATTCCGACATTATATGCTAGCACACACTATCAAGCTAGTAGCCAAAATTGATCCTCTCAAGTATTTACTCAGCAAGGCAGCTCTCACAGGCCGATTGGCTAAATGGGTTATGATTCTCAGTGAATTTGACATCCACTACACAGAAAGACGAGCCATCAAAGGACAAGCAATTGCAGATCAGTTGGCTGAAGCACCGCTACCAGGAAAACAAACCATGGACATTGAATTTCCAGACAGGGACGTTTTTGCTCTTTCCTCCAAACAATGGACCCTATACTTTGATGGATCCTATACACAACATGGTTCAGGGGCCGGCATTCTATTCATCACCCCTGAAGGACACACTATGCCAAGATCATACAGGCTTATGTTTCCATGTACAAATAATATGGCTGAATATGAAGCATTGGTCATAGGCATCAAAATGGCTGTCGAATGGCAGATCACAGAATTAAAAGTCTATGCAGACTCACAATTGGTCATCAATCAAATCAACAACAACTATCAGACAAAGGATGATAAGATACTACCCTACAAACGGATGGTGGATGATTTCAAATAGTATTTTGTGCACATCACTTTTGAACAAATACCAAGGTTAAATAACAAAGCAACCGATGCAATGGCTATGATCGCTTCATTACTACAAATTCCAGAACAACAGAGTCGTTATGAGTTCCTGGTAGAGCAATTGTTCTCTCCCGCCTATGACCATTCTGAATCTCATGTTATATATGCCTTAACCGGTTCAGATTCTCTGTTATATGGACCAATATACGACTACCTCAAGCATAATATATTACCCATTGACCAATCCCGCAACCAAAAACATAACTTTATCCGACAAGCTGCCCGTTACACCCTTACCGCTGATACCTTATATCGTCGAGGTCTAGATGGTACTCTTCTTCGTTGTCTTGATCGTAATGATTCTGATTCAGCTTTACACGAGCTTCACGAAGGTATTTGTGGTACACATTCGAGTGGCACTACTCTTGCTAAAAAGCTTCTACGAATGGGATACTACTGGCCTACCATGGAAAAAGACTCATATCATTTTGCCAAGAAATGTCCTAAATGCCAAATCCATGGCAATCTGATACATGCACCAGCATAGGAACTACAACCATTTACCACCTCCTGGCCCTTTTGTCAGTGGGGATTGGATCTGGTAGGCAAAATACATCCTTCATCTTCAAATGGACACAAGTTCATTATAACTGCCACAGAATACTTTACCAAATGGATTGAAGCAGTTCCCATGACCACAGTGACTGGGAAACAAATTGCTTCTTTTATCTTAAATTATCTGATCTACAGATATGGTATTCCAAGTTCAATTGTCACAGATAATGGACGACCTTTCAAAAACCAAGATGTGCAGGAACTATGTGAAAAATTCAAAATCCAGCATCGATTTTCTACACCATACTATCCACAAGGAAATGGTCAGGCAGAAGCATCTAACAAAGCGATCCTAAAAATCCTCAAGAAAACAGTGAATGATGCAGGCAAAGATTGGCATGTACAACTCAATCCAGCTCTTTGGGCCTACAGGACTAGCATCCGCACACCTACAGGGGCAACACCATATTCCTTGGTATATGGATCAGAGGCTATTTTACCCTTGGAGGTAGAAATTCCATCTCTTAGAGTCTCTTTGAAAGGTTTGATTCCAGATGAAGGGTATCGGGTCAATCGACTGCAGGAATTGGAACTATTAGATGAAAGATGCCAACATACTTATACTCATCTCAAAGCATATCAGCAACGCATGTGCCGGAGCTACAATCATAAGGTCATTCCTCGTAACTTCAAGGTTGGTGATCTAGTCTTAAAAGAAAATCCAAGAAACCAGCAAGATAGAGAAAAGAAAGGGAAATTTGAACCTAACTGGTTGGGTCCCTATGTCATCATTTCAGTCTATGGATCAGGTGCCTATCAGCTAACAAATTCTGAAGGAGATGTGCTTGATGATCCAACTAATAGCATTCATCTAAAGAAGTACTATACTTAAGGTAGCCTAGTGCACGGAAAACGCCAAAAACAAACAAAAAAATACAAAACTCCAGAAAAAGTCAAAATATAATGTACAATAAAAACAAATGGTGAAAACCTGGTAAACAGGTGCCTTTGTGAAAGGCCGGCTCCTTTCTCTATATCCATGCCATTTTATCCATCAAAACACTCTCGGCCATCACCCGACACTTAGCATATATCTATCCAGGACATACTTAGCGTAGTCACTCTCCTGGGTTATTCATCTACCGCATTTTACCATGGCTTGGAAATCACTGTACATACTCATATCCAGCAGAAACACTCATCTAGGGACATTAGACTGTTCAAAAACTTGCAAACATTCAAGACATGCCAACTATTGCAAAACTCAGACATATGACATCCAACAAACACAACTACACTACATCACAACAACCAAACACGAACAATACACCAGAAACTTAAGGATGGATGATTTTCTGAAGTACTCAATGTTGCATTATCGCATTAAAGTCTTGATTATTTTGCATTTTGAACTTTTTAATAAATTGGAATCTTTTCCTTATCTCATCAAAAGCTTCACAGCCAGAGATCATGAGAAACTTCCAACATTTTCTTAGTCTTCTGTTTGGGAGGCGATCACTTGTATTGTGTGAATATTTGTCTCGAGACGTGATCCATATCACTGAAGGCTTGATCCCATTTCACGCATTATAAATGATCTACTCTTGTCTGTTTACGCAATACGCACTCAGGTCGTCCTGGTTACCCTGACGCTTGTGCTATCTTGCAAAATTAAAAATCATGTAAATTTTACTCAGGTTATTATGGTTCAATTATACCATTATGCTTGTATAAATTTTCAACATTTCCAAAAATCACGAAAAGCTCCATGATGATATTTACAAAGAAAGCAAATAAATGGTTATATCGGATGGCAAATACAGAATGAGAGATGATCCAAACACAATTAGTTGCATATCATTTTACAATTAGTTGCATATCATTTTACAATTAGTTGCATAACATTTTACAATTAGTTGCATCTCATTTTATAATAAGTTGCATCTCATTATTATCCCATCTATCATTATTACATCATTACACATCATCTTACATAAAGCAGCATATTAACATCATACATCTCATTTTCAAGATACGTCTCATAACATACAAAAACATACATATATATCATACATTACATCATGTATATAAGCATTACATCATCATGTAAAAAGGAAGAAGCACACATAAAACATACATCCATAAACACATCACATCGGTCAAAAATGGTGCTCTATATATATATCTCTCAAAATGATCAAAATCTACAAAATGTTTCACAACTGTGTCCAGTACAAAGAATACACTGCTCAAAATACAATAGAGACCATGTCTCTCAAGTATGACTATCCCCTGATGGAGATGGTCTAGCTCCTAATGCACCTGCTCCTGGGTCTCTAGGAGGATCCTGTCTGGCTCCTGAGACGCTCGCACCTGGATCGGCAGGAGGGTCCTGTCCCACTGGCCCTGTCACTCCACGGCTCTCCGATCGTGTCCTGGCAGTTCGAGATCGACTCGATCTCGACTGCGCAAAGCTCTCTACACGCCGCTCTCTGGGAACCGCCTCCTCATAATGCCGGCTGTAATATGCAGCCTCCTGCACACTCCGTGTCAGCTCTCTTAGGGTGTCTCTCAAGGGACCACCCACTGCAGCTCTCTGTACGGTCGCCAAGGCCTCCTCTGCTTGCCCCCGCCGCTCCATCTCGGTATCTCTCTCAGTGATCAACTGAGAGATCTGCCTCTGATAAGTCAAAATCTGTGCCTGCAGCTGCTGCACAGTGATCTGAAGAGTCCGGATCTGGGCGTCCTCTACATGTCCCGGCACTCGAACCCGTAGTGGTACCTGTGCTGGCGCCACTCCCCCCACTCGGCCTGTCCTGGGTACGGGAGGTGGAAGTATATCTATCCTCCTCCTCTGCACTGGTCTCCCCACCTCCTCCTCTCCTCCTCCTACTGCCGCTAATACCTCTGTAACTCTCCCCTCTCTACCGGCTCCAATGGCCAATCCTCCCCTCTCTCTCTCAATCCGGCCCAGCCGTACTGCCCTTTGCACACCTCTCCCTCTCCTCCTCCCTCTATCTCCCCCATCTCCCCCATCACCTCCATCATCCCCCTCATCTCCCCCGTCTCCCTCCTCTCCATCCGAATCAAAAGCTGGTCTCATCTCCTCTGGATCTGAGATCCTCGCAACCGCCCGAGCAGCAAATAAACGAGCGAACTCGTCAGTCATACCGGCATCATGTATCTCTGGGGCATAGTCCCAGATCTACCCAGCCAAACCAGTAAACTCCTCAATCGCAACGGCACTGTCAATAGTCGGCCCCCAATCGGCCACATCCTGCTGTCGTCGTGCATATAGGCACGTCCCCTGGGGAATCCCCTGCTATCTCCCGAACTGCCTCAAAACTCGGGTAACCAGAAATCGCTCAATGACGAATGGAGTCCTCCCGATCAGATACCTCATCATGAACACAAAAGGCATCTCCATACCATCCTCGGCCCATACCTCGCAGCCTGTATACGGTCTCCAGGTGACCGTATCTATGTCATCAAAAACCCTCCTCCAGTGCTCTAGTTTGCCCAGCTTACGCTGGACAACTAGGCCTCTATAACCATATGCATAAGCTGCCCCCACGGGCCTATCCCTGTCTGCCAGTGGCCTCGCTGCTGGAATGTGCTCCCAGCACCATACCTGTAAGAGTGTCACCCCTGCTGATAAACTGCTATAACCGAGGTATACTACCTCGTGCAGGCTCCTGTAAAGGTGGGCCAACATCACTGACCCCCATGCAAATCTCCGCCCCTGTGTGACCATCTGCTCTAGCACTAGCCCCCATCCCACTGAAAATCCCTTTGACCTGCGATCAGGACAAAGGAATCCTCCAATAAATCCTGCCAATACAGATGGCAGTGGCGCATAATCAAGATCCAGGAACTCCTGCAACGGGATCTCATACCCGCAGACACTCTCATCATGAAAAATCTGGCGCAGTGCCTCTGTGCCGCCCTCCTCTGTCTGCTCATAGGGCAATATAGCTCCTACCACAAGAATACGCAGGATACGATAGCAGTCCTCTGGTGTCACGGTCATCTCCCCAGTAGCAAAATGGAAGGTGTTCGTGTCACTATGCGACCTCTCTGCCAGTGCTGTCAAGAGTCCCCAGTTCACAGTGAACCGAGGCATATCTAAAAGTGAGGTCAATCCACACCTCTCAATAATGTCCAGGTCTGCCTGTGACAGACGTGGTATTAGTGTCCATGGTCTCGGGAATCTCTCCCTCGACTGCACGATCCCCAATCGCTCCTGTCAACAAACAAAACATATCCAATATCAGATTCCACATCAACAAAAAGATATCAAAATACAACTTACATCAACAACATGCAACAATTTGCTCATCTACATCAAGTTCAAACTCTTATCATTTCACGTCAACTTGTAAAACAACTCAAGTTCTCAAAAACCATATCAAAACTTGTAAAACAACTCAAGTACCACAATCACAAACTTGTAAAACAACTCAAGTTTCCCACCCATATCAAAACTTGTAAAACAACTCAAGTTTCCAACCCATATCGGCTTGTAAAACAACTCAGGCTTTCATACACATTTGAACTTAAAACAGATAACACAAATAAATCATATTCTGATCACCACAAATAGCTTGATATCTATACATAACTTGGAAACATTCACATCAAAAGAAGTTATACAAATGCTCATATTGGATACATGCATCAAAAACACGACAGACACGCAAAAACACCACATTTTAAATCGACCACAACAAAATTTTTTCCTAGATGCGCTAAAACAGACATGAAATGTGCTAAAAAAGACCCACGCGCTAGGCTGCTTGTCCTACGCGCTAATCTATTTGCCTTATGTGCTAGATTCCATCTATGCGCTACCCTTTTCTGTCCATGCGCTATCTTATTTCTCCTATGCGCTAGACTCTGTCTACGCGCTACTGTTTTCCTTCCATGCGCTACCTAAACTAATCTATGCGCTAGACTCTGTCTACGCGCTAATATATCCTCCCTACGCGCTCCCCTTTTCATCTTATGCGCTAGAAACAACCTAAGTGCTAATCTAGTCTTCCTAAGCGCTACCTTTTAAGCTCTATGCGCTAGGTTATGATCACGCGCTAAACCTCCAGCTTCATGCGAACTTCTATGCGTCCTATGCGCTAGGTCAAAACGATGTGCTACCCTGTTTCCCCTACGCGCTAACATTGCCTTCACATGTGCTATTTTCCTTATACGCGCTAACCTAAAACTCCTATGCGCTACCAAATATTTTCGGATGCGACCCCTAATTTGACCCCGATGCGCTAGATCACATTGCGTATGCGCTACTGTTTACTTCAGACGCGCTAAACCGAAAAGCCCGAACTTAAAAATTCAAAAAACACCTAAAATCGACAAAATCAAAAATCAAAAAAGGGTCAAAAGGGTTGACTTACTGGTGGTCCACGCGCTGCAGGTCTCCGATATCTCCGAATGCGCTCGAAACGGTGTCTGTGGTAAGGAATAGGCATTTTCTCTCCAGAGCAAATTCTCTTTTCTTCAAAGTCAACAAGCACAAATGAATCTAAAATAACCCCTTTTCCCCTTTTATAGGAACAAAATGAAATTAGAGTTACCTAACTGGGCCTGTAATATGGTCGCGGTCTCCCCTATACGAAAACATTTTTAATTTATCGGGAGATGAATCAATTTACGCACTTCCTACACGCCTGAAATACTACACATCATACGAACTTCATCAATTTAACTCGAAATTTTTTTTCAAAAACAAATTGATTCATCTCCCGAGGGGGCATCACATCAAACATCGAATCTGGGGCATCGCATCGAATCTGGGGCACGACTTGCAAATCAAAGAACGACACACAAAAATTGCATTTGATCATAAATCATGATAAAGCATCATTTTCTTTGAAATAACATGTGCACACACGTCACTTCAAAGAGGGGCAAAATGTAGACGTATAAAAATGACCATATTCCTAAATGAATATTTTATGTTCATTTCTCTATTTAATTAAATCCAATTTAATTAAATTATTCACATTCTTCTATTTAATTAAGTAAATCACTTAATTAAATTCACTATACCCATTTAATGAATAAATCATTTTATTCAATTAAATCCCCCTAGCCACTTTTAATTAAATTCAAATTTAATTAAATAGTTATCCTAAATTGAATAAATCAAATTTATTTAATTCCAACCAAATTGAATGAAAATCAAATAATTCAATTAAATCCTATTATCCTCCCCATCCACTTGCAAAATCCCAAACCCCTTCTTAACCCCTTCTAGAATATTCTAACCAATTCTAATTAACCTAAACCCCCTCTAAACTTTGTCACATCCCTAAGCAAAGGGAGGTCACTTCTCAAATAGCCCAAAGTCTTGGATAACCATTGAAGGTTTTCAACCTTCAACCACCAAAAACCCTAAAGTCTTTGAAAACCATTGAAGGCTTCCAACCTTCAACCACTTAATCCCCAAAGTCTCCAATAACCATTAATGGTTATTTCAAACCCTCCCACATGGTTAAAACATTTGTTTTGACTCAACCTCTATCCAACCCAAGGGTCTCATCAGGTCATTAATGCTTTGACCATGATTATCTCTTAATTATTTGCACAAAGGTTTATCTTTGGATTAGATCTTAATTCATTGGGTAAACCTAACTTAGACTTGACCCTTAGCCTTTAGATAACCATGAGGTCTCCTCAGGCCTTTAATGCCTCCAACCTCTTCTTTCAACCCAATCTGGTGTGGACATTTGTCATCATTTCATTGGTGCCAATTGTGCACATGGATCCCCAACTTTCAAACCTGGCCCTTGATTAAACCTTTCAATCTTGACCATCCATTGCCCTGTTTATGCTATAAATAGAGCTCTCATTCCTCCATTCTCAACAATCATCTTTCAAATTTGAAGCATCACACTTATGTTCAAATTCTTTCAAGCTTTCTCATTTTATATATGCTCCTTATTTAGCCTCTTTTAGATCATAAATTAGACTAATATGCATGCTTAGATTACTTATTTACCATTTTAGCTCAATCATAGACTAAATATAGTATGCTAGGATAATCTTCATACTAACCTCGTCATCTTATCATTTAATTTGTTGCATTTCTAGCATCTCATCTAGCTTATAACACATCTCATATTAAAAACAGTTAAAATCTCTCTCGTTCTCATATTTGCCATCCCTAAACCATTTTGCTCAATAATCTTAGAGCAAAACATTGGTTTGAGGGACATTGTGAGATAGAGAACCATGGGACCCTCCTTGGGAAGCTGAGTAACGCATCGTTACTCCATAGCTTGCACCAAGAAGTCCTGTGTGTGTGTGTGGATTGGTATTTTATGTATTTTTCACATTTTAAATTCTAACAACCCACTTTTCCCACATACAATATCAATTTAGCCACCTTCTTTTAATTGTAATATTTTCTTTTAGATTTTTTTTGTTAAACTTTAAAAGTATTCAATCTTATCATAATTTAACATATTATACATTTGCACCTTCTTATGAAAAATAGTAATTACAAACATGGGAATACGTTTTAAGTAATAATGATATACAAATCACTTAATTTATTTTATGCCACCATTGAATTTAAATTTAAATTAATTATAAATTATTTAGAAGTATTTATAATAATTACAATTATAAATTATGTTGTAATTAAATTTATTATTAATAAATATAATTATAATTAGGATTAAAATTAGAATTATAAGAAGAGTTAGTGTTAGAATAAGGGTTAGCAGCAAAGGTTAGAATTGAGGTTCAAACTATTTCTAAAATTAAGGTTAGAGTTTTAGATTAAAGACTAGAAATAGAGTCAAGAAAAAAATAGGATTAAGATTGTATTTAATGTTATAATTAGGTGAAGTATTAGGGATACAATTCAAATTAACTTTAATATTACTATTAGGGTTATGGTTACAACTAGAATTTAAACTGGGCTAGACATAAGACTAAAATTAAGGTTAGGGTTAAACTTAGATCAAAGGTTACAGGTTAAGGGTTTTAATATTTAGAATTCAAATAATAGAGATGAGTGCATTGTATAAAAATATCATGTTAAATTTTGAACTTATTAATTATTATTTTAAAAATTAGAATAATTATGCAATAACTATAAATGTTTAATTAATAAAACACCTTCAACTTTGAATAGCAATTTGTTCACTACATACTACAATTGTGGGCACTCTCTACTACATAGTTGCAATACATATGCCTTGAAGAAATATATTACTTCAAATTATTGTTGAAACCCATGTCCAGATTGATATGTTATAACTCTTCTATTAAATAAACAATTTTTTACTAAAAAGGCAAGTACTCGCCCCTACGTGGCACTTGTTTTTTATTAGTACTTGTGAGTGCTTACTATTATTACAACCAGTTTAGTTTAATTGAGAGATATTAAATATAAGTAGCTTTTTGTGACACTTTTACTAATACAAAGAAAAGTGGAAAAAATTAAATGATATGACATAATAAATTTTATTAGGAGGCAAGTATGAGGTGGATATAGTCATATTAAATTGGCTTACATAATTATAAATATAATAATTTGACGGTTTAAAATAATAATTAGTAAGTTAATATTATATTTAAGATATAAATAATTTTATATAAGATATAATTTTAACATTTTAATTTAATAAGTGGAGCGGCCAAAGGAAATCTTGGGTTGGCTGGCTGTGGGCGAGTGGCAAGGAACCATTTTGGTTTGCTGGTCTCTGCGGTGGCACACCCTTTGGGCCCCCAGACTAACCATTTTGCGAAGGCCAACGCTGCCTATATTGGGTTATGCATGGCGAGCAAGGAGGAGATCAAACAGGTATGGCTGGAGAGTGATTCTCTTAACATCGTCAAATACATTATGGGATGTACAGTGCCTAGATGGACTATTTTAAACTTTATTAAAGATTGCCTTGAAATGATAGAGGACCTGGAGGATTTCAAGATCTTGCAAGTTTTCCAAGAAGGAAACGAACCAGCTGATCATTTGGCCATCTTGGCAGTGGGTAACATGGTAGTTAAATGGTGGAGTGGAGAGGAAACTTTCACGAAAACCCTGTGTGACCTGGCAACAAATGATGTCAAGATTTGTGGCCTTTCCAATGAAATTTATGATGAAATATTATGATGGGATGGGAGCCGTTGGGGTGGTTTTTTGAACTATTATTATTTTGAGAAGTGTTAGAACATTCAATTTGCCCTGTTTATGGTTTTCTTTCCTCTTGGTTTTTGTGCAATCTCTTATTTGTTTGACCTTTAGAATGGGAGGTGAGAAGAATAGGTTTGAACCCACAAGCTATGATAAGTGAGAGAAGAACAAGGAGGTTTGGGAGGAAATTTTTAATGTCGGGATGGTTCATTTTTGGAGAGATGGCATGGTCATTCGGCCATTGTTACGAAAAGCTTTGTTAAAGGGTAGAATAAGGGCGCGTTGACTGCCATTGGTGTGGAGTTTCAAGTTGATGAAAATCTAGTTGCCATTGTTATTGGTCTAGATATGAGAGGCAAAAATTTCTATAGAGACAGGAAGTCGAGTGAGGAGGCTATTGCTTCCTTTTGTGATAAGGAGAAGCAAAGACTGAGGGTTATGAAAATGGTGAACGATGGATATAACAGGAAAGAGTTGATTTCCCTCTGGGCCGAGATGGCAGAATTTATCATGAGGTACATCACCCTGGATGGTAGATATGCTAGTATTTTTTCCCATCATTTTAATATCTTAAACAATTTTAGGCATGGTAAATTGATTTCCATTCCCTTTTATCTAGTTTTGTCCTTGGAGAGTAGTTTAGTTAAACATTTTGAAAACCAAGATAACCCTATGATTCATGAAGGGCTTATCTTGTTGATTATGGAATATGCCCAGGTGCATGAAGTGAAACTCTCCCCCAAGGATAAAACCCACATTTCCTCTTCTAACCTTGATATGTAGTTGGTTTTTGATATAGAAATAGATGAGGATGACAGTGGTACACCCATGGACTGGCAGGATATCAAGGATATGAAGGACCCTGATTATAGACCAAAAATAGAAGAGGAGTTTATGGTGACCCCGGGAACTAACATTAGCAGGAAAATAAATACTCCAAGGTGGGCGGCTAGTAAGTTCAATCTAGCAGTAGGAAAATGCAAGACCTAGAGCCACTCACCAAAAAGAAATTAGAACTTACCAAATCTAGTGGGTCCAAAGTCCTGGACCACGAGATTAGGTTGGATATCCCTATCAAGGTGGATGATGAGAAACAGGGGCGTGCGATTAAGGAAAATAAAGGTGAGATAATGGAGGAGAGGGTGATGGGAAATCTTCTATTGGAGGCTACCAGAAGTTAGGAGAATTGTTTGAAGTGGGTGGAAAAGGAAATTGGATCCCTAAAAGATGGGATTAAAGGAATTGTCGACACTTTCACGGAATCCTCTGGGCCCAGTAAATCTGAGAAGATCGTGAGTATAATCCAAAAAATTTCTCAAGATGTGGAAACTATGAAGGTTAACTAAGTGCGCAAAATTGAGAAGCTGGAATAGGATGTGAGTGAGATCAAGGAAAACTTGAACAATCTGGTTGAAATCAGTAGGCAGGCGATGAAAAACAGCATTGATGGTTTGGAAAAGATTTAATTCCATGATGATTGATTATAGAACCAAGACCATCACCAGTGACCCTCCCATGGGAGATAAGAAGAAAGAGATTGCTTCAGAGGGTTGACAAAGTGCTGCTGGTGGGAAGATTAGTTTGGGTCCATGTACTAGAACTAGGAGCCGGAGCCAGGGTACATCTAGATTCATCATGGAGGACTTGGACAAGATTAATAGAAGTATTATTCAGAAAAATACTAAATTGATGCACTCTTAGTTGAGTGCGTGGTCCTATTTTTTGGTTCAACTTTTTGTCTTTTGTTGTCGGTCTGTGTGGGGCTTATCCCCTATTCTGCTTTGTTTTTTAGTCTGGTTGGTTGCTAGCCTTGGTCTGTAATACTTTGGGTTTCAAGTCCTTGTAAAATATGTTTATCTTTATCAAAAATATTTTAATTTAATATTATTATAATTTATCATTATAAATATTTTAATCAATTATACTACAACTCTAGGTTTAATTAATTATTTTTTTAATTTATAATTATTTGAAATTTTAAATAAAATGATAATTAACTAAAATTATTATAAATAAAATAATTAATTATAATTATAATTTTATACGATAATTAAATTATAATTATAATCTTAGTTATTATTATTTATTATAATTGTAATTAAAATCAAAATCAAGATTAGATAATAATTGTTGTTATAAATATTCAATAATTAAATTACAATACTAAAAAAGGCAAATATTAGTCACAACACTTATTTAATTTTATAAATTTCCAAATTTAAGTATTCATCAACTTATTCAAATCTATGCTCGTACAATTACAATACCGTTTTATTTTAATTTGCATGATAGAATCGTATATTTAAAAACAAGGTAGCACCTTGAGTACCACAGCAGAAAAAGTAGAAAGAATTACGATAACAATAAATATCCAAACATATCCGTGTATTGTTGTCTCATACAATTCAATGTACTTCATAGCAGTAAAACCACTACTTGTAATATCAATTTCAATAATTCTTTCCATGCACACTCTACACTCGATCCTCTCGTACTGTTTTTGGCTGATTTTCCATAAAGAATGGCGTTGTGCAGATAGGACAAGTATTGTGATCCTCAAGCCATGACCAAATACAGTGAGAATGAAAGATATGTCCGATCATACAAGGAATTTCCCGAACCTCTTCTCCCCAAATACAGTAAATCCCCCATGCGGCATTTCAATAATTTGCTTGTATGAATACTTTGGTGGCTTCGATACGTAAATCCCCCATGCGGCATTCCAGGCTTTTACACCACTCTGCAAGTTCATATTCCCTGCAACCCAATTTCTTCTCCTCCTGCATTTGCATTTCTTCATTTAACTGGCTTTATCCAATTACCAATGAACTGATTTTCAATTTGGTATGCGAATTTGTGGAATGGGTTGCAGTTTTGTGAGAAAATGTAGTGAATGAAGCGTCAGCGATAGTTTCTTCTCGCGACTCCTCAAAACAGGTTAGCCGTTGATCCAAACACTAGTTAATTTAGGCATAACTTTTCACTGCTTATCTTTATAAAGAGCTTGTAAATTTATTATTAATTATTGTTTCGAAATATTTTTAAAATCAGAATTCTTAAAGTTAACTGATTTATTTTTAGATGTTTATTATTAATGATTATTTTAAATTATTATAAATTTATTTGATTTTTTTTAGTTTTGTTTTGAAGGCAGTCATAAGAAAAGAAAATAATTTATCAACATTTATACTTGAAAATAATTTATCAACATTTATACAAGAGTTTAGAGTAATTAATAAGAAAATCATCTTCTAGTATCTTCATAACTAATTTTAGAGTAAAATAATTTAGAAAAGTATAAAAATATTTTTTATGGATCATATTATTTTATTCATTATTTATGAAAATATAGGAATGAAAGAATTAAAAAAAATAATAGTGAATAAATTCTTTATGACTTATAAATAGGAGAGACATATAAATTGTTATTAAGAATAAAGTATAAAATTGAACACTTATAAGTGAGAGTTTGTCTAATTATAGGGACAAAAATAAAATTATGGTTAACGTTTTCATTATTTGCAATTTTAAATTAGTTACTTGTATATAATCTTTGATTTAAATCAAAATTAGAATTCACTTAATTTTATTTGTTTTGTACTAATTTTATTTTAATTTTAATTTCTTGTCCTAGGCACAAGAGTGATCATCCCATTGCCCTAATTCTTATCATAGATAGTACATGTCTTATTCTCAAATACAAATTTATATCATAAATACTCTTTATACCTTATTTTGTGTGAATTCCATAGCTCCTTTCGCAGCAACCTCCAATGATTTATCATCACCAAGCTAAATCTTGGATTTAAAACTTTCATCCTTTGTTGAAAACAACTTCTCATTCCCTTTCATATGGTTAGAGCATCTAGAATCTAGGTACCAAACATCTTTACTAGTATTTTTCACCTTTTACATAAAAAATAAATAGGTGATGAGGAGGATTTTCACTATTTTCTTGAGCATAGTTAGTTAGCACTTTTACCTTCTTTCAATCTACATTCTCTTTCAAAGTGGCCATACTTATTACAATTGTAAAATTGAACATTTCTCTTATCAAATCTACCTTTTCATCTTCCTCTGGAACCACTTGTTCCTCTTGAGCCACCTCTACCTCTGTTTCCTCTTCAAAAAATTTGGCTTTGCCTTTTACCTTGGACTTGGTTGCTTGTGGTACTACTTTGTTGGGATCATCATTCTTTATGATTTGTAATTTAGAGGAAAATGATTTATCTACACCTTCAAAAGAATCTTTCAATCTTTCTTCTTGAGACATCAAAGATCCAACAAATTGATCAAAGTTAAGGGTTGTCAAATCCTTGTTTTCCTCAATGATTATGGCAATATGATTCCATCTGGGTGTCAAATATCTCAACACCTTTTTTTATCAAAACTTCATTGCTTATAGTTTCCCCAAGTGTAGCTATTTTATTGACCACATCTTTGACTCTGACAGAATATTCGCTTATATTTTTAGCCTCTTGCATATTCAAATTCTCAAAATCTCTCTTCAATGTCTAGAGCTTGACAATTTTAACTTTATCACTACCTTGGTAAGCTTCTTTTAGAGTCTTCTAGGCATCCTAAGCTATCTTTGCTCTTGTAATTCTTGGAAATAAACTCTTATCAAGAGCTATTTGAATGTGAAATAAGGCTTGAGCATTCTTCTTCTTAGCCTCCTTCTTGGTTGTTCTATCATTAGTAGAAAGAGCATTCCAATACCTGATTCAACAATCTCCCATAAATCTTTCCTTGTCAAAAGGGTCATTATTTTGATGCACCAATAGTCATTACTCATTTCCATCAAATTCAAGGATAGGTAAGGAGTTAGAATTTGACATAATAAACTTTGGCAAAAATTCTAACAGAAAAAAAAACTTCAATCCAAAATAAATACTAGCTCTGATACCAAATCTAGAATCTGAAAAACAACCTCTTCTCCTAATGTCAGATGATATATTTAAAAGAAAAATAATAACAGAGATAAAAGAAACAAAAAAAAATAGAACACGCAGTTTTTTTTTTAAATTAAATATCGAGATACCAAAATAAGGAGAGTTTATACAAAAACAAGGATAGGAGGCAAAGCCTCAACTATTAACCAGTGGGATTATCCGATTGAAAAAAGACAACCTCCTACAAAAAAAATAGTTACAAGAGAGAGTATATACAGTGAACCATATACATCAACTAGAGGCTACTGGACACCTATTGCAGAATCTCATCCTGGTTTTCCATCCATGTTGTCCATCCTTGTGGCCCTTCCATCCACACCACCTTCTTCTACTCCAAGACCTGGGTAAACATTTTGAGCTTATCAAAGTAGGGACATCTGTTGTCCCTGAGTTCCTTGATCAGTTTCTTTAGAGCCTCATCGAATGCAGTCTGGTTCTCCGCAGTTCTAGCCCATTCAAAGCCATCCTTCATCTCATATATGAACATGGTTACCTGACCATCCCTGAGGAAATGCAACAGCTTCTCCCTCTCAACATTCATCAAAACACATACCCGCACAACACTTTTATAACGTGTGAGTTTCTTAAAAAACTCAGTAAGAGTCCTATCAGTACCTTGGAATTTTTCTTCATTTCTAAGCTTCCAAATAAACCAAAGTATGAAAGAAGAGAGAATTTGCCAAAATAGGTTAGCATCCTTCTTGAGGCCATGAATGAATCCAGCAATAATATCAAGAGTACAAACATGTTCAGTAATGGAAATTCCAAACATAAGCCAGACCTCTCTGGCAAAAATGCAATCAAAAAAGATGTGTTGCATAGTCTCAGGCTTCCTACATACAGAGGATAGGTCGAAGGCACCAATGTTATTCCTACTAGGTAGTCTATCCAACATTAGTTGCCACCTGAAGTATTTCATTTTAGGGAGGATGGGGGACTTCCATAGTTTCTCAAATGTTTTCTGCTAAGCAGATGTATTAAGGTCAACATACCAGAGGGATTTAATATGATCAATCACCATGGTATCATGAGTGAGTAGTTTGTAGATAGACTTGGCTTTGACCTTGGAGAGGAGGGAGCCATCCTTCCATCGAAATGAGAGGTATCTATGAGTGTCTACATCAGTGTTCCTAGGAAGATCTAGACAAGCACAAGCATTTTTAATCATATTGTAGGTTCTCTTATGCGAGGCAGGGATGCCAAACTTATTGCTAAGGTCCTCCCAGCTGATGAGATTATCATGTTCCAAGATGTCCATGAGGTATTTAATGCCTTTATTATACCGATTCCTAGTAGAGTAGCCTTGGGTTAAAGAGAGGGGTTTAGAGTTATGGTAGAGATTCCACCATATTGACGTTTCCCCATGCAGAGTATTATTATAGTCAATATTAGAGTTGGTAAAAAGTTTATGCACATGCTCCCAGGCTTTCCAGATGGATTTAAACACCCAAGTGCCTTGAACAAACACAGAGAATCCTCTTGCTATCAGATCACTAAAGGAGAGGGCTTTCCAAGATTTGGCAGACTTGGGGACGCCATTTTGTATGTTATTTCTGACAAGGATATTCAAGGGTTCTTGTCCTTCCAGGGCATGAAATATCCACTTGGCAGCCAGGGAAACTCCTTGCGTTCTGAGATCCTTATGTCCCAGCCCACCAAGTTTCTTAGCTATGTGGCACTAGAGCCATTTGACCGCATGGGCCTTTCTTTTACCCTTACCATCAGACCAAAGGAAGTGCCTGATAGATTTTTGGATTTGATAAACTTGGTAGTTACTGAACATCCAGACAGAGGAGTAGTACAAACTATAGGAGGATAGGATTTTTTGGCAGACTTGGATCCTACTAGCCAGGGATAGAACCCTATTGTCCCATTTATTAAGTTTTTTGTCAATCTTTTCTTTGACTGAAATCCACATATCCTTGAAAGAGGGAGAGATAGAAAAAGGGATACTGAGGTACCTGACTATTTTATTGGGTCCTCCCCATGAGTATCCAACCTGCTGAAGCCAGTCTGGTGGTTCCTCGTTCCACCCAAGCAGGATAGACTTCGAATTGGAGATACGAGCACTAGAGGCTCTGCCAAAGGTTGCAAGCTTTTGATTGAGGGAGTCAATGCTATGCCTAGAGAGCTCCAGGAAGAGCGCAGTGTCATCGACAAATTGTATGTTGACCAATTCAGAGTCATCTGGCATCTTAATGCCATGAAATTTAGTGGATAGGGTATCATCTCTTAGGAGGTAAAGGAGGGCATCTGAGGAAATGACAAACAGAGCAGGGACAAGGGGAAAACCCTCTCTAATGGATCTAGAAAGAGGAATAGACTGAGAAAGTGATCCATTAACTTCAACCAGGGTGGAGGCATCTTTGTGGAGAATTTGGATATATTTACAAAACTCGCTAGGGAAACCAAAGGCTTTGAGCATTATGAGGATGAAGTCCCATTCCACACTATCATAGGCCTTCTCAAAGTCTACAAGGAACATGGCAGTATCTTGATTTGAAGTTTTGGCCCATTCCATAGATTCCCAGCTAGTGACAAGCTTCTCCAAGATATACCTTCCTTTCATGAATCCTATTTGGGTAGAGAAGATGAACTTGGGAAGGATCTTCTCAAGGTGAGAGGCTAGGGCTTTGGCCAGGATTTTATAAGAAAAGTCGAGGAGATTAATTGGCCTCCAATTTTTTATGAGAGCTTTGTCCCCATCTTTTGGGATAAGTTTAACAATTCCCCTATTGATGGACTCCCCAAGGGTGCCACTATCAAATGCTTTGGTGTATATGTCATAAAGGTCTTTGGTGACCCACTCAATATTGGTTTTGTAAAACTCAGCAGGAAGTCCATCGGGGCCTGGGGCCTTATCATTCTTAAGGGCTTTAATGGCATCAACAATTTCTATCATAGAGATTTTGTTCTTGAGAGGACGAGCTTCAGCCTCGGAGATTCTTTTTTGGATAATGTTACTGCACCTATTTCTCGCCTCTTTTGAGGCTTCACTATCTTTCGAAGTAAAGAGGGTTTTATAAAACATTTCAAAAGCATCTTTGATCTCATTGATGTTCAAGAGTTCCTTATCCTCAACAATGATTTTGTCAAATTTTTCTCTATTTTGTTTTTGTTTAAGGAGATTGAAGAAGACTTTAGAGCCTTTATCTCCAAATTTGAGCCAATGATTACATGCCCTGATGAGGGCACCCTTGATTTTGACCTGTTGATGTTTCCTAAGAATGTCTCTAGCCTGAGCTACCCGTTTCGCCAGGATAGAGGAGGAAGGATGTAATTGTATTTCATGCTCCAAGGAGTGGAGCCGATTAGTGAGATTTTTTTCCACAAGCCTGAGATCCTTGGCTTTCTTCTGGCCTATAGTTTGCAATATTTTTTGCCAAGAGGAGACATTTCTGTTCCACTTGAGGGTGTGGGATTAGGGATGTTGAGAGTTCATGTTGAAGAGTCTAACCATTTTAGGGCAGTTAGGGTATCCTTGTCATTTAACAGGGAGGTATTAAGGATAAACTTCTTATTGAGAGGATTGTTGTTAGGGATGGAGTTCCTAGTATTGATGACAATAATGATAGGGAAATGGTCAGATAAGGTTACTGGCAGAATAGCAACCGAGTTCCCCAAGTGGTTAGGGGAGAAGGAGAAGAAATTTTTATTAATATAGAACCTGTCTAATCTAGAGTAAATTTGGTTGGGGCCTTGCTAAAAGTTGCACCAAGTGTACCATAGGAAAGATGATTTAGATTTGCTTCCCTCAAGGGGGTCAAATAGTTGCATGTGTTGTTTAAACCTATCCCAGTGAAGTTTCTCTTGGCACTTCCATTCGAAAGGGATGCCCCTGACCTTATCAGCTTGGTTTTCAATCATGTTAAAGTCTCCAGCCATGACCCAGGGGATACTTGGAAGGGGTGCCAGCCAATTCCAGAGGGACACTCTTTCCCTATGATCATTAGGTGCATATATAGAACATACCCCAAAACAAGAGCCTCAGATATCCAAGGAGGCCCAAGCCACTCTGTTACAAGGGGAGACACCCCTATCCCTAATGTGATTTGCCCACTTAGGGTTAATGAGGAGACCAACTCCACCCTTTCCCTTAGGATGATTGGTGCATATTTTGATTGCATCTCTCCAAATAAAATCAAGCGTACTATCAAGGGAGAACTCAACAGATTTAAGCTCTTGAAGCATCAAGAAATCTAGATGTTTATGACAATTCAAAAACCTCTTAATAACAAAATTTCTATCAGGTGACTCCAAGCCTCTAATATTCCATGAGATGTATTTCATGAGAAAAGGCATTAAGAGGGACTGTTTGGGAGACCATTTTGATCTCCAATCTTTTTCTTATTTTTGTAGCCAAAAGGCCTGCCTTTCTTTTTAGCCATGGAGGAACCTTTCATGAGGTCATCCTCTTCCTCACTAAGCTCAGTTAGCTCAATTTTACCATCTGTAGTTTCTACAATGTTCAACCTAGGTACTTGGGAGCCTGGAAAGCCAAGGAGCATTAAGCTAGACTTAATGTCCTCTAGTCCCTTATTAGCATAAATGACTTCAATAATATGGTTGTCCTATATTTCATTTAGCAGAGATGTAGTCATGGGGTTGGAGGTGTTAACATCAAGGGTAGCCTTTGCAAATAATATGGATTCAGATCGTTTGGGGGTCCTAGACCTAAGAACCATTTTTGCAGGGTTATCACTCATTCTAGCATCACCAACACTGCGATCATGCTTCTCTAAATTTTTACCCATATTTTTAACCAGGGAGGTGGTCGGAGTTTGTGAAGCTTTTAGTATGTCATCATTCATAGTGATGGGGTATTTGCTAGTGTTAGTCAACTGATTAGCAGTTTGATCACCAGCTCAGATTTGATTTGTTGGGCATTCTTTCATCTCCTCTTTTGTTGATGTGACTATTTGAAAACAATCAGAAGGCGAATCCTCAGAAATTTTGGAGGGAATGGAAGCAAGTTTGAGAGGTTCGGTAGTGGTGTCAACAATCATTGGATTTAATTCAACAGGGATGAGGCTAGGAGTTGAGCTTATGGAGGAATCATCTTTAGCGTTGGTATTGTTTCCAATAGAATGAAGGTTGCTTGGGTTAGGGATCGGCTCCTTATTGGAGCTGGGGTTTTCAAATGTTCCTGCTAGGTGATGATTGGGCAGTTCTTCCGAAGATGCCCTTCTTTTTTGCACAAAAAATAGGCACTCAGTCCTCCAAGTATTTCAATAGGGCAAACAAATGTTTCATTACCGATGTTAAGGTTTAGTAGAGGAGGGATGTCAACCCCAGATTTAATGGATATAAGTATTCTTGCATCAAGATTAGGAACTAAACACGTTGTTTCATCCACCCGAATTATTCTCCCAAATGTTTCCAATACTTGGGGAAGAAAACGCCATAAGAAGGGAGGGACATCCTTAAGGATGACTGATCTAGGGCTTGAGAGTGCAAGGACTTCCTCATTGATGGCCTCTGAAGACCAGGCTAGGGAACAAAAGGAGGTGTTCCCAACAGTCCAGTATTGTCTTTTAAGAACTTCAACCTAGGATTCATGATTATTAAAAGAGATAATATATAGACCTTTTGGACTTGCCTACAAAATGAAATATTAAGCCCTAACTTCAAACTCCAAAGATTATGAAACCAATCATCTAGGAATTTCCTAGGCAGGCATTTCTCAATATTAACACAAGCGAAAAAATTTGTAGAATCGCTTAACCTAGTTTTTTTGGAAGCAATTTCTTTCAACATTTCATCGTTTGGCGAAATGCAGAAAGAATTTAGGGCACGCTAGGGCTCTTACCTTTCTCACCGGGTCGTTCGCCTCCAGGAGTCTTAAAAAATCTCACACTATGGTGGACTACATGGGCAGATGGAGCGACGGTCTCGGCAAAGGTTTTCTTTCAGTTTGAGTGAGCCTTCTCAGAAGGTTTAGCAGTCTCGAAAAATGTTTTTGTTTGGCTTGAATGAGCTTGCTCGATGGGTTGAGGAGAATTAATGGCAGCGCCATCAGACTTAGGCTCCATTGGGAGCTATGGAGGAGTCACACGAGCGACCAGAGGTGTGATTAATGGTTAGGTTAACGTGTAGAAAAAATACATTAAGTGTCGAGCAGAAAGTAAATGCAAAATAGTAATAAGGGCACGGAGTAAGTGCAAAACATTAATAAGGGCATGGAGTGAAGATGCAAACCACGTGGAGGAGATTAACTCCTCCACTTCCTTGCAGAGTTGGGCATGTCAGACAACGCTGGTGATGTTGGAGAGCACGCAGTCCGCAACAAACGCTCCAAAAAAAAATCGCTCCAAAATTCGCTCTAGAATTCGCAGTCCAAAATTTCGCAGTCCAAATTCACAGTCCAAATTTCGTAGTCCAGAATTTGCAGTCCAAATTCATAGTCTAGAATTTGCAGTCTAATTTTCGCAGTCCAAAATTCAATCTGTAGACAAGTAGGTCATGGAATTGCATTATAAGTAGAAGCTGCCGTGGCAGTGGTAGCAGAAAACATCCCTACATTCCGCCTTTGGGCACTGAAATGTTGGGGTTCGATTTCTTATTTTTGACTGCCTTTTGCTTAGGGTTTAATCTTGCACATCTGTGTTTGAGGATCTTCTTGTTAGCCTAGCAGAAAATAACAATCTGGAATCTCTATTAGCAGTAGATAGATAAAAGAATGGAAAGAATGGCAATCTGAATATAATTTGTATTCCAATAAAAAAACTGTACATACAAAATAAAATAAACAAGCAGATATAAAGAGGACTCAAAAACAGTTGTAAACTGTTATATAAAACTGCCAGAACAGAAAAACCTAATAAATAAACTAATGAAAAATTAATCTAAATAAAACTAAACCCGTGAAGAGAACTAAACCCATGAAGAGATATTAACATCCCCGCCTTAAACTGAAGGGGTTAAGCCAAGCACTTCTCTGAACATCTCAAACTTTTCTCTGCCCAAAGCCTTGGTAAGAATATCTGCTGGTTGATCTGCAGTGGGGCAATATTTAAGGTATATGGTGCCATCTTTCACATAATGCCGAATCAAATGAAACTTTGTATTGATGTGCTTGGTGCGATCATGAAATACTAGAATTTTAGCCATTTTGATAGTAGATTGATTGTCAATGAAGAGTGGAGTCGATGAAATCTGTGGTGTCTGCAAGTCTTCAATAATTCTTCGAAACCATAAGATTTCCTGAGTTGCTTCAAAGGCGGCCATATATTCAGCTTCGGAAGAAGAGGTAGCTAGAACAAATTGCTTTTTAGATCTCCAAGAGATGAGAGCAGATCCAAGATACATTAAATACCCAGATGTAGATTTTCCATCTGTAGAATCACCTACATAATCGGAATCGGAATAGCCAACCAAAAAAAACTGGTTTGTCTTGGAGTATTTGAGCCCATAGTGTTGAGTACCTTGCAAATAGCGAAGAATGCGCTTGGCAGCTAACCAATGAGTTTCTCTAGGTTGTTGCATAAACCTTGAAAGAACTCCAACAGCAAAAGAAATATCTGGATGGGTAGTTGTAGCATAAACCAAACTACCAACAAGTTTCCTATAGATAGTTGCATCAACCAATGCTGAAGGGTCATCTGAAGAGAGCTTAAGATTTTGCTCCATAGGAGTACTAAGGGGTTTACAACCAGCCATGCCAAACTTATGCAAAAGTTCACCAATATTATTTGTTGGGTGATAAAAATAAAATGAAATGTTTGAGTTACCTCAATACCCAAATAGTAATGAAGATGGCCCAAATCAGTCATATCAAAACCTTGCTTCAGTTGTTCTTTCACATTTTGAATATTATTCTCATTGGGACCAGTGATAAATAATCATCCACAAACAATAAGATAGACAATAATCTTATCAAGTTTTTTAACAAAAAGTGTGGCATCATCAAATTCAAAATGCTAGAAATTCAACTTTAAAAGATACTCGGTAAGTTTTTCATACCAGGCTCGAGGAACTTGTTTCAAACCATTTAATGATTTGACAAGCTTGCATACCTGATGTTCTTTTCTATTGACTGCATACCCATCTGGTTGAGTCATATAAACTGATTCTTTGAGATCACCATTTAAGAATGTTGTTTTAACATCCATTTGGTGAATTTTCCACCCATATTGAGCTGCAAGGGCCAACAAAGCATGTATGGTGGTCCATTTTGCTGTAGGTGCAAAGGTTTCATCATAATCTATCCCCTCCTTTTAAGTATAACCTTTGGCAAAAAGTCAGGCTTTGTGTTTGTCAAGTGTACCATCTGCTTTATATTTATTCCTGAAAATCCACTTGCAGCCAATAGGTTTACAACCAAGTGGAGGATCAACCAACTGCCATGTGCCATTTTTCAAAAGAGCATCATACTCATCTTGCATAGCTTTCCTCCATACTATAATATTTTTGGCTTCATTATAGGATGATGGTTCAGAGTCAATTATGAGATTGAGTTCACCAATGGCCTCCTAGTTATCTGCACTATTGGTTTGAGCTTGGAGCCTTGCTTTGTAAGAGCTTCTTGTACCTGTTTTACCTATTTCATCAGGCCTTAAATCTTTCAATGTTTGTTGGACTTGTTTTTCCCACTTATGAGAAGACTTTGGTTGCACAAAAGATGTGACCATTTCATTACTAGATGTTGTATTAGTGGTTAATAGTTTAGAGAGTTCAAGCTCATCATTATGGGCTTCTTCTTGGTCATTTACTGATGGAGCAACGTGAATTAGATCACTTGGAGATATAGATTCTATATGTGGAATCTCACAAGAGTTTTCTATCAAAGGAGACAAATTTGTAATTGTATCAAGCTGTTTGAATTTATATTCATCATTTTCAGTAATGTTGGAGGTTTCAACAAATACAACATCACATGTAATAAAGAAAGTTTTGTTGACTTCATCATACAACCGATATGCTTTGGAAGATTCCGAATAACCAAGAAAAATACACTTAATACTGTGATGTTGTAACTTACTTCTTTTGTCCTTGGGAATTAAAGCATAGCAAGTGGAACCAAAAATGCGGAGATGTCGAATAGAAGGAGGATATCCAAACCACACTTCATATGGAATAGATTGATGTAATGCAGATGATGGAGATCTATTACGAAGATAAACTGCAGTTCTTGTTGCTTCAGCCCAAAAATGTAATTTTATTCCTTTAAAATATAACATTGCATGGACCATATTCATGATAGTTCTATTCATTCGTTCAACAACACCGTTTTGTTGAGGAGTACCTGGAACAGTAAGATGATGTTGGATCCCATATTGACGTAGATAGTCCTCAAAAACTAGAGAAGTAAATTCTCCACCATTATCTATTCGAAGAGTACCAATTTGAGATTGAGCTTGTTTTTCAATCATAACACGAAACCTTTTAAAAATTTTAAAAGCTTCTAATTTTTGCTGCAAGAAATAAATCCAAGTCATGCGACTGTAATCATCAATAAAAAACATGAATTACTTAGATCCTCCCACAGAATTTATTGGTAAAGGCCCACATAAATTAGAATGAATAAGTTTCAATTTTCTTTGTGCTCTCCAAGTAGAGCGAGGAAAAGAATTTCTATGTTGCTTGGCAAGAATACATGCTTCACATTTTTCAATTGTTTTAGGCAAAACAGGTAAGCCATCAACACCATGCTTTTGCAAGATATGAATGTTATCATAACCAATATGCCCAAGTCTTGCATGCCATAAAAGAACAGGAGATAGACTACCTTCTTTAGTAAGATATGCAAAAATTTTAGAAAAAGAAGTGCCATTTAGTTTTAATAATCTCCCATCCTCACATCCAGTGAATACAATTTGATTTGATTATTTGATTGTTTTCTAACAACAACTTGCCCATCTTTTAACAGAATAGAGTAGCCTTGTTGTCAAATCAATACTAGTGATAACAAATTATGTTGCAATTGAGGAATAAACAATACATCATGAAGCACAAAGTCTGGAAGATTAGGCAACTTAAATCGAATAGTTCCTTTTCCAATAGGTTTGAGACTTGATTTATCAGCTAAATAAATCATTAAATTCCTCAAAGTAATCATGTCAAAATGTCATATGTTGTGTGGCTCCAGTATCTAAGATCCAAGAATCATACCATGAGGAATTAGATGCAAAGTCAAAAACAGAAAGCACATATTGATCACCATCACTATCACAAGCAAATTGGGCTACTCCTGGAATTTTATCATCTGAATGTTTATCATCATTATAAACTTTTATTTTATCTTTTTGCTTAAAAGTATTTTCTTTAAAACTTTCTATCTTATTCCATGACAACTTGCATTCATGTGCTTCATGACTTCCTTTTCTACCACATCTTTTACAATATAAATGTTGCCTATCATTTTGATTATCATTTTTCCTCCATTGACCTCTACCTTTGCCTCTATCATTATAACCTCCTCTTGAAGAGCTCTTATTTAGAGGTTTTTCTTGGTGAGCAAAACAAACATTTTCATTAGAATTATCTATTTTCCTCCAAAAGCTTTTTCATGTTCAGCCAACTTTTCAACCAATAAATCAAAGGTAATGGTTTTCAATTGGTTACTTGCTTGAAGGGACTCTAGATAAGTAGAATGTGTTGGAAGGAGCACCTTAATAAAAGCAGTGAGATAAATATCAACTTTCCCACCAGCAGCATTAACATCTTGTTTTATAGCTCTAATTTCAAAAGCCAAACTCATAACATCACCATTTTTTAATTCAAGATTGAACAATTTTAATTGTAAATGAATAAATTCTAATTCTGAATGAGAATCAAATAAATTTTTTAATTTGTCAAGGGCTTCCCAAGCAAATTTGCATCCTTGTATATGACGATATACATCTCCATTAACTGAAGCTCTTATCAAAGCCAAGGCTTTTGAATTTTTATAATTCCAAATTTCTTTTTCTTTAACATCTGTTGGTTTTGTAGGTTGGGTATCTCCATCACATATTTTATACCATAAATCATTAAAAATCAATGTATTTTCCACTTTTCTATGCCATTCCAACCAAGTATCTTTTCCAGTGAATATTTCCCCAATCAATGAAACAATAGACTGCATTGTAAATTGAAAATAAATGTATATAGAATTTGTAGAGTTTGCAAATTTATAGGATTGCTCAAAATCTCTTGCCAAACTTTACCAAATATAACAAGATATAAAATTCTTGTACAAATAAATAAATTGATTTCACCTGAATCAATTTTTTTGTTTCCGTATTTTGATTCTGTAGAAAGCTGCAATCTTCAAATGCTTCACATAAAAATATACTCCAAACTCCAAAGCTCTGATACCACTGTTAGCCTAGTAGGAAATAACAATCTAGAATCTCTGTTAGCAGCAAATAGAAAAAAGAATGGAAAGAATGGCAATCTGAATATAATTTGTATTCCAATAAAAAAACTGTACATACAAAATAAAATAAACAAGTAGATATAAAGAGGAGGCAAAAACAGTTGTAAACTGTTATACAAAATTGCCGGAACAGAAAAACCTAATAAATAAACTAATAAAAAATTAATCTAAATAAAACTAAACCCGTTAAGAGAACTAAACCCATAAAGAGATATTAACACTTCTTCACCTCTTCTGTTGCTATGTCTGCCAGACAATTTTCATGTTTTTCCTTCAAAAACTTGGGTAGTAAAACTCAGGTGTGGAAACATCGTTTAACATAGTGCTTGAAACCAAGGAAGGCTTCGCATCTATTTAGTCTCTGCTCTGAGAAAAAAACACCTGCATCTAGAATTTGAGCTTTCCGAGCACACAGTTTTCAGAACTATATTCTGATTTTTAACATTCTTTATTGCTACATATACAACTAATATAGAGATCTGTATATAAAGTTTTCAACACCTATATAAAAACAATTCTAATCATGGAAATACCGAATTCTACAGAGTAAACTGTGGAGCTACGTGACACTTTTGTTAATAAGAAGTCACTGCTTATTTCCAGCCCCCCTTTTCTTCCATGGCTTATTTTTAATTCCTAAACAATAGTTGCTCCACCAAAGTAGGGAAAGATTCTAAATTATCTTTTTTTTCACAATTTTAAAGTTGCATGGGAACACTTAACTGCTTAAATTTAAAGAGAAATAGAGTTAAGCAGCCGCATGCGAACATAAGGTTAGCCTCTCTAAAAATGGAGGCTATTTTTTATTGGAATAGCTAATGAAAAAACCAAAAAAACTCTTGAGTGTGAGATGCATGGCTGAGCTGGAGCTGCATGACCCAACAGCAGCATCAACTATCTTCAGGGTCTACAATAGGACTTTTGTGCTGGTCATTTAAATGTTGTGGCTAATTGCTTTGGATCTCTGGATAACTATTAATGCTAAGTAATACGGGTGCTAGATATTGGGGTGTGGTGTTTTGGTTTTTAGGAAGATTTGTGAGTTATAGTTAGGACTCGCTTGCAGTTGAGTACAATTATGTGGCACTTAGCTGTCTGGTTTGTGCTTTACTTAAGTATATTTGTGGTGCTTGTTTTAGAAACCTAGCAAAGGAAACATATACACTATGTGCAGGAATTTGCGACAACTTTAGTTTAGAAACTACTGTAGAATGTGTTCTAGCATGCCTATGTCATAAGAATGACAGCGTCAGCATTGGTGCAATGATAAAACAATTCTCATACATAAATTTCTTTATTTCAAGCTTCGTTTATTCTTCAAATTCCTTTTGTTCGTTACTTGCATAATTATTAATGTCTCTGTAGCGTCAAGAAAAATAAATAACAATCTATACTGACTGAATAATTATCAATAAAAATGCCACGAAAAGAGGACAGTATGTTCCTTTAGGTGACATGAAATTAAGACAGCAAAACTTATAAAATTAGCATAATCCCTTTTGAGAATAGCTTAGATTGATAAAGACAAAGCATCTAAATGTGAACTAGTTTACAACCACAAGCCAGAGATGGCATATAGGGTACACCACTAAAACTTCTCCTAATGTGAAGTAGTTTATATTTGTTTTGAATTTATTTTGGCATTCAATTATTGATGGATATCTCTCATATTTTTTACTATAAGTTTTAAAATTAATTAATATTGTCTTATACTAATACCTATTAAATTTTATCTTAATTATTCAAAATATGATCATAAATATAAGAAATATTTAATTTTAGATTGGAATTACAAACAAATTATTTTGGTTTATTTAGATTATTTACTTTATTTTTATTTAAAGATTATTATTATATATTTAAAGGTTATTTTATATAACGCTCTACATTTACACATAGATGGATATTGTTATCTTGCTTAAATTTTTTCCTCATTAAATTGTGTAGGGAGGATGCTGATAATACAATACCAAGTATTTATTCAGTAGTTTGATTGCAAAAATTATAAAAGTTATATAAATTATTAAGTATTTATTAAAATTAATAATATATATCTAATAATTAATGAATACATACTGATTTTGAAATAAATAAGAACTATTATGAAGTGAATACAATGAGCTTAAGATGGTGATAGTATTTATATAATTTATTTATCTTTATAATTTTAATATAGATTTTTTATTTATTTATTAATATTATTAAATGAAAATTGAAAAACATAATACAAGAACGAGTTAAGAAATAATTTTAATTGTTTTAAAGACTTTTTAATAGTCAATAATTATGAAAAAAAAATGTAAATAATATTAAATTAAAAATAAACATTTTGTATGGAGTTCATGTGACTTGCACTCAAGTCGCATTCAAATGTTCCGGTGCAAAGGAAAAAAACATGTTGAGAATATATTGACTTTTTAACAAAATCGGGTTATTTTCTAATCACTTCTAATGTCAACTGTAAATCTTACTTTTCCAAATGAATGATAAAGTATGTAAACTGCCAATCTCATTGTGCGTACTAATTACAAATAAATAATTACAAATCAAGAAAAACCTTAGGTTAACGTAAGCACTTAAGTACCACACTAGAAAAAGTAGAAAGAATTACGATAACAATAAATATCCAAACATATGCGTGTATTGTTGTCTCATACAATTCAATGTACTTCATAGCAGTAAAACCCGGACCAAATTCTAAGAAGATGGAGCATTCACTACTTGTAATATCAATTTCAATAATTCTTTCCATGCACACTCTACACTCGATCCTCTCGTACTGTTTTTGGCTGATTTTCCATAAAGAATGGCGTTGTGCAGATGGGACAAGTATTGTGATCCTCAAGCCATGACCAAATACAGTGAGAATGAAAGATATGTCCGATCATACAAGGAATTTCTCGAACCTCTTCTCCCAGAATAAAATCATCCCTACAAACTCCACAGAAAAGCCCATCATCAACATGAAAATCTGAAACCGTTACAATGGGCAGTCCCTCTACCAATTCTTTCGCCTTCCTTTCATTCTCCGTTATCTTAACGATATTTCTCAGAATAGAATATGAGCAGCGAGTCGATCCTCATGAACTTCAATCAGGAGAAATTCGGAATGTAATAAATTGTGCCGGCTGTTAAGCTGTTGCAGACGACGAGGCAGAGTTTCACGTTCCATTAAACAATTTGCTTGCATGCATACTTTGGTGGCTTCGATACGTAAATCCCCCATGCGGCATTCCAGGCTTTTACACCACTCTGCAAGTTCATTCTCCCTGCAACCCATTTTCTTCTCCTTCTGCATTTGTATCTCTTCACTTAACTGCCTTTATCCAATTAGCGCTGAGCTGATTTTCAATTTGGTATGTGAATTTGTGGAATGGGTTGCAGTTCTGTGAGAATATGTAGTGAACGAAGGGTCAGCGATAGTTTCTTCTCCCGACTCGTCAAAACAGGTTAGCCGTTGATCCAAGCACTACTTAATTTAGCATAACTTTTCACCGCTTATCTGTATTAATTTATTATTAATTCTTGAAAAAACTCAACAAGAAACCCGTTAGGGCAAGAACCTTACCTTTTTTCATTTGAAACACAACCCCCTCAAGTTCAGACATTCATTTCAATAGAGACAAGAGGGGGAATACAATTCAAGAGGGCCGTCTCTTCTACCATAACTTCAGGGTCCGCTTTGGTAAACAAACTAGAAAAAACACTGACAGCTTCCATAGCAATTTCTTCTTTAGATGAAAGATGAACCCCTTTTGAAGAAATGAGAGAGGTAATAGAGTTACCATACCTCTGAGCCTTAACAAAATTATGAAAAAAACCAGTATTTCTATCACCTTCTTGGAGCCAATCCACATGAGACTTTTGTTTCCAGAAAATCTCCTCACGGAGCTCTCACTCTTCTAAGTCCTTTAGAGCAAGGGACTCGACCATACTGAGCTCCATAGTCATCCCTTGATCCCTAAACATTGTTTATTCCACCTCTTCAACCTGTATTTTACATGTTGTAATCTCTTCCCAAAGGAGTACATATCCTACTCGTGGGTAGGCACCCCTTCATACCACCAATCAAAAATAAGATCCCTCAATTACTGATCACGAAGCCACATCAATTGAAATTTAAAAGAGGGATTTTTGGAGGTTTTAAAAGATGTAATGGAAAGCTTAATAGGCCAATGATCAGAACCCCTCCAATCAAGAATTTCTGAACTGGTGGACCACCTATCATGCACCCAATAGCAGGAAACCAAAAATCTATCAAGCCTTTCAAAGGTAGCCTCAACACCACTCCTCCTATTATTCCATGTAAAGACACTATTAATTGGCTTCACATCAATGAGATTCAAGAGACAAATATTATCTCTGAGTAAATTTGAGGAAGGATCAAGCCTGAATAACCCACCTCGCTTTTCCTCGAAACTAGTAACAACATTAAAATCTCTAGCCAAAATCTAGAGAAGAAAAGGACCCTGAGCCCGAACAAGATTGATGTGAGCCCAAAGATGAAACTTACCCACAAGATCAGTAGGAGCATAAATATTAGAGAAGAGGCATCTTTCTCGAGTCTGAAAGCTAGAAGCGACCATAGAAATGGAAGACCTGCTAGTAAACCACCACAAAGGGGATACTTTCCTCGGGTTCCAGAAGCAGGCAACTCCTCTTGAATTGCCATTAGAGCCCACTCCCTTCCAAAGGCCTTGGGGATAGACATGCAAAACACAACTAGCCAAATCATCCATTGAAAGCTTGGTTTCCTGAATAAAAACAACATCAGGAGACTCAGAGTCAATTAATCTGCGAACAACCTTTTGTCTAGGGATGTTGTCCAGCCCCTTTATATTCCATGAGAGCATAATCATTTATGTGGTTCATAGAAGTGGGAATCAATGGGCTTCACAAACCCTGACTCAACCAAAGTATAACCAATAAGCCTAACCTTTTCCTAATCCGTTTTTCGTCCATTCCTTAAAAGTTTGTCTAAAGAACCCGTTTTGAGAGTCTTCTGCTGCAAGCCTAAAATAGGTTGGGCTTTGTTACTCTTCACTGAACGTGAGGCCACTATAGTGGAAGGAGGAGTAGATGCCATGACCACTGCACCTTCAGGGACTTGTGACTCACTAAAATCTTTGTTGTCCTGAACATGGGAAGGCAAATCCATAACCATTTGAACATCCTATTGATTCTCCAAAGATAGGGCCTGAGATGAGAAAAATCAATCCCATAAAAATCAATGCAACTATTTGTTTTGTTTAATTGTCGGATGCAGCAAACACCCTCATCTTGGCATTTTACTTCTTATGGTTGGCATGCTATAATTATTTAAACAAATCTTTAATGTTGTAATTAATATTATCTATGCATTTAACGATATAAGTATGTATTTAACCATATAAGTAATTTTGCTAAATTTTCTTGGTAAAAGATAGAACAAATAGTTATTAAGAGTAAATGAAAAATGTATTGTTATTTAAAGAAATTTTATATGTTGTAACTAATATTTTTCTATGCATTTAGCCATATAGATAAATTTAAGAAAAATGGTGCATGCACAAGGGGCAGGGGCAACTAGGGCTGCACGAGATGTTGTAGGGGAGGAGGACAAAGGCGACCTAGATGTTGAGCAGGATGTCATGGGTTCCTTCATGGTCCTGCTGCTGTCCCTTTTACCGTTTCCATACTCTGCGCCTTGGTGGAGAGGTTGGTTGTTTCAGACTGAAGAGAGTGTTTGCCTACCATGCTTTGCCTGTCATCGGACATAAATTGTTTGGTCGTTTGGTGGACTGTGGTGATGATGGCTCCCAGCGGTGTTTCTGTGGTTCCCTACAATGATGTGTCTCGGGATGATCTTGAGGCTGGGGAAGCCCCTTTCTATGTTTGTTCTCTCCTTGTTGACGTTTTGGCTTCTAATGTTTTGGACCTTAGGGTTTTTTGCCTGTTGCTGCTCTTTTTTCTGCCAAGGAGGAGATGTTCTTTCTAGAACTTTGGCTCAAGGCCCTGAGAGCCGGAGTGTTTTCTGCTCCCTCAATCTTTGTTGAAGACCTATTGAGGGGTTGTCCTCTTCATCCCAGTCATGCTTTTGTTTGCAGATTCTGCTAGTATACCCTCTCTATGTTGCTTGGGTTTTCTCTAGCTTTCCTTATTGAGGTGGTCCTTCCTTATTCAGAGGTGAAGAAGGACGGTGTTGGAGACAAATTCTCTCCTATTGAGGTGGAGTTGAGTGTTGCCATAGAGGATTGGTGTTGCTGGTGGATAGTTGTTGTTTTCCTTTTTCTGGACTGTTGGGGTTCTAGAGGACATCTTTCTCCTGGATCTTTAGGTTATGGGGGCCTGCCAAAACCCTTTGTTCCAGCTAAGCGAAATGGATTTTTTCTTAAGTTGTAGGACTTTGTTCTCCAGTTAGATGTTGTTCTACTTTTTGGCTTCGCCATGGTCGTTATGAGTGCCATTGCTAAACCCATCTCTTCAGGCTGTGGGAGCCTATTTTTTCTTGAGGCAGGGAATTTTCTGGTTGATGGATCCATACTTTCAAGCTCTCTTATGTATTATGTTGTAGAGGTGGAGTTTTTGGAGTTGTTTGTTTACTTGGATGTTGTTATTTTAAGGCCTCTATTTTAGTGGAAGGTGGTTGAGGGAGCCACTTCAAAATCCTTTTTTTGTGATTATGGGAGCCATCTCAAAACCCTGGTCTATGGTTAGGGAAGCCTTTCAAAATCCCCTTATTTCTTTTTAGCATAGTTTGTGTTTAATGTTTAATCTTGTTTGGCTGGAAGCTAATAGCTTTCAAGGGACCATTTTAGACAATGATTGTTTTTGGTTATGGGCTAGGCTGGTTTTTTGGTGTCTAGAGTCTTTCTCTCAGGTTAAGGGAGTTGGAAACATCCCTGCTGTTTGTTTGAGGGTGTACATTAATTCTCATCACTATTTCTTAACGTTAAGGTTGTAGCCTTTTTAGTTTGACCAAATTTTTTTGTCTTGATCATATCTTAAGTGTTTGGCTAGCTCTTTCTACCTGTGGCAATGCTAGTGTTCGGCTGGCTTTTGTCAGCTCAGCTATGTTAGGGCTACTAGTTTTCATGGTTTGATTTATGTGGCAGTGTTGTTCAGTGGGTTCCACATCCTGGTAAAATCTGAGGGTTTTGGGTCCCTTCAAAACCTGCTGTAAGGGGTTTCAGGTCCCCTCGAAACCTGCTTTCCCATAATAAAAAACCATACAGATAACTTTAATAATTTTTCTTTGTAAAAGATAGAATAAATAATTATTAAGAATAATTAGGATATGTATTGTTATTATTTAAAGAAATGGTTTACACTATGTCTATTACTTGCATTGTTTGCAGCATGTTATAAAATTTCAATAAAACATGACTTTCTATTTGGATGTGAGCATTATGGAGCTCCAATTGACAAAATTTGGATGCTTAATAGCTTCATTTTTTTACAATATTATTCAACAGCTAAATGCAATTTTCCTATTTTTTTTTCCAAAAATATAAAATTGGCTGACAACTGTGTCATAACTTATTGAAGCTACAAAAATTACTAGGATCTATTGAAAATTAAATATTTTCATAATTTACTGAGTCGTATTATTATTTTAAATGCATCTTGTTAAACTTAGAATGAGTTAATTAAGATGTAATTTCTCATATTTTTCATTTGAATGATCACATTTATTATGATGTAATTATGGAAGTTATTTTTATATTCATTTAAACATTTTAATTCACTTCTAGGTACTAATTTGTCCTACTTATATAAACTTTTTTCATTAATTATTCATTCATCACAATTAATATATATACATAGTTTTATAAAAATAGGTCGATAATATATGAGACGAGAAACATCAATCCCATAAATATCAATGCAACTATTTGTTTTGTTTAATTGTCAGATGTAGCAAACACTCTCATCTTGGCATTTTACTTCTTATGGTTGGCGTTGCTATAATTATTTAAATAAATCTTTAATGTTGTAATTAATATTATCTATGCATTTAACGATATAAGTATGTATTTAACCATAGAAGTAATTTTGCTAAATTTTCTTCGTAAAAGATAGAACAAATAGTTATTAAGAGTAAATGGAAAATGTATTGTTATTTGAAGAAATTTTTTATGTTGTAACTAATATTTATCTATGCATTTAGCCATATAGATAAATTTAAGAAAAATGGTGCATGCACAAGGGGCAGGGGCAACTAGGGCTACACGAGATGTTGAAGGGGAGGAGGATGAAGGCGACCCAGATGGTGAGCAGGATGTTGTGGGTTCCTTCACGATCCTCCTACCATCCCTTTTACCATTTCCCTACTTTGCACCTTGGCGGAGTGGTTGGTAGTTTCAAACTGAAAAGAGTGTTTGCCTACCATGCTTTGCTTCTCGTCAGACATAAATCGTTTGGTCATTTGGTGGACTGTGGTAATGATGGCTCCCCACAGTGTTTTTGGGGTTCCCTACAATGATGTGTCTCAGGATGATCTTGAGGCTGGGGAAGCCCCTTTCTATGCTTATTCTCTACTCCCTGTTGAGGTTTTGGCTTCTAATGTTTTGGGCCTTAGGGCTTTTTTGTCCGTTGCTGCTTTTTTTTCTGCCAAGAAGGAGATGTTCTTTCTAGAACTTTGGCTCCAGGCCCTTAGAGCGAGAGTGTTTTTTGCTCCCTCAAACTTTGTTGAAGACCTAATGAGGGGTTGTCCTCTTCAGCCTAGTCATGCTTTTGTTTGCAGATCTACTGGTACGCCCTCTCTATTTTGCTAGGGTTTTCTCTAGCTTGCCTTATTGAGGTGGCCCTTCCTTAGTCAGAGGTGAAGAAGGACGGTGTTGGAGACAACTTCTCTCCTATTGAGGTGGAGTTGAGTGTTGCCATAGAGGATTAGTGTTGCTGGCAGATAGTTGTTGTTTTCATTTTTCTAGACTTTTGGGGTTCTAGAGGAAATCTTTCTTCTAGATCTTTAGGTTATGGGCGCCTGCCAAAACCCTTTGCTCCAGCTAAGTGAAATGGATTTTTTCTTAAGTTGCTAGACTTTGTTCCATAGTTGGATGTTTTTCTTCTTGTTGGCTTTGCCATGGTGGTTATGAGTGCCATTGCTAAATCCATCTCTTCAAGCTGTGGGAGCCTATTTTTTCTTGAGGCAGGGAATTTTCTGGTTGATGGATCCATACTTTCAAGCTCTCTTATGTATTATGTTGTAGAGGTGGAGTTTTTCAGAGTTGTTTATTTACATGGATGTTGTTACTTTAACGCCTCTATTTCAGTCCAAGGTGGTTGAGGGAGCCACTTCAAAACCCTTTTGTTGTGGTTATGGGTGCCATCTCAAAACCCTAGTCCAAGGTTAGGGAAGCCTTTCAAAATCCCCTTATTTCTTTTCAGCATATTCTGTGTTTAATGTTTAATATTGTCTGGCTGGAAGCTGATAGTTTTCAAGGTACCATTTTAGACGATGATTGTTTTTGGTTATGGGCTAGGCAGGTTTTTTGGTGTCTAGAGTCTTTCTCTTAGGTTAAGGGAGTTGGAAACATCCCTGTTGTTTGGTTGAGGGTGTATGTTAATTCTCATCACTATTTCTTAAGGTTAAGGTTGTAGACTTTTCGGTTTGACCATCATTTTTTATCTTGATCATATCTTAAGTGTCTGGCTAGCTCTTTCTGCCTATGGCAATGCTGGTGCTCAGCTGGTTTTTGTCAACTTAGCTGTGTTAGGGCTACTAGTTTTCATGGTTTGATTTCTATGGTAGCATTGTTCTGTGGGTTCCAGATCCTGGTACAATCTGAGGGTTTTGGGTCCCTTCAATGCCTTCTGTAAGGGCTTTTAGGTCCCCTCAAAACCTGTTTTCCCATAATAAAAAACCATATAGATAACTTTTATAATTTTTTGCACTATATGTATTGTTATTATTTAAAGAAATTGTTTGCACTATGTCTATTACTTGCATTGTTTGCACCATGTTATAAAATGTCAACAAAACATGACTTTCTATTTGGATGTGAGCATTATGGAGCTTCGATAGACAAAATTTGGATGATGAAGAAGCTTAATAGATTCATTTTTTTACAATATTATTCAACAACTAAATGCAATTTTACTATTTTTTTTTGCAAGCATATAAAATTGGCTAACAACTATGTCATAACTTATTGAACCTACAAAAATTACTACGTTCTATTGAAAATTAAATATTTTCATAATTTACTGAGTCGTATTATTATTTTAAATGCATCTTGCTAAACTTAGAATGAGTTAATTAAGATGTAATTTCTCATATTTTTCATTTGAATGATCACATTTATTATGATGTGATTATTGAAGTTATTTTTATATTCATTTAAACATTTTAATTCACTTCTAGGTACTAATTTTTCCTAGTTATATCAATTTTTTTCATTAATGATTCATTCATCACAATTAATATATATAAATAGTTTTATAAAAATAGGTCGATAATATATGAGACGAGAAAAATCAATCACATAAAAATCAATGCAACTATTTGTTTTGTTTAATTGTTGGATGCAGCAAACACCCTCATCTTGGCATTTTACTTCTTATGGTTGGCATTGCTATAATTATTTCAAGAAATATTTAATTTTGTAATTAATAATATCTATGCATTTAACGATATAAGTATGTATTTAACAATATAATTAATTTTGCTAATTTTCTTGGTAAAAGATAGAACAAATAGTTATTAAGAGTAAATGGAAAATGTATTGTTTTTTAAAGAAATTTTTTATGTTGTAACTAATATTTATCTATGCATTTAGCCATATAGATAAATTTAAGAAAAATGGTGCATGGACAAGGGGCAAGGGCAACTAGGGCTGCAGGAGATGTTGTAGGGGAGGAGGATGAAGGCAACCTAGATGGTGAGCAGGATGTTGTGGGTTCCTTCATGATCCTGCTACCGTCTCTTTTACCGTTTCAATACTCTACACCTTGGTGAAGTGGTTGGTAGTTTCAGACTGAAGAGGGTGTTTGCCTACCATGCTTTGCCTATCGTCAGACATAAATCGTTTGGTCGTTTGGTGGACTGTGGTGATGATTGCTCCCCGCGGTGTTTCTGGGGTTCCCTACAATGATGTGTCTCAAGATGATCTTGAGGCTAGGGAAGCTCCTTTCTGCGCTTGTTCTCTCCTCCTTGTTGAGGTTTTGGCTTCTAATGTTTTGGGCCTTAGGGCTTTTTTGCCCATTGCTGCTCTTTTTTCTGCCAAGGAGGAGATGTTCTTTCTAGAACTTTGGTTCAAGGCCCTGAGAGCAAGAGTGTTTTCTGCTCCCTCAATCTTTGTTGAAGACCTATTGAGGGGTTGTGTTCTTCAGGTCAGTCATGCTTTTGTTTGCAGATTCTGCTGGTATGCCCTCTCTATGTTGCTTGTGTTTTCTCTAGCTTGCCTTATTGAGGTGGCCCTTCCTTATTCAGAGGTGAAGAAGGACAGTGTTGGAGACAATTTCTCTCCTATTGAGGTTGAGTTGAGTGTTGCCATAGAGGATTGGTGTTGCTGGCGGATAGTTGTTGTTTTCCTTTTTCTGGACTGTTGGGGTTCTAGAGGACATCTTTCTCTTGGATCTTTAGGTTATGGGGGCCTGCCAAAACTCTTTGTTCCAGCTAAGCGAAATGGATTTTTTCTTAAGTTGCTGGACTTTGTTCTGCAGTTGGAAGTTGTTCTTCTTGTTGGCTTCACCATGGTGGTTATGAGTGCCATTGCTAAACCCATCTCTTCAGGCTATGGGAGCCTATTTTTTCTTTACGCGGGGAATTTTCTGGTTGATGGATCCACACTTTCAAGCTTTCTCATATATTATGCTGTAGTGGTGGAGTTTTTGAAGTTGTTTGTTTACTTGGATGTTGTTATTTTAAGCCCTCTATTTCAGTCCAAGGTGGTTGAGGGAGCCACTTCAAAACCCTTTTTTGTGGTTATGGGAGCCATCTGAAAAATCCGGTCTAAGGTTAGCGAATCCTTTCAAAATCCCCTTGTTTCTTTTCAGAATATTTTCTATTTAATGTTTAATCTTGTCTGGCTGGAAGCTGATAGTTTTCAAGGGACCATTTTAGACAATGATTGTTTTTGGTTTTGGGCTAGGCTGGTTTTTTGGTGTCTAGAGTCTTTCTCTTAGGTTAAGGGAGTTGGAAACATCCCTATTGTTTGGTTGAGGGTGTATGTTAATTCTCATCACTATTTCTTAAGGTTAACGTTGAATCCTTTTCGGTTTGACCAACATTTTTTGTCTTGATCATATCTTAAGTGTCTGGCTAGCTCTTTCTACCTATGGCAGTGTTGTAGTTCAGCTGGCTTTTGTCAGCTCGGCTATGTTAGGGCTACTGGTTTTCATGGTTTGATTTCTGTGGCAAAGTTGTTTTGTAGGTTCCAGATCCTGGTACAATCTGAGGGTTTTGGGTCCCTTCAAAACCTGCTGTAAGGGGTTTCAGGTCCCCTCGAAACCTATTTTCCCATAATAAAAAACCATATAGATAACTTTGATAATTTTTCTTCGTAAAAGATAGAATAAATAATTATTAAGAATAATTAGGATATGCATTGTTATTATTTAAAGAAATGGTTTGAACTATGTCTGTTACTTGCATTGTTTGCACCATATTATAAAATGTCAACAAAATATGACTTTCTATTTGGATGTGAGCATTATGGAGCTCCAACTGACAAAATTTGGATGATGAAGAAGCTTAATAGCTTCATTTTTTTGCTATATTATTCAACAGATAAATGCAATTTTACTATTTTTTTTTCCAAGCATATAAAATTAGCTAACAACTGTGTCATAACTTATTGAACCTACAAAAATTACTAGGATCTATGGAAAATTAAATATTTTCATAATTTACTAAGTCATATTATTATTTTAAATGCATCTTGTTAAACTTAGATTGAGTTAATTAAGATGTAATTTCTCATATTTTTCATTTCAATGATCACATTTATTATGATGTGATTATTGAAGTTATTTTTATATTCATTTAAACATTTTAATTCACTTCTAGGTACTAATTTGTCCTAGTTATATCAATTTTTTTCATTAATGATTCATTCATCACAATTAATATATATTGTATTTTAATCTTAGCTTAAGAGAATTTGAATTAGACTTTGATTATCACTATCAAACAAGTATAGTATGTATAGATAAGTCATCATTAAATTTTGATTCAAATTCAATTCAATATTAAACTATCAAACATACTTGCTTGCAATAAATATTTTTACAAATCAAGATTTTGTGAAGCATAACCAAGAATCGACCAACTTTACTATTAGGCATAAACAATGCATGGCAAGACTTTTGTAGCAATGCAACCTTGTTTAAATTAAAATTCTATGAAAAAATACTTGCTTTAATAGTAAGTTCATGGTGTAGGTATGTAGATGGTGTGACTCCAAATTTTCTTATTAAAATATAAAATAAAATAATACAAAATTCTTTCATTTTTATAAATTATTAATTTTAGAAATAAAATTTTCAATCTTAAAAATTTCTTTTAGAATTAATTAGTTCCATATTTCATTTTTGTATATGAAAAGAAACATATACATATATATCAATAAGCCATATATAAACTATACACAAATAATTTTTAAACTTTAAAATACAAATGAATTAAAATTTTACTTTTTAAAATAAAATAAAAAAATAATGTATAACATTAACAAATGTTGCATGTCTTTTGTAACTATTTCCTTTCAAGTTTTTTTAGATTGAATTATTTCTTGAATATATGTTATATATATCTTTTATTACACAAAAATAATTATAAATCGTATATACATGTAAAAATGTTAAGAAAACTTTTACATAGATTTTCAACAAGAAATACATACTATACTTAATCACACATTCTCAAATATGATATGGAGATTTATAATTATTAAGCTTTTATGAGAAAAAAAGAAGATAGAAAATTTGAAGCTTCCAATATGTTTACCTTGCATTCAATATCTTTTTCATTAGCCAAAAATATTTTGAAGGTGGTCTTTTGACACTCCAAGATTTCTTTTATTTTGTTATTTGCTTGGCATCCTCTTCACAACGACCAATTTTCTTACGCATCCACTCACTTTCTACTCACAATTTCTAGCATGAAGACAAAAATAAGACCACGAGTTGTAATGGTGGTCTATACCCTAAAATATTTTATCTTTTTCTTCTTTTTGTACAGTCTCTAAGCTCCCTTCACACACGGGCACTTCCCTTTTCCCAAACTCCTATCAAAATCGAATTTCACTATATAATTTTTTATGAGCACTATATATTAATTTCAAATAAATTATTAGTCTAAATAAAAATTTTAATTAAATATATTTTTACAAAAAGTAATAATATATATCAAATATAAGATTATATGGAGTCTCTAAAATATGTTGTTGTAGCTGAAAATGGACATTTAACTACATAACATATTGTCATTATGTGGATATACAAAATATATACTTTTATATACATAGTTTTGTAAATAATAATAATAATTGTAATTGTCATTGTATTCATCTAATATGTGGAAAGATACTAGAAGTTACTACAATGAATTTATCAATTTGATTGACATAAATTATTTTTCTTCTTTGAATTCTTAGGTCCATTTTTAGCATAATGACCATAGCTTTTTATTATGGGTAAAACAATTTTAGAAGGAACCCAAAACCCTTCAAATAAAGCTACCTATAAGATAACCAATACTAACTAGCAACAAAACCAAGGAAAAAAGTGTTGCATAAAGATAGACACAACAACCCATAGTAGAACTAGAGAACAAAAAGCTACCTCAAAGGAAAGAAACAATAGACCAACAACAAAAAAATGACAAACATGCAACAAAAACTAGACAAACAATGTAGACAACAGAAACTATTATAACATATTTAAGACACTAGCAGCTTCAAGCTCTTGTTGTATATGTTCTGATGCAATTCATACAAGTTTTATATGTTCTTTTTTGCATGCACGCACACACACACACACACACACACACACACACAATCATGCACGTCTGTATGTGCATATGTGCATACTTGCATGTGTGTGTGTGTGTGTGTATTTATATATATAAGACCAAGCAATATAAAACACATTGAATGTGAAACCTTTATTTATTTTGCACCCTCCCTCTGGATTTTCTTGATTGCCATAGCCCTATCCACCACTGGACATTTTGTGCCACAAGTAGCATGAGGTAGATTGTTGGCCACCTCTTCAATGCATAATATTTTCTATATTTCTTTAGCAAAAATAATTCAAAGAAAATATTCCTTATTGTTTCAAGTTTCCTATGAATCTTACAAACTTCAATATTAAAATATTAGTGGACATAAAACTTAAAATATATTTTTCAACTATTTATCTTCAAAATTTAAATTCCAACATTTATTAATAATATTAGTAATGAATCTAACACTAGAGAATATTTAATAAATAGTTTTGTTTTACAAACAATGTCATTAGTCCATTTAAGACCGTTTTAACTATCCAAATCTTGTATACATACAATGGAAAGATAAAAGACTTTTGTGGCGTCTTGAGGATAGTAGATTATTTCCTCCAATTTGATAGAGGTGTATCATATTCACAACTCAATGAGGCCTAGACTTTTAGATGTTCATTTTTTAATGAATCTAAATAAAACTTTGTAACTCACTAAACACTTATACGTCTAGGCCAAGCATTTGTGTGGGTGGTGGAAGAGGTAAATGGATATCAACAAAGTCATTAGCAATTTTGTTTCATTTACCATCATGTTCTATTTGTTTCTATATCATGTTCCTACATCACATGATCATACCTAAGACTCCTTGTCTTGTTATTATTCTAAAACATGTTTTAATGTAAAATATACATTGATATATCAGTCACACATATCTATGAACATCACATTCTCTCATTTATATGGCTATGAAATTTTCCTTCCAAATTTAAAAATATGAAATTTAAAGTTTACATAATTTTCACATATAAACTTCTTAACAAAAATGAACTATACAGATTTTACATAATCTATGGTTATGATCTTTTGTTCAAATGTATTTAATTCATTTATTTTTTACATACATGATTTTAATAGTTATATTTTCATATCATTCAAATTATAAACTTGTATTAGAGTGCTAAAAGGATTCTAAATGCAGGACTAGGCAATGATACTATTATTATTAGTATATATTTATAATTATCAATTTCGGATAACATGTCTATTTGTGACATTGCAACAATCCCACCTAATTATTCATATACCACTTGTTTTTAGATGAAAAAATAAATTAAATTAAATTAAATCAAGTCAAGAGAAAAGAGATTATTACATATTTTATAAGTCCATAATATTGCCACGCATATTGCAATGAAAATAAATCATTGTATTTTCATTTGCATATAATGAATTGAAATACAAATCATGAGTAGGGATCATAATTTTAACATAATAGTATAAATATTTTTCAAATTATAATTAGAGAGTAAAAAAAAAACAATCTCAACTCCTACATATATAATAATTATTTATCTAATGCTATAATTGATTATGTATCATTTCAACCACAATAACTAATAACAAATTAAACTAAATTAAATAAAATAACAAAAATATATTTTAATTCTGTTTAAAAAATGAAAAATTTAATCAAAATATTTCAAGCCTAAATACAAGACAAACAAAATAATTATTATAACTATAAATATCTAAAGAGATGTGTGTATTTTCGTCTGATACAATTCGATGTAGTTCAAATCAGTGAAACCGCTTGTAATATCACTTTCAATAATTCTTTACATACACACAGTACTATTGATCTTGCGGTACTCATATTGGCTCATTTTTCCTAAAGAATGGTGTTGTGCAGATGGGACAAGTATTGTGATTCTCGAGCCATGGCCAAATGCAGTGAGAATGAAATATATGTCAGATCATACAAGGAATCTCTCGAACTTTTTCTCCGAGAATAAAATCATCCCTACAAACTCCACAGAAAAGTTCATCATCAACATGAAAACCTGAAATTGCTACAATGGGCAGTGCATCTACAAATTCTTTCGCCTTCCTTTCATTCTCTACTATCTTCACGATTTTTTTCCGAAGAGAATCGAAGGTATTGAAAACCCCACGTAACCACCGAATATCAGCAGGGAGTCGATCCTCGTGAACTTCAATCAGGAGAAATTCAGAATAGAATGAATCGTGAAGGCTGTTAAGCTGTTCCAGACGACGAGGCAGAGCTTCACGTTCCATAAAACAATTTGCTTGCATGAATAACTTGGTGGCTTCGATACGTAAATCCCCCATGCGGCATTCCAGGCTTTTGCACCAGTCGGCAACTTCCTTTTCTTTGCAACCTATATTCTTCTCCTCCTGCATTGTTATAAAATTAATAGTGAGAAGATTTTCAATTTGGTATGCGAATTTGTGGAATGGATTGCAGTCATCTAGCAATATGTAGTGAATGAAGCGTCAGGGTTAGTTTCATCTTGCACCCTCTCAAAAGAGACGAACCGTTGATCCAAATGGTATTTGATTTATGGATGATTTTCTACCGGTGATGTTTACGAAAAGCTCCTAAATTTAAAATTCATTATTATATGTCCCTACCTTTATAGGCACCAGACTAATGTTTTCACATCCACTTTTATTATCATTTGTTTGTATTTCAAATATTAAAGGTGATTTCTAATGTTTGTTGGGTAGTGATTTTCATTTTTTTAAATGTCAAAATTTAAATTCTTGGTATGGGTTTTTACAATTTTAGTTTCAAATTCAATTAATAAATGTTTATCATACATATTAATTTGTATTTTGTGTTCATCTTAAATTTTTGTTACTATTGCAATTTGTAGATCTGGAATATATTTACTTAAATTCCACCTTTGAGTTAGGGCACTCAACATTAGAGGGATGCAACAAACACCCTCATCTTGGTAGTTTACTTCCTATGGATGGCATTGCTATAACTATTGTTTTTGCTTTCCTATTGGTTAGGTTTCTTTTGTGGAATGCCGAAGACAACCCAAGAAAAGCATAGAAGAGGATTTGCCGACTTAACTCAAAACATTCATATACAAAGAGTTGTGAATTACAACCCTGAATTTCAAGCACAATCTTGGGAGTGGAGCATTCGGCTCTATGTTCAATAGAACTCTACATGACATGCTTGTGGGAGTATTTCATTGGAACCCTACAAAAGTTGCAAAGTCCTGTTTATAATTTGTCTTTTTTGGGAGTAAAGTTGGATAATAGGGTAGTTTAGCTTTAAAATATATTATAATTCCCAACCCTGGAAAATGTATGTTTTTGATTAAGCAAAAATAGGTTTTGAGGGGACCCGAAACCTCATACATCATATCCAAAGATAGATCAATAAAGTATCTAGACCAGAATTAACAACATCATTTTAGAACGGGCTGCAAGAGAGAAGGACAACATAAACGCAATAGCCAGAGGAAAAGACAACCAAAAACTAGAGAGATACTGGTGAAAAAGAAACAAAAAGCAACCACCCAGCTACATGAAAATATTGAGACTATCAGTAGCCTCTTTCTCCAGCATTAAAATGGTCTTTGCAGCTTCCTTGAGGTCAAGAAGATCCCGAGGCATAGGAACCTACTGGAAAATTTATGTAATGGATGTGTAAAATGAATGATTTTTACTTTAAAATTGATTGAATCCCTAAAAAAATTGGAAATATTATTCTCTGAATTTTGTTTCCTTTTTAGGAAGGAATGGAAAACATAGAAATTTTTTTGAGCAAGCCATCAATAGCAATGGAAGCTCTGCCTGACAATCTATAGTAGGACATGTAGTATGTAGGTATAGCTGAAAGCACTGCCTTAACCATCTAAATCCTCCCAGCTTGTGAAAGCCACCTATTTTTCCATGAGTCCATTTTTTAGCCAACACTTGTGGATATCCTCCTCCCACAACCTATTGATAATCCTTCTTGCAAATAATGGAATGCGAAGCTATGTAATGGGAAATTCTCCCGGCGTGAAGCCCAAAATCCCTGAAATTTTAGAGCAGAGGCTGCATTTGTTATTTGTAAAATACACCATCGATTTGGTCATATTCATACTTTGTTCTAAGCCCAGTTCATACTCATCTAGCACTCTTCTCATGGTCCTCGCCTCCCTCTTTGAAGCTTCCCCAAATAGAATAGTATCATATGTGAATTGCGAATGGAAAATAGGTTCCAGACTCTCATGAATGGTGATGGCTCTCCAAAGCCCCAGTCTAGTTTTCTTTATAATACTTTTCCCCAAAACCTTTGCCATCAACACAAAAAGAAAGGCAGACAGGGGATCACCTTGTCTTAACCCTTTAGTATCCTGAAAAAAACCACATACCAAACCATTCACACAAATGGAGAAGGTGACACTCGTCATGCAGTGTGAGATACATTGCACCCAACTTTTATCAAAGTCAAATCTAAGGAGGATATCAAACAAAAAGGACCACCAAACTCTATCATATGCTTTACTGACATCTAGCTTCACAATCATACCTTGTTTCATCTCTGAGTGCATAGTATGGATAGTCTCCCCTGCCATAATGATGCTATCAACAATTTCTCTGCCAGGTACAAATCCGTTTTGTTCAAGAGATATCAAATTACACAAAATGGGATTTAATATGTTCACCATGGCCTTCGAAATAATTTTGTAGAGGGAATTGCACAGAGAGATAGGACAAAAATCTGACATCTAAGAGCAGTCTTGTTTCTTAGGAATCAAGGCGATCACCATGTGGTTGATTTCCCTAACAAACTTACATTTTCTTCTAAATTCCTCCGCCACCTTGAATATGTCCTCTCCCATGAATCTCCAGCATTTTTGAAAGAACTCCGAGGTAAAACCGTTGGGCCCTGGTGCTTTGTTCGGGGAATTGTCGAAGGTTGCCTTTTTTATCTCTTTCAAAGAGAAGGAATGCTTCAGTTGCTTGTTATCCTCCTCTGTCACCTCCCTTCCTATTAAGTCTAGTAATGAAGCGTTAACATGGATGTCACAGACTGCGTTAACCCCCAGGAGATTCTTGAAATGACTAACTCCTAAATCTTCTATAATATCCTCCTCTTCCTGCTATGTTCCTGAAACATCTTGAATGCAAAAGATCTTATTACAAGCTCTTTTTGATTTTATGGACGCATGAAAGAATTTCATATTCAAATCTCCTTCTTTAATCCAATTCTTGTGCACCTTATCTCTCCAATAAACCTCTTCTCTCTGGAGAAGCTCCGACAATTCTTCTTTCAACAATTTTTCTCTAACAAAATCCTCATTTGACATACCAACTAAAATCACCATATTATTCAAATCCTCCAATTCTTTCTCTATTCTTAATTTTTCCACAAAAATTTTCTTGAACGAACATTTGTTTGACTCCTTGATTTTTCCTTTTAATACATTCAATATTTTCAGAAAGCAGAAGCTCAAGGTTCCTAAGAAGATATTGCTTTCTTTCCACCAAGTCTCTAACTTCGGGAGAAAATCCTTATCTCTCCACCACATACTTTGAAATCTAAAACTCCCTTTTTTAATTTTTGTTTACCTTTTGAAGAAGCATCTGAACCGAGAAATGATCTGAAAGAGACCAAGGAAGAATGCAGGAATCAACATTGAAGTCTGAATCCACCCAAAAGAGTCTGACCAGAAATCTATCTAGTCTTTCAGAGATCCTAGAGAAATTTTCCCTCCTATTGGTCCTTCCATCCACACCACCTTCTTCTACTCCAGGACCTGGGTAAACATTTTGAGCTTATCAAAGTAGGGACGTCTGTTGTCCTTGAGTTCCTTGATCAGTTTCTCTAGAGCCTCATCGAATGCTGTCTAGTTCTCCGCAATTCTAGCCCATTCAAAGCCATCCTTCATCTCATATATGAACATGGTTACCTGACCATCCCTGAGGAAACACAACAGCTTCTCCCTCTCAACATTCATCAAAAAAAATACTCACACAACACTTTTATAACGTGTGAGTTTCTTAAAAAACCTACTAAGAGTCCTATAAGTACCTTGGAATTTTTCTTCATTTCTAAGCTTCCAAATAAACCAAAGTATGAAAGAAGAGAGAATTTGCCAAAACAGGTTAGCATCCTTCTCGAGGCCATGAATGAATCCAACAATAATATCAAGAGTACAAACATGTTCAGTAATGGAAATTCCAAACATAAGCCAGACCTCTCTTGCAAAAATGCAGTAAAAAAAGATGTGCCGCATAGTCTAAAGCTTCCTACATATAGAGCATAGGTCGAAGGCACCAATGTTATTCCTAATAGGCAGTCTATCCAACATTAGTTGCCACCTGAAGCATTTGATTTGAGGGAGGATGGGGGACTTCCATAGTTTCTCAAATGTTTTCTCCCAAGCAGATGTATTAAGGTCAACATACCAGAGGGATTTAATATGATCAATCACTGTGGTATCATGAGTGAGTAGTTTGTAGATAGACTTGGCTTTGACCTTGGAGAGGAGGGAGCCATCCTTCCGTCGAAACAAGAGGTATATGTGAGTGTCTACATCAGTGTTCCTAGGAAGATCTAGACAAGCACAAGCGTTTTTAATCATATTGTAGGTTCTCTTATGCAAGGGAGGGATGCCAAACTATTGCTAAGGTCCTCCCAGCTGATGAGATTATCATGTTCCAAGATGTCCATGAGGTATTTAATGCCTTTATTATACCGATTCCTAGTAGAGCAGCCTTGGGTTAAAGAGAGGGGTTTAGAGTTATGGTAGAGATTCCACCATATTGACCTTTCCCCATGCAGAGTATTATTACAGTCAATATTAGAGTTGTTAATAAGTTTATGCACATGCTCCCAGCTTTCCAGATGGATTTAAACACCCAAGTGCCTTGAACAAACACAGAGAATCTGCCTGCTATCAAATCACTAAAGGGGAGGGCTTTCCAAGATTTGGAAAACTTGGGGATGCCATTTTGTATGTTATTTTTGACAAGGATCTTCCAGGGTTCTTGTCCTTCCGGGGCATGAAATATCCACTTGGTAGCTAGGGAAACTCCTTGCATTCTGAGGTCCTTAAGTCCCAGCCCACCAAGTTTCTTAGCTATGTGGCACCAGAGCCATTTGACCGCATGGGCCTTTCTTTTACCCTTACCATCAGACCAAAGGAAGCGCCTGGTAGATTTTTGGATCTCATAAACTTGGTAGTTACTAAACATCTAGACAGAGGAGTAGTACAAACTATAGGAGGATAGGATTTTTTGGCAGACTTGGATCCGACCAGCCAGGGATAGAATCCTATTGTCCCATTTATTAAGTTTTTTGTCAATCTTTTCTTTGACCGAAATCCACATATCCTTGAAAGAGGCAGAGACAGAAAAAGGGATACCGAGGTACCTGACTATTTTATTGGGTCCTCCCCATGAGTATCCAATCTGCAGAAGCCAGTCTGGCGGTTCCTCATTCCACCAAAGCACGATAGACATCGAATTGGAGATACGAGCACTAGAGGCTCTGCCAAAGGTTGCAAGCTTTTGATTGAGGGAGTCAATGCTATGCCTAGAGAGCTCCAGGAAGAGCGCAGTGTCATCGACAAATTGTATGTTGACCAATTCAGAGTCATCTGGCATCTTAATGCCATGAAATTTAGTGGATAGGGTATCATCTCTTAGGAGTTAAAAGAAGGCGTCTGAGGAAATGACAAATAGAGTAGGGGCAAGGGGGCAACCCTCTATAATGGATCTAGAAAGAGGAATAGACTGAGAAAGTGATCCATTAACTTCAACCAAGGTGGAGACATCTTTGTGGAGAATTTGGATATATTTACAAAACTTGCTAGGGAAACCAAAGGCTTTGAGCATTATGAGGATGAAGTCCCATTCCACAATATCATAGGCCTTCTCAAAGTCTACAAGGAACATGGCAGTGTCTTGATTTGAAGTTTTGGCCCATTCTATAGATTCCCAGCTAGTGACAAGGTCCTCCAAGATATACCTTATTTTCATGAATCCTATTTGGGTAGAGAAGATGAACTTGGGAAGGATCTTTTCAAGGTGAGAGGCTAGGGCTTTGGCTAGGATTTTATAAGAAAATTCGAGGAGATTAATTTGCCTCCAGTTTTTTATGAGAGCTTTGTCCCCATCTTTTGGGATAAGGTTAACAATGCCCCTATTGATGGACTCCCCAAGGGTGCCACTATCAAATGCTTTGGTGTATATGTCATAAAGGTCTTTGGTGACCCACTCAATATTGGTTTTGTAAAACTCAGCAGGAAGTCCATTGGGGCCTGGGGCCTTATCATCCTGAAGAGCTTTAATGGCATCAACAATTTCTATCATAGAGATTTTGGCCTTGAGAGGAAGAGCTTCAGCCTCGGAGATTCTTTTTCGGATAATGTTACTGCACCTATTTCTAGCCCCTTTTGAGGCTTCACTATCTTTCGTAGTAAAGAGGGTTTTATAAAACATTTCAAAAGCATCTTTGATCTCATTGATGTTCAAGAGTTCCTTATCCTCAACTATGATTCTGTCAATTTTTTCTCTATTTTGTTTTTGTTTAAGGAGATTGAAGAAGACTTTAGAGCCTTTATCTCCAAATTTGAGCCAATTATTACATGCCCTGATGAGGGCACCCTTGATTTTGACCTGTTGATGTTTCCTAACAATGTCTCTAGCCTGAGCTACCCATTTTGCCAGGACAAAGGAGAAAGGATGTAATTGTATTTCATGCTCCAAGGAGTGGAGACGATTAGTGAGAGTTTTTTCCACAAACCTGAGATCCTTGGCTTTCTTTTGGCCTATAGTTTGGAATATTTTTTGCCAAGAGGAGACATTTCTGTTCCACCTGAAGGTGTGGGATTGCGGATGTTGAGAGTGCATGTTGAAGAGTCTAACCATTTTAATGGCAGTTAGGGTATCCTTATCATTTAGCAAGGAGGTATTAAGGATAAACTTCTTATTGAGAGGATTGTTGTTAGGGATGGAGTTCTTAGTATTGATGACAGTAATGATAGGGAAATGTACAGATAAGGTTACTGGCATAATAGCAACCGAGTTCCCCAAGTGGTTAGGGGAGAAGGAGAAGAAATTTTTATTAACATAGAACCTATCTAATCTAGAGTAAATTTGGCTGGGGCCTTGCTAAAAGTTGCACCAAGTGTAACATAGGAAAGAGAATTTAGATTTGCTTCCCTCAAAGGGGTCAAATAGCTGCATGTGTTGTTTAAATCTATCCTCGTGAAGTTTCTCTTGGCACTTCCATTTGAAAGGGATGCCCCCGACCTTATCATCTTGGTTTTCAATCATGTTAAAGTCTCCAGCCATGACCCAGGGGATACTTGGAAGGGGTGCCAACCAATTCCAAAGGGACACTCTTTCCCTATGATCATTAGGTGCATATATAGAACATACCCCAAAACAGGAGCCTTTGATATCCAAGGAGGCCCAAGCCACTCTGTTACAAGGGGAGACGCCCCTATCCCTAATGTGATTTGCCCACTTAGGGTTAATGAGGAGACCCACTCCACCCTTTCCCTTAGGATTATTGGTGCATATTTTGATCGCATCTCTCCAAATAAAATCAAGCGTAGTGTCAAGGGAGAACTCAACAGAGTTAAGCTCTTGAAGCATCAAGAAATACAGATGTTTATGACAATTCAGAAACCTCTTAATAACAAAATTTCTATCAGGCGACTCCAAGCCTCTAATATTCCATGAGATGTATTTTATGAGAAAAGGGGATTAAGAGGGACTATTTGGGAGACCATTTTGATCTCTAGACTTTTTCTTATTTTTTTAGCCAAAAGGCCTGCCTTTCTTTTTAGCCATGGAGGAACCTTTCATGAGGTCATCCTCTTCCTCACTAAGCTCAGTTAGCTCAATTTTACCATCTGCAATTTCTACAATGTTCAACCCAGGTACTTGGGAGCCTGGAAAGCCAAGGAGCATTGAGCTAGAATTAATGTCCTCTGGTCCCTTATTAGAATAAATGACTTCAACAATATGGTTGTCCTCTATTTCATTTAGCAGAGATGCAGTCACGGGGTTGGAGGTGTTAACATCAAGGGTAGCCTTTGCAAATAATGTGGATTCAGATCGTTTGGGGATCCTAGACCTGAGCACCATTTTTGCAGGGTTATCACTCATTCTAGCATCACCAACATTGCCATCACGCTTCTCTAAATTTTTACCCATATTTTTAACCAGGGAGGTGGTCAGAGTTTGTGAAGCTTTTAGTATGTCATCATTCATAGTGATGGGGTATTTGCTACTGTTAGTCAACTGATTAGTAGTTTGATCACCAGCTCGGATTTGATTTAAGGCGAGTTGTTGGGAATTCTTTCATCTCTACTTTCTTGATGTGACTGTTTGAAAACAATCAGAAGGCGAATCCTCAAAAAATTTTGTGGGAACGGAAGCAGGTTTGAGAGGTTCGGTAGTGGTGTCAACAATCATTGGATTTAATTCAACAGGGATGAGGCTAGGAGCCGAGCTTATGGAGGAATCATCTTTAGGGTTGGTATTGTTTCCAACAGAATGAAGGTTTCTTGGGTTAGGGATCGGATCCTTATTGGAGCTGGGGTTTTCAGATGTTCCTGCTAGGTTAGTGTTAGTTTTTTGTATCCTGCGGTTGATGATTGGGCAGTTCTTCCTAAGATGCCCTTCTTTTTTGCACAAAAAATAGGTGCTCAGTCCTCCAAGTATTTCAACAAGGAAAACAAATGTTTCATCACCGATGTTAAGGTTTAGCAGAGGAGGGATGTCAACCCCAAATTTAATGGATATAAGTATTCTTGCATCAAGATTAGGGACTAAATGCATTGTTTCATCAACCCGAATTATTCTCCAAAATGTTTCCAATACCTGGGGAAGAAAACGCCATAGGAAGGGAGGTACATCCTTAAGGATGACCGATCTAGGGCTTGAGAGTGCAAGGACTTCCTCATTGATGGCTTCTAAAAACTAGGCTAAGGAACGAAAGGAGGTGTTCCCAATAGTCCAGTATTGTCTTTTAAGAACTTCAACCTGGGATTCAAGATTATTAAAAAAGATAATATACAGACCTTTCTGGACTTGCCTACAAAATGAAATCTTAAACCCTAACTTAAAACTCCAAAGATTATGAAACCAATCATCTAGGAATTTCCTTGGTAGGCATTTCTCAATATTAACACAAGCGAAAAAAATTGTAGAATTGCTTAACCTAGTTTTTTTGGAAGCAATTTCTTTCAACATTTCATCGTTTGGCAAAATGCAGAAAGAATTTACGGCATGGTAGGGCTCTTACCTTCCTCACCGGGTCGTTCACCTCTAGGAGTCTTAAAAAATCTCACACTAGGGTGGACTGCATGGGCAAATGGAGCAACGGTCTCGGCAAAGGTTTTCTTTTGGTTTGAGTGAGCCTTCTCAGAAGGTTTAGTAGTCTCGGCAAATGTTTTTGTTTGTCTTGAATGAGCCTGCTCGGTGGGTTGAGGAGAATTAATGGCAGCGCCATTAGACTCAGGCTCCATTGGGAGGTACGGAGGAGTCACGCAAGCGACCAGAGGTGTGATTAATGGTTAGGTTAACTTGTAGAAAAAATACATTAAGTGTCAAGCAGAAAGTAAATGCAAAACAGTAATAAGGATACGGAGTAAATGCAAAACATTAATAAGGGCATGGAGTGAAGATGCAAACCACGTGGAGGAGATTAACTCCCCCACATCCTTGCAGAGTTGGCCATGTTAGACAATGCTAGTGATGTTGGAGAGCATGCAGTCCACAACAAACGCTCCAAAAATCGCTCCAAAATTCGCTCCAAAAATTGCTCCAAAATTCGCTCCAAAAATCGCTCCAAAATTCGCTCCAGAATTCGCAGTCCAAATATATTTCGTAGTCCAAATTCACAGTCCAAATTTCGTAGTCTAGAATTTGCAGTCCAAATTCACAGTCTGGAATTTGCAGTCCAATTTTCGCAGTCCAAAATTCAATCTATAGACAAGTAGGTCATGGAATTGCGAGATAAGCAGAAGCTACTGCGGCGGTGGTAGTAGAAAACGTCCCTCCATTCCTCTTTTGGGCACTGAAATGTTGGGGTTCGATTTCTTATTTTTGACTACCTTTTGCTTAGGGTTTAATCCTGCACATCTGCGTTTGAGGATCTTCTTCGCCTCTTTTGTTGCTATGTCCGCCAGACAATTTTCATGTTTTTCCTTCAAAAACTTGGGTAGTAAAACTTAGGTGTGGAAACATCGTTTAACATAGTGGGCAAGTGCAAGGTAATGAGTCACAAATTCACGGAAGTCCATGCGTTGGAAAATGCGCTCTTATAAATGGGGGCCCGTTTTCAAAAAATGGGGGCTCGTTTATGCTTCGGGCTCCCAAGCTAAAAGGTAACGGGGGTCCGAAGCAAAAAAAAATAGGCCCCCGTTTTGTTCTAAAACGGGGGCCCGCTTTTAAACAAAACGGGGGCCCATTTTTTAGAAACGGGGGCCCGTTTTGTTTAAAAGCGGGCCCCCATTTCTAAATGGCATTTTTCCTTTTTTTTCCACAAGCCGCCCTTGTTTGAAAATGGGGGCCCATTTTGTGGAAGTTGATTCCACAACCTGCCACTTGGCTCGGGATTAGGCCCAGGATAGGCCTGGGATGGCCACACCTAAGACATGGACCTGCAAATTCAAATCTCCATGAATGAAAGCACAAATATGAACTTCAGAAATAGTTTACGCGCCTCTAATCAGAGAATTTTTATACGAAATTAAAACCCATTTCAGATTATACTATCTAGATTCTAAATATGAAAATTTATTTAAAAATTGATTATTTTAACTATTTTTCATTTAATTTATACTAAATCGAGTCCATAAATTTGAAATATTAACTAATTTTGTTAATTTTATAGCTTTTTTATTTTAAAGAATTTTGGAAAAAAAATTATATGTCATCAATCTACACAAAATTCTTTTGTATTTAAAAAAAAAAAATCAAAAAATGTTAAGTTTACATCAAATTATGTGAGTCGTACACGTCAAATTTTTAAAAAGATAATTATGGCCATTAAAAAATTAATTAAAAAAAAAATATTAGAAAAAAAAATACAGAAAAATATGCTCATCAATCTTTAGTGTGTTAGAAACCATTTCCCAAAATAGTTTAATTGTGTCAAAAAGTGTGGGTCGTACACATGCATGGTATGGTCCTGAAACAGGCATTTTTAAAACATAGTTTTTAGAACTCCATTCAAAAAGTTATTTTTTATTATGTGGGTATTAAAATAAATTATATATTTGGAAAGTAAACTCAGAGGGCTATCTTTTATATTCCTGACTTTTTCCAAGATTCAATCTCTAAGTGTTTCAAAATTTAAGCTCAAATGAGACAAAATCTGACCTTTCCGAGCACACAGTTTTCAGAACTATATTCGGATTTCTAACATTCTTTATTGCTGCATATACAACTAATATAGAAGTCTATATATAAAGTTTTCAACACCTATATAAAAACAATTCTAATGATGGAAAAACAGAATTCTATAGAGCAAATTGTGGAGGTACGTGACACTTTTGTTAATAAGCAGTCACTGCTTATTTCCAGCCCCCATTTTCTTCCATGGCTTATTTTTAATTCATAAATAATAGTTGCTCCACCAAAGTAGGGAAAGATTCTAAATTATCCTTTTTTTCACAATTTTAAAGTTGCATGGGAACACTTAACTGCTTAAATTTAAGGAGAAATAGAGTTAAGCAGCCGCATGCGAACACAAGGTTAGCCTCTCTAAAAATGGAGGCTATTTTTCATTCGAATAACTAATGAAAAAACCTTAAAAAATCGTGGGTGTGAGATGCATGGCTGAGCTGGAGCTGCATGACCCAACAGCAGCATCAACTATCTTCAGGGTCTACAATAGGACTTTTGTGCTGGTCATTTAAATGTTGTGGCTAATTGCTTTGGATCTCTGGATAACTATTAATGCTAAGTAATACGGGTGCTAGATATTGGGGTGTGGTGTTTTGGTTTTTAGGAAGATTTGTGAGTTATAGTTAGGACTCGCTTGCAGTTGAGTACAATTATGTGGCACTTAGCTGTCTGGTTTGTGCTTTACTTATGTATATTTGTGGTGCTTGTTTTAGAAACCTAGCAAAGGAAACATATACACTATGTGCAGGAATTTGCGACAACTTTAGTTTAGAAACTACTGTAGAATGTGTTCTAGCATGCTTATGTCATAAGAATGACAGTGTCAGCATTGGTGCAATGATAAAACAATTCTCATACATAAATTTCTTTATTTCAAGCTTCGTTTATTCTTCAAATTCCTTTTGTTCATTACTTGCATAATTATTAATGTCTCTGTAGCGTCAAGAAAAATAAATAACAATCTATACTGACTGAATAATTATCAATAAAAATGCCAAGAAAAGAGGACAGTATGTTCCTTTAGGTGACATGAAATTAAGACAGCAAAACTTATAAAATTAGCATAATCCCTTTTGAGAATAGCTTAGATTGATAAAGACAAAGCATCTAAATGTGAACTAGTTTACAACCACAAGCCAGAGATGGCATATAGGGTACACCACTAAAACTTCTCCTAATGTGAAGTAGTTTATATTTGTTTTGAATTTATTTTGGCATTCAATTATTGATGGATATCTCTCAAATTTTTTACTATAAGTTTTAAAATTAATTAATATTGTCTTATACTAATACCTATTAAATTTTATCTTAATTATTCAAAATATGATCATAAATATAAGAAATATTTAATTTTAGATTGGAATTATAAACAAATTATTTTGGTTTATTAAGATTATTTACTTTATTTTTATTTAAAGATTATTATTATATATTTAAACGTTATTTTATATAACGCTCTACATTTACACATAGATGGATATTGTTATCTTGCTTAATTTTTTTCCTCATTAAATTGTGTAGGGAGGATGCTGATAATACAATACCAAATATTTATTCAGTAATTTGATTGCAAAAATTATAAAAATTATATAAATTATTAAGTATTTATTAAAATTAATAATATATATTTAATAATTAATGAATACATACTAATTTTGAAATAAATAAGAACTATTATGAAGTGAATACAATGAGCTTAAGATGGTGATAGTATTTATATAATCTATTTACCTTTATAATTTTAATATAGATTTTTTATTTATTTATTAATATTATTAAATGAAAATTGAAAAACATAATACAAGAACGAGTTAAGAATTAATTTTAATTGTTTTAAAGACTTTTTAATAGTCAATAATTATGAAAAAAAATAAATAATATTAAATTAAAAATAAACATTTTGCATGGAGTTCATGTGACTTGCACTCAAGTCGCATTCAAATGTTCCGATGCAAAGGAAAAAAACATGTTGAGAATATATTGACTTTTTTACAAAATCGGGTTATTTTCTAATCACTTCTAATGTCAACTGTAAATCTTACTTTTCCAAATGAATGATAAAGTATGTAAACTGCCAATCTCATTGTGCGTGCTAGTTACAAATAAATAATTACAAATCAAGAAAAACTTTAGGTTAACGTAAGCACTTGAGTACCACACTAGAAAAAGGAGAGAGAATTACGATAACAATAAATATCCAAACATATGCGTGTATTGTTGTCTCATACAATTCAATGTACTTCATAGCAGTAAAACCCGGACCAAATTCTAAGAAGATGGAGCATTCACTACTTGTAATATCAATTTCAATAATTCTTTCCATGCACACTCTACATTCGATCCTCTCGTACTGTTTTTGGCTGATTTTCCATAAAGAATGGCGTTGTGCAGATAGGACAAGTATTGTGATTCTCAAGCCATGACCAAATACAGTGAGAACGAAAGATATGTCCGATCATACAAGGAATTTCTCGAACCTCTTCTCCCAGAATAAAATCATCCCTACAAACTCCACAGAAAAGCCCATCATCAACATGAAAATCTGAAACCGTTACAATGGGCAGTCCCTCTACCAATTCTTTCGCCTTCCTTTCATTCTCCGTTATCTTAACGATATTTCTCAGAATAGAATACGAGCAGGGAGTCGATCCTCATGAACTTCAATCAGGAGAAATTCGGAATGTAATAAATTGTGCCGGCTGTTAAGCTGTTGCAGACGACGAGGCAGAGTTTCACGTTCCATTAAACAATTTGCTTGCATGCATACTTTGGTGGCTTCGATACGTAAATCCCCCATGCGGCATTCCAGGCTTTTACACCACTCTGCAAGTTCATTCTCCCTGCAACCCATTTTCTTCTCCTTCTGCATTTGTATCTCTTCACTTAAGTGCCTTTATCCAATTAGCGCTGAGCTGATTTTCAATTTGGTATGTGAATTTGTGGAATGGGTTGCAGTTCTGTGAGAATATGTAGTGAATGAAGGGTCAGCGATAGTTTCTTCTCGCGACTCGTCAAAACAGGTTGGCCGTTGATCGAAGCACTACTTAATTTAGCATAACTTTTCACCGCTTATCTGTACTAATTTATTATTAATTCTTGAAAAAACTCAACAGGAAACCCGTTAGGGCCAGGAACCTTGCCTTTTTTCATTTGAAACACAACCCCCTCAAGTTCAGACATTCATTTCAATAGAGACAAGAGGGGGAATACAATTCAAGAGGGCCGTCTCTTTTATCATAACTTCAGGGTCCGTTTTGGTAAACAAACTAGAAAAAAAACTGACAGCTTCCATAGCAATTTCTTCTTTAGATGAAAGATGAACCCCTTCTGAAGAAATGAGAGAGGTAATAGAGTTACCATACCTTTGAGCCTTAACAAAATTATGAAAAAAACCAGTATTTCTATCACCTTCTTGGAGCCAATCCACACAAGACTTTTGTTTCCAGAAAATCTCCTCACGGAGCTCCCACTCTTCTAAGTCCTTTAGAGCAAGGGACTCGGCCATACTGAGCCCCATAGTCATCCCTTGATCCCTAATTTGATGTGTAACCTCATCCAGCTTGGATTGAGCTGCCATCTTGTGTCTATGTAGGTTCCCAAAACATTGTTTATACCACCTCTTCAACCTGTATTTTACATGTTGTAATCTCTTCCCAAACGAGTACATATCCTGCTCGTGGGTAGGCACCCCTTCATACCACCAATCAACCATAAGATCCCTCAATTACTGATCACGAAGCCACATCAATTGAAATTTGAAAGAGGGATTTTTGGAGGTTCTAAAAGATGTAATGGAAAGCTTAATAGGCCAATGATCAGAACCCCTCCAATCAAGAATTTCTGAACTGGTGGACCACCTATCATGCACCCAATAGCAGGAAACCAAAAATCTATCAAGCCTTTCAAAGGTAGCCTCAACACCACTCCTCCTATTATTCCATATAAAGACACCATTAATTGGCTTCACATCAATGAGATTCAAGAGACCAATATTATCTCTGAGTAACTTTGAGGAAGGATCAAGCCTGAATAACCCACCTTGCTTTTCCTCGAAACTAGTAACAACATTAAAATCTCCTGCCAAAATCTAGGGGAGAAAAGGACCCTGAGCCCGAACAAGATTGATGTGAGCCCAAAGATGAAACTTACCCACAAAATCAGTAGGAGCATAAATATTAGAGAAGAGGCATCCTTCTCAAGTCTCAAAGCTAGAAGTGACCATAGAAATGGAGACCTACTAGTAAACAAACACAAAGGGGATACTTTCCTCGGGTTCCAAAAGCAAGCAACACCTCTTGAACTGCCATTAGAGCCCACTGCCTTCCAAAGGCCTTGGGGCTAGACTCGCAAAACACAACTAGCCAAATCATCCATTGAAAGCTTGGTTTCCTGAATAAAAACAACATCAGGAGACTCAGAGTCAATTAATCTGCGAACAACCTTTTGTCTAGGGATGTTGTCCAGCCCCTTTATATTCCATGAGAGCACAATCATTTATGTGGTTCATAGAAGTGGGAATCAATGGGCTTCACAAACCCTGACTCAACCAAAGTATAACCAATAAGCCTAACCTTTTCCTAATCCATTTTTCGTCCACTCCTTAAAAGTTTGTCTAAAGAACCCTTTTTGAGAGTCTTTTGCTACAAGCCTAAAACAAGTTGGGCTTTGTTACTCTTCACTGAACGTGAGGCCACTATAGTGGAAGGAGGAGTACACGCCATGACCACTGCACCTTCAGAGACTTGTGACTCACTAAGATCTTTTTTGTCCTGAACATGGGAAGGCAAATCCATAACCATTTGAACATCCTGTTGATTCTCCAAAGATAGGGCCCGAGACGAGAAAAATCAATCCCATAATAATCAATGCAACTATTTGTTTTGTTTAATTGTTGGATGCAGCAAACATCCTCATCTTGGCATTTTACTTCTTATGGTTGGCGTTGCTATAATTATTTAAACAAATCTTTAATGTTTTAATTAATATTATCTATGCATTTAATGATATAAGTATGTATTTAACCATATAAGTAATTTTGCTAAATTTTCTTGGTAAAAGATAGAACAAATAGTTATTAAGCGTAAATGGAAAATGTATTGTTATTTAAAGAAATGTTTTATGTTGTAACTAATATTTATATATGCATTTAGCCATATAGATAAATTTAAGAAAAATGGTGCATGCACAAGGGGTAGGGGCAACTAGGGCTGCACGAGATGTTGTAGGGGAGGAGGACAAAGGTGACCCAGATGGTGAGCAGGATGTCGTGGGTTCCTTCACGGTCCTGTTGCCGTCCCTTTTACCATTTCCATACTCTACACCTTGGTGGAGTGGTTGGTAGTTTCAGACTAAAGAAAGTGTTTTCCTACCATGCTTTGCCTGTCGTCGGACATAAATCGTTTGGTCATTTGGTGGACTATGGTGATGATGGCTCCCCGCGGTGTTTCTGGGGTTCCCTACAATGATGTGTCTCAGGATGATCTTGAGGGTGGGGAAGCCCCTTTCTGTGCTTATTCTCTCCTCCTTGTTGAGGTTTTGGCTTCTAATGTTTTGGGCCTTAGGGCTTTTTTGCCCGTTGTTGCTTTTTTTTCTGCCAAGGAGGAGATGCTCTTTCTAGAACTTTGGCTCCAGACCCTGAGAACGAGAGTGTTGTCTGCTCCCTCAAACTTTTTTGAAGACCTATTGAGGGCTTGTCCTCTTTAGCCCAGTCATGCTTTTGTTTGCAGATTCTACTGGTACGCCCTCTCTATTTTGCTGGGGTTTTCTCTAGCTTGCCTTATTGAGGTGGCCCTTCGTTAGTTAGAGGTGAAGAAGGACAGTGTTGGAGACAACTTCTCTCCTATTGAGGTGGAGATGAGTGTTGCCATAGAGGATTGGTGTTGCTGGCGGATAGTTGTTGTTTTCCTTTTTCTAGACTTTTGGGGTTTTAGAGGACATCCTTCTTCTAGATCTTTAGGTTATTGGGGCCTGCCAAAACCCTTTGTTCCAGCTAAGTGAAATGGATTTTTTCTTAAGTTGCTAGACTTTGTTCCGCAATTGGATGTTTTTCTTCTTGTTGGCTTTGCCATAGTGGTTATGAGTGCCATTGCTAAATCCATCTCTTCAAGCTGTGGGACCCTATTTTTTCTTGAGGCAAGGAATTTTCTGGTTCATGGATCCACACTTTCAAGCTCTCTTATATATTATGCTGTAGAGGTGGAGTTTTTCAGAGTTATTTGTTTACATGGATTTTCTTACTTTAATGCCTCTATTTCAGTCCAAGGTGGTTCATGGAGCCACTTCAAAACCCTTTTCTTGTGGTTATGTGTGCCATCTCAAAACCCCGGTCCAAGGTTAGAGAAGCCTTTCAAAATCCCCTTGTTTCTTTTCAGCATATTTTGTGTTTGATGTTTAATATTGTCTGGCTAGAAGCTAATAGTTTTCAAGGTACCATTTTAGACAATGATTGTTTTTGGTTATGGGCTAGGCTGGTTTTTTGGTGTCTAGAGTCTTTCTCTCAGGTTAAGGGAGTTGGAAAAATCCCTGTTGTTTGGTTGAGGGTGTATGTTAATTCTCATCACTATTTCTTAAGGTTAAGGTTGTAGCCTTTTCAGTTTGACCAACATTTTTTATCTTGATCATATCTTAAGTGTCTGGGTAGCTATTTCTGCATATGGCAATGCTGGTGTTCGGATGGCTTTTGTCAACTTAGCTGTGTTAGGGCTACTTGTTTTCATGGTTTGGTTTCTGTGGTAGCGTTGTTTTGTGGGTTCCAGATCCTGGTACAATCTGAGGGTTTTGGGTCCCTTCAAAACCTTCTGTAAGGGGTTTCAGGTCCCCTCGAAACCTATTTTCCGATTATAAAAAACCATATAGATAACTTTGATAATTTTTCTTTGTAAAAGATAGAATAAATAATTATTAAGAATAATTAGGATATGCATTGTTATTATTTAAAGAAATGGTTTGCACTATGTCTGTTACTTGCATTGTTTGCACCATGTTATAAAATGTCAACAAAACATGACTTTCTATTTGGATGTTTGAATTATGGAGCTCCGATAGACAAAATTTGGATGATGAAGAAGCTTACTAGCTTCATTTTTTTACAATATTATTTAACAAATAAATGCAATTTTACTATTTTTTTTTGCAAGCATATAAAATTGGCTAACAACTGTGTCATAACTTATTGAACCTACAAAAATTACTACGTTCTATGGAAAATTAAATATTTTCATAATTTACTGAGTCGTATTATTATTTTAAATGCATCTTGTTAAACTTAGAATGAGTTAATTAAGATGTAATTTCTCATATTTTTCATTTGAATGATCACATTTATTATGATCTGATTATTGAAGTTATTTTTATATTCATTTAAACATTTTAATTCACTTCTAGGTACTAATTTGTCCTAGTGATATCAATTTTTTTCATTACTGATTCATTCATCACAATTAATATATATAAATAGTTTTATAAAAATAGGTCGATAATATATGAGAGGAGAAAAATCAATCCCATAAAAATCAATGCAACTGTTTGTTTTGTTTCATTGTCAGATGTAGCAAACACCCTCATCTTGGCATTTTACTTCTTATGGTTGGTGTTGCTATAATTATTTGAAGAAATATTTAATGTTGTAATTAATAATATCTATGCATTTAATGATATAAGTATGTATTTAACCATATAAGTAATTTTGCTAAATTTTCTTGGTAAAAGATAGAACAAATAGTTATTAAGAGTAAATGGAAAATGTATTGTTATTTAAAGAAATTTTTTATGTTGTAACTAATATTTATCTATGCATTTAGCCATATAGATAAATTTAAGAAAAATGGTGCATGCACAAGGGGCAAGCGTAACTAGGGCTGCAGGAGATGTTGTAGGGGAGGAGGACGAAGGCAACCTAGATGGTGACCAGGATGTCGTGGGTTCCTTCACAATCCTGCTGCCATCCCTTTTACCATTTCCCTACTCTACACCTTGGTGAAGTGGTTGGTAGTTTTAGACTGAAGAGGGTGTTTTCCTACCATGCTTTGCCTGTCGTCGGACATAAATTGTTTGGTCGTTTGGTGGATTGTGGTGATGATGGCTCCCCGTGGTGTTTCTGGGGTTCCCTACAATGATGTGTCTTAGGATGATCTTGAGGCTAGGGAAGCCCCTTTCTATGCTTGTTCTCTCCTCCTTGCTGAGGTTTTGGCTTCTAATGTTTTGGGCCTTAGGGCTTTTTTGCTCGTTGCTGCTCTTTTTTCTGCCAGGGAGGTGATGTTCTTTCTAGAACTTTGGCTCTAGACCCTGAGAGCGAGATTGTTTTCTACTCCCTCAAACTTTGTTGAAGACCTATTAAGGGCTTGTCCTCTTCAGCCCAGTCATGCTTTTGTTTGCAGATTCTACTGGTACGCCCTCTCTATTTTGCTGGGGTTTTCTCTAGCTTGCCTTATTGAGGTAGCCCTTCCTTATTCAGAGGTGAAGAAGGACAGTGTTGGAGACAATTTCTCTCCTATTGAGGTGGAGTTGAGTGTTGCCATAGAGGATTGGTGTTGCTGGCGGATAGTTGTTGTTTTCCTATTTCTGGACTGTTGGGGTTCTAGAGGACATCTTTCTCCTGGATCTTTTGGTTATGGGGGAATGCCAAAACTCTTTGTTCCAGCTAAGCAAAATGGAATTTTCCTTAAGTTGCTAGACTTTGTTCCACAGTTGGAAGTTTTTCTTCTTGTTGGCTTCGCCATGGTGGTTATGAGTGCCATTGCTAAACCCATCTCTTTAGGCTATGGGAGCCTATGTTTTCTTGACGCAAGGAATTTTCTGGTTGATGGATCCACACTTTCAAGCTTTCTCATGTATTATGTTGTAGAGGTGGAGTTTTTGGAGTTGTTTGTTTACTTGGATGTTTTTATTGTAAGCCCTCTATTTCAGCCCAAGGTGGTTGAGGGAGCCACTTCAAAACCCTTTTTTTGTGGTTATGGGAGCCGTCTCAAAACCCCGGTCTAAGGTTAGGGAAGCCTTTCAAAATCCCCTTGTTTCTTTTCAGAATATTTTCTGTTTAATGTTTAATCTTGTCTGGCTGGAAGCTGATAGTTTTCAAGGGACCATTTTAGACAATGATTGTTTTTGGTTTTGGGCTAGGCTGGTTTTTTGGTGTCTAGAGTCTTTCTCTTAGGTTAAGGGAGTTGGAAACATCCCTATTGTTTGGTTGAGGGTGTATGTTAATTCTCATCACTATTTCTTAAGGTTAAGGTTGAATCCTTTTCGGTTTGACCAACATTTTTTGTCTTGATCATATCTTAAGTGTCTGGCTAGCTCTTTCTACCTATGGCAGTGTTGTAGTTCAGCTGGCTTTTGTCAGCTCGGCTATGTTAGGGCTACTGGTTTTCATGGTTTGATTTCTGTGGCAAAGTTGTTTTGTAGGTTCCAGATCCTGGTACAATCTGAGGGTTTTGGGTCCCTTCAAAACCTGCTGTAAGGGGTTTCAGGTCCCCTCGAAACCTATTTTCCCATAATAAAAAACCATATAGATAACTTTGATAATTTTTCTTTGTAAAAGATAGAATAAATAGTTATTATGAATAATTAGGATATGCATCAAGTTATTATTTAAAGAAATGGTTTGCACTATGTTTGTTACTTGCATTGTTTGCACTATATTATAAAATGTCAACAAAACATGACTTTCCATTTGGATGTGAGCATTATGGAGCTCCAACTGACAAAATTTGGATGATGAAGAAGCTTAATAGCTTCATTTTTTTACTATATTATTCAACAAATAGATGCAATTTTACTATTTTTTTTTCCAAGCATATAAAATTAGCTAACAAGTGTGTCATAACTTATTGGACCTACAAAAATTACTAGGATCTATGGAAAATTAAATATTTTCATAATTTACTGAGTTGTATTATTATTTTAAATACATCTTGTTAAACTTAGAATGAGCTAATTAAGATGTAATTTCTCATATTTTTCATTTCAATGATCACATTTATTATGATGTGATTATTGAAGTTATTTTTATATTCATATAAACATTTTAATTCACTTCTAGGTACTAATTTGTCCTAGTTATATCAACTTTTTTATTTAATTATTCATTCATCACAATTAATATATATAGATAGTTTTATAGAAATAGGTCGATAATATATGAGACGAGAAAAATCAATCCCATAAAAATCAATGCAACTGTTTGTTTTGTTTAATTGTCAGATGCAGCAAACACCCTCATCTTGGCATTTTACTTCTTATGGTTGGTGTTGCTATAATTATTTGATGAAATATTTAATGTTGTAATTAATAATATCTATGCATTTAACGATATAAGTATGTATTTAACCATATAAGTAATTTTGCCAAATTTTCTTGGTAAAAGATAGAACAAATAGTTATTAAGAGTAAATGGAAAATGTATTGTTATTTAAAGAAATTTTTAATGTTGTAACTAATATTTATCTATGCATTTAGCCATATAGATAAATTTAAGAAAAATGGTGCATGCACAAGGGGCAGGGGCAACTAGGGCTGCACAAGATGTTGTAGGGGAGGAGGACAAAGGTGACCCAGATGGTGACCAGGATGTCGTGGGTTCCTTCACGGTCCTACTGTCGTCCCTTTTACTGTTTCCATACTCTACACCTTGGTGGAGTGGTTGGTAGTTTCAGACTAAAGAAAGTGTTTGCCTACCATGCTTTGCCTGTCGTCGGACATAAATCATTTGGTCATTTGGTCGACTGTGGTGATGATGGCTACCCACGGTGTTTCTGGGGTTCCCTACAATGATGTGTCTCAAGATGATCTTGAGGGTGGGGAAGCCCCTTTCTGTGCTTATTCTCTCCTCCTTGTTGAGGTTTTGGCTTCTAATGTTTTGGGCCTTAGGGCTTTTTTGCCCGTTGTTGCTTTTTTTTCTGCCAAGGAGGAGATGTTCTTTCTAGAACTTTGGCTCCAGACCCTAAGAGCGAGAGTGTTTTTTGCTCCCTCAAATTTTGTTCAAGACCTATTAAGGGCTTGTCCTCTTCAGCCCAGTCATGCTTTTGTTTGCAGATTCTACTGGTACGCCCTCTCTATTTCGATGGGGTTTTCTCTAGCTTGCCTTATTGAGGTAGCCCTTCCTTATTCAGAGGTGAAGAAGGACAATGTTGGAGACAATTTCTCTCCTATTGAGATGGAGTTGAGTGTTGCCATAGAGGATTGGTGTTGCTGGCGGATAGTTGTTGTTTTCCTATTTCTGGACTGTTGGGGTTCTAGAGGACATCTTTCTCCTGGATCTTTAGGTTATGGGGGAATGCCAGAACTCTTTGTTCCAGCTAAGCAAAATGGATTTTTTCTTAAGTTGCTAGACTTTGTTCCATAGTTGGGTGTTTTTCTTCTTGTTGGCTTTGCCATGGTGGTTATGAGTGCCATTGCTAAACCCATCTCTTTAGGCTGTGGGAGCCTATGTTTTCTTGACGTAGGGAATTTTCTGGTTGATGGATCCACACTTTCAAGCTTTCTCATGTATTATGTTGTAGAGGTGGAGTTTTTGGAGTTGTTTGTTTACTTGGATGTTGTTATTGTAAGCCCTCTATTTCAGCCCAAGGTGGTTGAGGGAGCCACTTCAAAACCCTTTTTTTGTGGTTATGGGAGCCATCTCAAAACCCCAGTCTAAGGTTAGGGAAGCCTTTCAAAATCCCCTTGTTTCTTTTCAGAATATTTTTTGTTTAATGTTTAATCTTGTCTGGCTAGAAGCTGATAGTTTTCAAGGGACCATTTTAGACAATGATTGTTTTTGGTTTTGGGCTAGGCTGGTTTTTTGGTGTCTAGAGTCTTTCTCTTAGGTTAAGGGAGTTGGAAACATCCCTGTTGTTTGGTTGAGGGTGTATGTTAATTCTCATCACTATTTCTTAAGGTTAAGGTTGTAGCCTTTTCGGTTTGACCAACATTTTTTGTCTTGATCATATCTTAAGTGTTTGGCTAGCTCTTTCTACCTATGGCAGTGTTGTAGTTCAACTGGCTTTTGTCAGCTCGGCTATGTTAGGGCTACTAGTTTTCATGGTTTGATTTCTGTGGCAGAGTTGTTCTATGGGTTCCAGATACTAGTACAATCTGAGGGTTTTGGGTCCCTTCAAAACCTGCTGTAAGGGGTGTCAGGTCCCCTCGAAACTTGTTTTCCTATAATAAAAAACCATATAGATAACTTTGATAATTTTTCTTTCTAAATGATAGAATAAATAATTATTAAGAATAATTAGGATATGCATTGTTATTATTTAAAGAAATGGTTTGCACTATGTCTGTTACTTGCATTGGTTGCACCATATTATAAAATGTCAACCAAAAATGACTTTCTATTTGGATTTGAGCATTATGGAGCTCCAACTAACAAAATTTGGATGATGAAGAAGCTTAATAGCTTCCTTTTTTTACTATATTATTCAACAGGTAAATGGAATTTTACTATTTTTTTTTCCAAGCATATAAAATTAGCTAACAACCGTGTCATAACTTATTGAACCTACAAAAATTACTAGGATCTATGGAAAATTAAATATTTTCATAATTTACTGAGTCGTGTTATTATTTTAAATGCATCTTGTTAAACTTAGAATGAGTTAACTAAGATGTAATTTCTCATATTTTTCATTTCAATGATCACATTTATTATGATGTGATTATTGAAGTTATTTTTATATTCATTTAAACATTTTAATTCACTTCTAGGTACTAATTTGTCCTAGTTATATCAATTTTTATCATTAATGATTCATTCATCACAATTAATATATTTTGTATTTTAATCTTAGCTTAATAGAATTTGAATTAGACTTTGATTATCACTATCAAACAAGTATAGTATGTATAGATAATTCATCATTAAATTTTGATTCAAATTCAATTCAATATTAAACTATCAAACATACTTGCTCGCAATAAATATTTTTACAAATCAAGATTTTGTAAAGCATAACCAAGAATCCACCAACTTTACTATTAGGCATAAACAATGCATGGCAAGAACTTTGTAGCAATGCAACCTTGTTTAAATTAAAATTCTATCAAAAAATACTTGCTTTAATAGTAAGTTCATGGTGTAGGTATGTAGATTGTGTGACTCCAAATCTTCTTATTAAAATATAAAATAAAATAATACAAAATTCTTTCATTTTTATAAATTATTAATTTTAGAAATAAAATTTTCAATCTTAAAAATTTCTTTTAGAATTAATTAGTTTCATATTTTATTTTTATATATGAAAATACACATATACGTATATATGAATAAGCCATATATAAACTATACACAAATAATTTTAAAACTTTAAAATACAAATGAGATAAAATTTTACTTTTTAAAATTAAAAATAACAATGTATAAAGTTAACAAATGTTGGACGTGTTTTGTCACTATTTTCTTTCATGTTTTTTTGATTGAAGTCTTTCTTGAATATATGTTATATATATCCTTTATTACACAAAAATAATTATAAATTGTATATACATGTAAAAATCTTAAGAAAACATTCACATAGATTTTCAACAAGAAATACATACTACACTTATTTACACATTTGAGTAATATGAAAATTTATAATTATTGGGTTTTTAGGAAAAACATAGAAGATAGAAAAATTGCAGCTGCCAATATGTTTACATGTTTACCTTGCATTTAATATCTTTTGCATTACCCAAATATATTTTTTTTAGTGTATGAAAGACAAAATAGTCTTTGAAGGTGGTTTTATGACACTCCAAGATTTCTTTTATTTTGTTATTTGCCTCACATCCTCTTCACATCTACCAATTTTCTTACTCATCCACTCACTTTCTACTCACAATTTCTAGCATTAATACAAAAATAAAACCACGTGAGTTGTAACGGTGGTCTATACCCTAAAATAGATTATCTTTTTCTTCTTTTTGTACACAGTCTCTAAGCTCCCCTTCACACAGGCGCTTCCCTTTTCCCAAACTCCTATCAAAATCGAATTTCACTATATAATTTTTTTATGAGCACTATATATTCATTTCAACTAAATTATTAGACTAAATAAAATTTTTAATTAAATATATTTGTACAAAAAGTGATAATATATATCAAATATAAGATTATATGGAGTCTCTAAAATATTTTGTTACAGTTGAAAATGGACATTTAATTACATAACATATTGTCATTACGTGGATATACAAAATATATATTTTTATATACATAGTTTTGTAAATAATAATAATAATTTTAATTGTCACTGTATTCATCTAATATGTGGAAAGATATTAGAAGTTACTACAATGAATTTATCAATTTGATTGACATAAATTCTTTTTCTTTTTTCAATTCTTAGGTCCATTTTTAGCATAACGACCATAGCTTTTTATTATGGGTAAACCAAATTTAGAAGGAACCCAAAACCCTTTAAATAAATCTACCTATAAGATAATCAATACTAGCAACAATAGACCCACAACAAAAAAATGACAAACATGCAACAAAAACTAGACAAACAATGTAGACAACATACACTACTTTACCATACTTAAGATACTAGCAACTTCAAGCTCTTGTTGTATATGTTCTGATGAAGTTCATACAAGTTTTATATGTTCTTTTTCGCACGCACACATGCACACACGTGTGCGTGCGCGCATGTACATGCATACATGCATGCATGCATGTGTGTGTGTATTTATATAAGACCAAGCAACATAAAACACATTGAATGTGAAACCTTTATTTATTTTGCACCCTCCCTCTGGATTTTCTTTATTGCCATAGCCCTAGCCACCACTGGACATTTTGTGCCACAAGTAGCATGAGCTAGACTATTGGCCACCTCTTCAACGCATAACATTTTCTATATTTCTTTAGCAAAAAGAAGTCAAAGAAAATATTCCTTATTGTTTCAAGTTTCCTACAAATCTTACAAACTTCAATATTAAAATATTAGTGGACATAAAACTTAAAATGTATTTTTCAACTATTTATCTTCAAAATCCAAATTCCAACATTTATTATTAAAATTAGTTATGAATCTAATACTAGAGAATATTTAATAAATAGTTTTGTTTTACAAACAATGACATTAATCCATTTAAGACTGTTATAACTATCCAAATCTTGTATACATACAATGGATAGATAAAAGACTTTTGTGGCGTCCTGAGGATAGTAGATTTTTTCCTCCAATTCGATAGGGGTGTATCATATTCAAAACGCAATGAGGCCTACACTTTTAGATGTTCATTTTTTAATGAATCTAAATAAAACTTTGTAACTCACTAAACACTTATACGTCTAGGCCAAGCATTTGTGTGGGGGTGGGGGAAGAGGTAAATTGATATCAACAAAGTCATTAGCAATTTTGTTTCGTTTGCCATCATGTTCTATTTGTTTCTATATCATGTTCCTACATCACATGATCATACCTGAGACTCCTTGTCTTGTTATTATTGTAAAACATGTTTCAATGTAAAATATACATTGATATATAAAATGTGTTAAAAATAATGTCACTTACCTATCAATCACACATATCTATGAACATCACATTCTCTCATTTATATGGCTATGAGATTTTCCTTCCAAATTTAAAAATATGAAATTTAAAGTTTACATAATTTTCACATATAAACTTCTTAACAAAAATAAACTATACAGATTTTACATAATCTGTGGTTATGATCTTTTGTCCAAATGTATTTAATTCATTTATTTTTTATATACATGATTTTACTAGTTATATTTTCATATCATTCAAATTATAAACTTCTATTAGAGTGCTAAAAGGATTCTAAATGCAGGACTAGGCAATGATACTATTATTATTGGTATATATTTATAATTATCAATTTCAGATAACATGTCTATTTGTGACATTGCAACAATCCCAGCTAAGTATTCATATACCACTTGTTTTTAGATGAAAAAATAAATTAAATTAAATTAAATCAAGTGAAGAGAAAAGAGATTATTACATATTTTATAAGTCCATAATATTGCCACGCTTATTGCAATGAAAATAAATCATTGTATTTTCATTTGCATATAATGAATTGAAATACAAATCATGAGTGGGAATCATAATTTTAACATAATATTATAAATATTTTTCAAATTATAATTAGAGAGTCAAAAAAAAACAATCTCAACTCCTACATATATAATAATTATTTATCTAATGCTATAATTGATTATGTATCATTTCAACCACAATAACTAATAACAAATTAAACTAAATTAAATAGAATAACAAAAATTTATTTTAATTCTGTTAAAAAAATGAAAAATTTAATCAAAATATTTCAAGCCTAAATACAAGGCAAACAAAATAATTATTATTACAATAAATATCTAAAGAGATGCGTGTATTTTCGTCTGATACAATTCGATGTAATTCAAATCAGTGAAACCGCTTGTAATATCACTTTCAATAATTCTTTACATACACACAGTACTATTGATCTTCCGGTACTGATATTGGCTCATTTTTCTTAAAGAATGGTGTTGTGCAGATGGGACAAGTAGTGTGATCCTCGAGCCATGGCCAAATGCAGTGAGAATGAAATATATGTCGGATCATACAAGGAATCTCTCGAACATTTTCTCCGAGAATAAAGTCATCCCTACAAACTCCACAGAAAAGTCCATCATCAACATGAAAACCTGAAATTGTTACAATGGGCAGTGCATCTACATATTCTTTCGCCTTCCTTTCATTCTCTACTATCTTCACGATTTTTTTCCGAAGAGAATCGAAGGTATTGAAGACCCCACGTAACCACCGAATATCAGCAGGGAGTCGATCCTCGTGAACTTCAATCAGGAGAAATTCAGAATAGAATGAATCGTGAAGGCTGTTAAGCTGTTGCAGACGACGAGGCAGAGCTTCACGTTCCATAAAACAATTTGCTTGCATGAATAACTTGGTGGCTTCGATACGTAAATTCCCCATGCGGCATTCCAGGCTTTTGCACCACTCGGCAACTTCCTTTTCTTTGCAACCTATATTCTTCTCCTCCTGCATTTGCGCCATTTCTTCACTTCACTGTCTTTATACCAAACGGTTAGGTTAGAAAATTAATAGTGAGAAAATTTTCAATTTGGTATGCGAATTTGTGGAATGGATTGCAGTCATCTAGCAATATGTAGTGAATGAAGCGTCAGGGTTAGTTTCATCTTGCACCCTCTCAAAAGAGACGAACCGTTGATCCAAATGGTATTTGATTTATGGATGATTTTCTACCGGTGATGTTTACGAAAAGCTCCTAAATTTAAAATTCATTATTATATGTCCCTACCTTTATAGGCACCAGAATAATGTTTTCACATCCCCTTTTATTATCATTTGTTTGTATTTTAAATATTAAAGGTGATTTCTAATGTTTGTTGGGTAGTGATTTTCTTTTTTTTAAATGTCAAAATTTAAATTCCTGATTGGGTTTTATGATTTTTACCCAACCTAAATGTAATTTTTGAGACGAGAAAAATCAATCTTATAAACATCAATGCAAATTTGGGTTTTCTACTGCCATCTACTGTTTGTTTGTCGTTCATTTGTCGTTCACGAGGGATTGTTGGTATGGGTTTTTACAATTTTAGTTTCAAATTCAATTTATAAAAGTTCACCATACATATTAATTTGTATTTTGTGTTCATCTTAAATTTTTGTTAGATTGTTGGTATGGGTTTTTACAATTTTAGTTTCAAATTCAATTTATAAAAGTTCACCATTCATATTAATTTGTATTTTGTGTTCATCTTAAATTTTTGTTACTATTGCAATTTGTAGATCTGGAATACATTTACCTAAATTCCACCTTTGAGTTAGGGCACTCAACATTACAGGGATGCAACAAACACCCTCATCTTGGTAGTTTACTTCCTATGGATGGCATTGCTATAACTATTGTTTTTGCTTTCCTATTGGTTAGGTTTCTTTTGTGGAATGCCGAAGACAACCCAAGAAAAGCATAGAAGAGGATTTGCCGACTTAACTCAAAACATTCATATACAAAGAGTTGTGAATTACAACCCTGAATTTCAAGCACAATCTTGGGAGTGGAGCATTCGGCTCTATGTTCAATAGAACCATACAAGACATGCTTGTGGGAGTATTTCATTGGAACCCTACAAAAGTTGCAAAGTCCTCTTTATAATTTGTCTTTTTTTGGAGTAAAGTTGGATAATAGGGTAGTTTAGCTTTAAAATATATTATAATTCCCAACCCTGGAAAATTTATGTTTTTGATTAAGCAAAAACAGGTTTTGAGGGGACTCGAAACCTCATACATCATATCCAAAGATAGATCAATAAAGTATCTAGACCAGAATTAACAACATCATTTTAGAATGGGCTGCAAGAGAGAAGGACAACATAAACACAATAGCCAGAGGAAAAGACAACCAAAAACCAGCGAGATACTGGCGAAAAAGCAACAAAAAGAAACCACCCAGCTACATGAAAATATAGAGACTATCAATAGCCTCTTTCTCCAGCATTAAAATGGTCTTTGCAGCTTCCTTGAGGTCAAGAATATCCTGAGGCATAGGAACCTACTGAAAATTTATGTAATGGATGTGTAAAATGAATGATTTTTACTTTAAAATTGATTGAATCCCTAAAAAAATTGGAAATATTATTCAGAGAATTTTTTTTCCTTTTTAGGAAGGAATGGAAAACATAGAAATTTTTGTTAGCAAGCCATCAATAGCAATGGAAGCTCTGCCTGACAATCTATAGCAAGACATGTAGTATGTAGGTATAGTTGAAAGCACTGCCTTAACCATTTGAATCCTCCCAGCTTGTGAAAGCTACCTATTTTTACATGAGTCCATTTTTCAGCCAACACTTGTGGATAACCTCCTCCCACAACCTATTGATAATCCTTCTTGCAAATAATGGAATGCCAAGGTATGTAATGGGAAATTCTCCTAGCGTGAAGCCCAAAATCCCTGCAATTTTAGAGCGGAGGCTGCATTTGTTATTTGTAAAATACACCATCGATTTGGTCATATTCATACTTTGTTCTGAGCCCAGTTCATACTCATCTAGCACTTTTCTCATGGTCCTTACCTCCCTCTCTGAAGCTTCCCCAAATAGAATAGTATCAAATGTGAATTGCGAATGGAAAATAGGTTCCAGACTCTCATGAATGGTGATGGCTCTCCAAAGCCCTAGTCTAGTTTGCTTTATAATACTTTTCCCGAAAACCTCTGCCATCAACACAAAAAGAAAGGGAGACAGGGGATCACCTTGTCTTAACCCTTTAGTATCCTGAAAAAAACCACACACCAAACCATTCACACAAATGGAGAAGGTGACACTCGTCACGCAGTGTGAGATACGTTGCACCCAACTTTTATCAAAGTCAAATCTAAGGAGGATATCAAACGAAAAGGACCACCAAACTCTATCATATGCTTTACTGGCATCTAGCTTCACAATCATACCTTGTTTCTTCTCCGAGTGCATAGTATGGATAGTCTCCCCTACCATAATGATGCGATCAACAATTTCTCTACCAGGTACAAATCCGTTTTGTTCAAGAGATATCAGATTACACAAAATGGGATTTAATATGTTCACCATGGCCTTCAAAATAATTTTGTACAGGGAATTGCATTGAGAGATAGGACAAAAATCCAACATCTGAGAGCAGTTTTGTTTCTTGGGAATCAAGGCGATCACCGTGTGGTTGATTTCCCTAACAAACTTACATTTTCTTCTAAATTCCTCCACCACCTTGAATATGTCCTCTCCCATGAATCTCCAACATTTTTGAAAGAACTCCAAGGTAAAAGTGTCGGGCCCTGGTGCTTTGTTCAGGGGATTGTCGAAGGTTGCCTTTTTTATCTCTTTCAAAGATAAGGGACGTGTCAGCTGCTTGTTATCCTCCTCTGTCACCTCCCTTCCTATTAAGTCCAGCAATGAAGCGTTAATATGGATGTCACGGACTGCATTAGCCCCTAAGAGATTCTTGAAATGACTAACTCCTAAATCTTCTATAATATCCACCTCTTTCTGCCATGCTCCCGAATCATCTTGAATGCAAAAGATCTGATTGCAATCTCTTTTTGATTTTATGGATGCATGAAAGAATTTCGTATTCAAATCTCCTGCTTTAATCCAATTCTTGCGCACCTTATCTCGCCAATAAACCTCTTCTCTCTGGAGAAGCTCCGACAATTCTTCTTTCAACAATTTTTCTCTAACAAAATCCTTATTTGACATACCAGCTGAAATCACCATATTATTCAAATCCTCCAATTCTTTCTCTATTCTTAATTTTTCCACCAAAATTTTCTTGAACGAACATTTGTTCCACTCCTTGATTTTTCCTTTTAATACTTTCAATATTTTCAGAAAGCAGAAGCTCAGGGTTCCTAAGAAGATATTGCTTTCTTTCCACCAAGTCTCTAACTTTGGGAGAAAATCCTTATCTCTCCACCACATACTTTGAAATCTAAAACTCCCTTTTTTAATTTCTGTTTACCTTTTAAAGAAGCATCTGAACCGGGAAATGATCTAAAAGAGACCAAGGAAGAATGCAGGAATCAACATTGAAGTCTGAATCCACCCAAAAGAGTCCGACTAGAAATCTATCCAGTCTTTCAAAGATCCTAAGAAATTTTCCCTCCTATTGGTCCACGTGAATAAACCATTCTTTGGCTTTACATCAAACAAATAATTTCCTACCACAAACTCCCTAGAGTCTTCCATAACTCTCGAATTCATTCTCAGACCACCTTTTTTGTCGTCCAATTCCAGCAATGCATTGAAATCACCTGCAACTATGACTTTATCCTTATTAAGAGTAACGATTTTATCCGTAATGTCTTTCCAGACTTTAGCTTTATCAACTATTTTAGTTGGACCATAGACATTAAAGAGAGGAAATGACACACAGTCCTTCAAGCTGTGGACCACACCAAAAATCTAATACTCTGATTTCTCCAAATCTGAAACTTTAATGTTTTGAGGATTCCACATGAATCACAAACCCCTAGCAGAACCATTAGCTTCTTGAAAATAACCTTCCCATGACCTACAATATTGTAAGAAGCTAAGAGCTTTATCCATGCACATTTTAGTTTCTTGAAGAAGAACCACTTCACAAGATACTCTACTTAATGCTCGTTTTACCAAGTGTTTTTTGTCAGGGGCGGCTAGGCCCCTGACATTCCAAGTGGTGATTTTCATTTACCTCCAAGGTAGAGTCTATCTCCCTTGGCTTTCTTTATAAAATCCATGATTCTAATGATGCCTTTTTCCTTGGCTCTGTCTTCCCTCAATCTCCTATTGCTCCGTCTTCCCCTCAAGCCTTTAGATTTTCCAAGGAGAACACTGGTCGATTGGCTAATGCACCGTGGGTCAACATTGTCCAACTTATCTTCCTGCACAAAATCCGCATCCGAGCCTTTATCATACTCAAACTCTGTGTCTGATAAGCCTTTTCCTAGAGTCAAGAAGATACATGTAGGAGCGGGCCCCTTGTGATTACTAGCCGAACCTTCCCCACCATTGGCATCCATTACTATTCTATTATGCTCAATATGCTCTGACTTATCTAGGGTCTTCTCCAAATTGGATTTCCCCCCCCATCTGACATGGTAAACTACCAGATTTACCTTTAGAATCCTTAACTAGATTGAATGAGGTCTCATCACCTTTTGCCTCAGTGTGTTTACCATCGATTTTCAATGAGGATTCTGCAATCTTCTCCTTACTCCCTGATTGTGCCGCAAGAGGCTGCACCATCTTCGTAACCATTTTCTCAAGAGAGAGACCAACTTACACTTCCATTTTTTAATCAATTTTCTGAAGACCTTTCTGGCCTTCCTGACAAACAATTTGCAGCCCTTCTCTCCATACATCCTACTCCTGCATCTCTGACATTGACGTATCTCTTTTTCGATCTCCAATTGCTAGTGCCATTCAGCATTGGTCATTAGAAGAAATATACTTTCTAGGATACGCCTAACCATTTCTATTCTCAGTCTAGCATACTTGCATAGATCTGCTTCATTATCCACATCAACCTCTAGAAGTGTCCCTAACGTCCTACCAACCTTTTCTGAAAATCCATCACCCCAATATTCAATCGGAAGATCATACAATCTGATCCAAACCAGGTCAGAGTAATACACCAAAGGGATGGGATTGAAGTTTGGTGTCCATGGTTGTAGATAGAGAGCATGCTTATTGACTAACTTGTTCTGCTGGTTAAGTATACTATCTCTGACTAATTCTTCTTCGAACAAAACAACAAAAAATCCTTTGGGAATAAATTTAATAACTACCCACGAGCCCCAGTTACCTTCCACCCATTCTGTAATCACTTTTCTAGACTAGTTTAATACGATGATTCTTGCAATAACTACTTGGTTTTCCCAGAAAGATCTGTCTTCCTCCATTTCTTTTGAAAAGTCAATGGTAATCTCCTCGTTGGTGCCTGCTTGATGGGCCGCTGACTGCTTCTTCCTCTTGTTCCCCGATCCACCATTGCTGCCTAACTGATTTTGTAGAGCAACATCATCCTCCGCCATCTAGCTCTTGTTTTATCGAAATTTTGAAGTACATGCCTTTTATAAATATATATTTTTTAATTTATAGAATATTTGTAACAATGTTATCTAAAATAATTTTTTAATATCAATTTAGCCACCTTCTTTTAATTGTAATAGTTTCTTTTAACTTTTTTTTGTTAAACTTTAAAAGTATTCAATCTTATTATAATTTAACATATTATACATTTGCACCATCTTATGAAAAATAGTAATTACAAACATGGGAATACGTTTTAAGTAATAATGATATACACATCACTTAATTTATTTTATGCCACCATTGAATTTAAATTTAAATTAATTATAAATTATTTAGAAGTATTTATAATAATTACAATTATAAATTATGTTGTAATTAAATTTATTATTAATAAATATAATTATAATTAGGATTAAAATTAGAATTATAAGAAGAGTTAGTGTTAGAATAAGGGTTAGCAGCAAAGGTTAGAATTGAGGTTCAAACTATTTCTAAAATTAAGGTTAGAGTTTTAGATTAAGGACTAGAAATAGAGTTAAGAAAAAAATACGATTAAGATTGTATTTAATGTTATAATTAGGTGAAGTATTAGGGATACAATGCAAATTAATTTCAATATTAGTATTAGGGTTATGGTTACAACTAGAATTTAAACTGGGCTAGACATAAGACTAAAATTAAGGTTAGGGTTAAACTTAGATCAAAGGTTACAGGTTAAGGGTTTTAATATTTAGAATTCAAATAATAGAGATGAGTGCATTGTATAAAAATATCATGTTAAATTTTGAACTTATTAATTATTATTTTAAAAATTAGAATAATTATGCAATAACTATAAATGTTTAATTAATAAAACACCTTCAACTTTGAATAGCAATTTGTTCACTACATACTACAATTGTGGGCACTCTCTACTACATAGTTGCAATACATATGCCTTGAAGAAATATATTACTTCAAATTATTGTTGAAACCCATGTCCAGATTGATATGTTATAACTCTTCTATTAAATAAACAATTTTTTACTAAAAAGGCAAGTACTCGCCCCTACTTGGCACTTGTTTTTTATTAGTACTTGTGAGTGCTTAGTATTATTACAATCAGTTTAGTTTAATTGAGAGATATTAAATATAAGTAGCTTAACGTGTCACTTTTACTAATACAAAGAAAAGTGGAAAAAATTAAATGATATGACATAATAAATTTTATTAGGAGGCAAGTATGAGGTGGATATAGTCATATTAAATTGGCTTACATAATTATAAATATAATAATTTGACGGTTTAAAATAATAATTAGTAAGTTAATATTATATTTAAGATATAAATAATTTTATATAAGATATAATTTTAACATTTTAATTTAATAAGTGGAGTGGCCAAAGGAAATCTTGGGTCAGCTGGCTGTGGGGGAGTGGCAAGGAACCATTTTGGTTTGCTGGTCTCTGCGGTGGCACTCCCTTTGGGCCCCCAGACTAACCATTTTGCGAAGGCCAATGCTGCCTATATTGGGTTACGCATGGCGAGCAAGGAGGAGTTCAAACGGGTATGGCTGGAGAGTGATTCGCTTAACACCGTCAAATACATTATGGGATGTATAGTGCCTAGATGGACTATTTTAAAATTAATTAAAGATTGCCTTGAAATGATAGACGACCTGGAGGATTTCAAGATCTTGCAAGTTTTCCAAGAAGGAAACGAACCAGCTGATCATTTGGCCATCTTGGCAGTGGGTAACATGGCAGTTAAATGGTGGAATGGAGAGGAAACTTTCACGAAAACCTTGTGTGACCTGGCAAGAAATGATGTCAAGATCTGTGGCCTTTCCAATGAAATTTATGATTAAATATTATGATGGGATGAGAGCCATTGTGGTGGTTTTTTGAATTATTATTATTTTGAGAAGTGTTAGAACATTCAATTTGCCATGTTTATGGTTTTCTTTCCTCTTGGTTTTTGTGGAATCTCTTATTTGTTCGAGCTTTAGAATGGGAGGTGAGAAGAATAGGTTTGAACCCACAAGCTATGATAAGTGAGAGAAGAACAAGGAGGTTTGGGAGGAAATTTTTAATATCGGGATGGTTCATTTTTTGGAGAGATGGCATGGTCATTCGGCCATTGTTACGAAAAGCTTTGTTAAAGGGTGGAATAAGGGTGCGCTGACTGCCATTTGTGTGGAGTTTCAAGTTGATGAAAATCTAGTTGCCATTGTTACTAGTCTACATATGAGAGGCAAAAAATTCTATAGAGACAGGAAGTCGGGTGAGGAGGCTATTGCTTCCTTTTGTGATAAGGAGAAGCAAAGACTGAGGGTTATGAAAATGGTGAACGATGGATATAACAGGAAAGAGCTGATTTCCCTCTAGGCCGAGATGGCAAAATTTATCATGAGGTACATCACCCTGGATGGTAGATATGCTAGTATTTTTTCTCATCATTTTACTATCTTAAACAATTTTAGGCATGGTAAATTGATTTCCATTCCCTTTTATCTGGTTTTGTCCTTGGAGAGTAGTTTAGTTAAACATTTTGAAAACCAGGATAACCCTATGATTCATGAAGGGCTTATCTTGTTGATTATGGAATATGCCCAGGTGCATGAAGTGAAACCCTCCCCCAAGGATAAAACCCACATTTCCTCTTCTAACCCTGATGTGTAGTTGGTTTTTGATACATAAATAGATGAGGATGACAGTGGTACACCCATGGACTGACATGATATCAAGGATATGAAGGACCCTGATTATAGACCAAAAATAGAAGGGGAGTTTATGGTGACCCCGGGAACTAACATTAGCAGGAAAATAAATCCTCCAAGGTGGGCGACTAGTAAGTTCAATCTAGCAGTAGGAAAATGCAAGACCTGGAGCCACCCACCAAAAAGAAATTAGAACTTACCAAATCTAGTGGGTCCAAAGTCCTGGACCATGAGATTAGGTTGGATATCCCTATCAAGGTGGATGATGAGAAACAGGGGCATGCGATTAAGCTAAATAAAGGTGAGATAATGGAGGAGAGGGTGATGGGAAATCTTCTATTGGAGGCTACCAGAAGTTAGGAGAATTGTTGGAAGTGGGTGGAGAAGGAAATTGGATCCCTAAAAGATGGGATTAAAGGAATTGTCGACACTTTCATGGAATCCTCTGGGCCCAGTAAATCTGAGAAGATCGTGAGTATAATCCAAAAAATTTCTCAAGATGTGGAAACTATGAAGGTTAACTAAGTGCGCATAATTGAGAAGCTGCAATAGGATGTGAGTGAGATCAAGGAAAACTTGAACAATCTGGTGGAAATCAGTAGGCAGGGAATGAAAAATAGCGTTGATGGTTTGGAAAAGATTTAATTCCATGATGATTGATTATAGAACCAAGACCATCGCCAGTGACCCTCCCATGGGAGATAAGAAGAAAGAGATTGCTTCAGAGGGTTGACAAAGTGCTGCTGGTGGGAAGATTAGTTGCGGTCCATGTACTAGAACCAGGAGCTAGAGCTAGGGTACCTCCAAATTCATCATGGAGGACTTGGAGAAGATTAAGAGAAGTATTATTCAAAAAAATACTGAATTGATGCACTCTTAGTTGAGTGCGTGGTCCTTTTTTGGTTCAGCTTTTTTGTCTTTTGTTGTCGGTCTGTGTGGGGCTTATCCCCTATTCTGCTTTGTTTTTTGGTCTGGTTGGCTGCTAGCCTTGGTCTATAATACTTTGGGTTTCAAGTCCTTGTAAAACATGTTTATCTTTATCAAAAATATTTTAATTTAATATTATTATAATTTATCATTATAAATATTTTAATCAATTATACTACAACTCTAGGTTTAATTAATTATTTTTTTAATTTATAATTATTTGAAATTTTAAATAAAATCATAATTAACTAAGATTATTATAAATAAAATAATTAATTATAATTATAATTTTCTACAATAATTAAATTATAATTATAATCTCAGTTATTATTATTTATTATAATTGTAATTAAAATCAAAATCAAGATTAGATAATAATTGTTGTTATAAATATTCAATAATTAAATTACAATACTATAAAAAAGGCAAATATTAGTCACAACACTTATTTAATTTTATAAATTTCCAAATTTAAGTATTCATCAACTTATTCAAATCTATGCTCGTACAATTACAATACCGTTTTATTTTAATTTGCATGATATAATCGTATATTTAAAAACAAGGTAGCACCTTGAGTACCACAGCAGAAAAAGTAGAAAGATTTACGATAACAATAAATATCCAAACATATGCGTGTATTGCTGTCTCATACAATTCAATGTACTTCATAGCAGTAAAACCCGGACCAAATTCTAAGAAGATGAAGCATTCACTACTTGTAATATCAATTTAAATAATTCTTTCCATGCACACTCTACACTCGATCCTCTCGTACTGTTTTTGGCTCATTTTGCATAGAGAATGGTGTTGTGCAGATGGGACAAGTATTGTGATCCTCAAGCCATGGCCAAATACAGTGAGAATGAAATATATGTCCAATCATACAAGGAATTTCTCGAACCTCTTCTCTACAAATAAAATCATCCCTACAAACTCCACAGAAAAGCCCATCATCAACATGAAAATCTGAAACTGTTACAATGGGCAATCCCTCTACCAATTCTTTCGCCTTCCTTTCATTCTCCGTTATCTTAACGATATTTCTCAGAATAGAATAGAGAGTATTGAAGACCCCACGTAACCAGCGAATATGAGCAGGGAGTCGATCCTCATAAACTTCAATCAGGAGAAATTCGGAATGAAATAAATCGTGACGGGTGTTAAGCTGTTGCAGACGACGAGGCAGAGTTTCACGTTTCATCAAACAATTTGCTTGCATGAATAGTTTGGTGGCTTCGATACGTAAATCCCCCATGCGGCATTCCAGGCTTTTGCACCACTCTGCAAGTTCATTCTCCCTGCAACCCATTTTCTTCTCCTCCTGCATTTGCATTTCTTCAGTTAACTGCCTTTATCCAATTAGCAATGAAGTGATTTTCAATTTGGTATGTGAATTTGTGGAATGGACTGCAGTTTTGGAGAAAATGTAGTGAATGAAGCGTCAGCGATAGTTTCTTCTGGCGACTCCCCAAAACAGGCGAGCTGTTGATCCAAACAATACCTAATTTAGGCATAACTTTTCACCGCTTATCTTTATAAAGAGCTTGTAAATTTATTATTAATTATTGTCTCAAAATATTTTTAAAATCAAAATTCTTAAAGTGAACTGATTTACTTTTACATGTTTATTATTAATGATTATTTTATATTATTATAATTTTTTTAATTTATTTTTAGTTTTGTTTTCAAGAGGGCATTCATAAGAAAAGGAAAACAATTTATCAACATTTATACACAAGTTTAGAGTAATTAATTTTAGAGTAAAATAGTTTTTATTGATCATACTATTTTATTTTTTATTTATAAATATATACTAATTAAAGGATTTAAAAAAAAAGATAGTTGAGGAATTCTTTATGGATTATACATAGGAGATAGACTTATAAAATGTTATTAAGAATAAAGTATAAAATTGAATACTTATAAAAGGGAGTTTGTGGAATTATAAGTAAAAAATAAAAATTATGGTTAACTTCTCATTATTTGCAATTTTAAATTAGTTAGTTGTATTTAATCTTTGATTTATATCGAAGTTAGAATTCACTTAATTTAATTTGTTTTGTACTAATTTTATTTTAATTTTGATTTAACAAATTACAATTTTTTAAAATTAAAATTCTATCAAAAGGTATTTGTTTTAATAGTAAGTTCATGGTATAAACATCTAGATGGTGTGAGCCTAAATCTTCTTATTAAAATATAAAATAAAATAATACAAATATCTTCTTATTAAAATATTAAATAAAATAATTAAAAAAAATTATTTCTATAAATTATTAATTTTAGAAAGTAAAATTTTCCAACTTAAATATTTTTTTTAAAATTAATTAGTTTCATATTTTGTTTATATATATTAAAAGACACATATACATATATATGAATAGATCACATATAAACTATAAACAAATAATTTTAAATGTTTAAAATAAAAATGAATTAAAATTTTACTTTAAATTTAAAAAAAAAAGATACATAATCTTAACAAATGTTGCATATGTTTTGTCACTATTTCTTTTCATGATTTTTTTAGGTTGAAGTCTTTTTTGAATATATATTTTTTTCTTAATTTAGTAGCATATATATATGACAACTAGAAAAATATTTTTATTATATATATCTTGTATTGCATAAAAACAAAAATTGTATATACATGTTAAAATGTAAAGAAAACTTTTACATAAAGTTTCAACAAGAAATACATGTTAAAATGTAAAGAAAACTTTTACATAAAGTTTCAACAAGAAATACACTACATTTAGGCATTCTCAATTATAATATTAAAATTTATAATCGTTGGACTTTTAAGAAAAACATAGTAGTAAAATTACAAGTTTTCTTTTATTTTGTTATTTATCTCACATCCTCTTGACATTTACCAATTTTCTTACTCATCCACTCACTTTCTACTCACAATTTCTAGCATGAATACAAAAATAAAACCACGTGAGTTGTAACGGTGGCCTATACCCTAAAATATTTTATCTTTTTCTTCTTTTTAACACTTTCTCCGCTCTCTTTTCTTTCCTTTTCTAAGCTCCCTTCACATGCGGTTCCCTTTTCCCAAACTCCTATCAAAATCAAATTTCAAAGTATAATTATTTTATGAGCACTATATATTCTTTTCAACTCACAGATTAGTCTTAATAATTTTTTTAATTAAATATATTTTTACAAAAAGTGATAATATATATCAAATATTAGATCGCATGGAGTCTCTAAAATATGCTATTGTAGTTGAAAATGGATATTTAATTACATAATATATATTGTCATTATGTGTATCTACAAAATATATACCTCCATATACATAGTTTTGTTAAAAATAAAAGAATTTTAGTTGTCATTTTATTCATCTAATATGTGGAAAGATATTAGAAATTACTATAATGAATTTATCAATTTGATTGAAATAAATTTTTTTCTCTTTGAATTCCTAGGTCCTTTTTTAGCATAAGGACCATAGCTTTTTATTATGGGTAAAACAAGTTTAGAAGGAACCCAAAACCCTTTAAATAAAGCTACTTATAAGATAACCAACACTGACCAGCAACAAAACCAAGGAACAAAATGTTACAGAAAGGTAGACACAACAACCCATAGTAGAACTAGAGAACAAAAAACTACCTCAAAGGAAAGAAACAATAGACCCAAAGAAAAAAAATGATAAACATGCAACAAAAACTAAAAAAACAACATAGACAACAAGAACTACTTTAACATATTCAAGGTACTAGCAACTTGAAGCTCTTGCTGGTATATGTTCTACAAAGTTCATAAAAGTTTTATATGTTGTTTTTTGCTTCCATAAATTTATTCTTGCCTAGAGTCCTAGCATATATATATACATACACCCACGTCTGTGTGTGTATGTTTTTTTGGGATTGCCATAACCATGGCCACCACTAAACAATTTGTGTCACAAGTAGCATGAGCTAGACTGTTGGCAACCTCTTCAACATCCCGCATGTCATTCTCATGCCACTCCTCTCTTTATCCCAATAGAACCAAATTTTGTTCCTCATCCTAAATATTGTCCTCTTCCTCATCCTCCAAGCTGTCATCAATATTTATTAAATTATCAAAACTAAAATTAAAACATATTGTTGTAGCTAAGGAAAAAAATCAAAATAAATTGTAATCGTTGTTCAACTTATTTATAATTCTAGTAAGAATTTCTTTGTACTAGAATTTTTTTTGTTCCCCTAATCTTTCAACTCAAAACATAAAATTTTCTATATTTCTTTAGGAAAAAGAAGTCAAAGAAAATATGCCTTAGTGTTTCAAGTTTCCTACAAATGTTACAAACTTCAATATCAACATATTAGACAATAAAACTTATAATTTTCTTACCTACATAGTATAGGTTTATTGTATATGTATTTAAATGTTAAATATGATTATGTTCTAACAAATGAAAGTTTTTTTGATACCATAGTAGTGACTAAGTGGAAACTCCCCCCCCCCACCCTAATCCTCCTAATTCGATGGAGAAATTTTTTTCTAAAGTTTGGAAGCTCCCCCTGAAGTTCGAAGTCTTCAACAATAGTGCTAAAATCAAAAGGAAAAAGACTAAATGGTTAGCCCCAAAACCCCTTTGGCACAAACTGAACTTTGATGGGTCTACTCAAAATGTCTACCAAGCTGGAGGAGGAATCATCCGTGACCACTTGGGGAATACTGTGGCAGCCTACGTGGGCAACCTAAAGAACCATATTGTCACCCAGGTGGAGGGAATGGCTCTCCTATGGGGTCTGAGATTTGCCACATCCATTGGCATTAAAAATCTGGAAATTGAAGGTGACTCGTAGATTATTATGGAAGTGGTAAGTGGTAGATCTATTGCTGGGTGGAAAGTTGATCCCATTTTGAGGGATGCCAGGATTCTTATGGCTAACCTTGAACGCTTCACCATCTGACATATCTTTCGAGAAGGGAATGCGGCTACAGATTCCATGGCGTTGGTGTGAAGGCTGCAGAATAACTTACGATGTTGGAGGAACCCCAATCTGCTGCCAGTTACCACCAAGGTGATCTTGAAAACCGAAAAAAACAAGTCCAATGATGAACCCATATAACCATTACCAGATCAAGAATGCCAATTTTCAAATTTTAAATTTAGAAGGGAATCCCACCCATCATGGGCTCAGCCTGCCACGTAGTCATGGATGGCCTTGTCATCACTTCCAAAAGGGATTTATTAATGAGGATAGAAATGATATTGGGAAAGGCTATTTTCTAATTATAACCCGGACGGAGTTTATTGGTGGCGATAAAGACAACAGCTGGAATAAGTCTAATCATAGTGGCTAGATTAAGGGGCCACATGAGTATAGTAAATTTCAAGATTATGATATCTAGTTAGGCATAAGTTGCAATAATTACACCGGTTATTGCATGATTTTATCTCAAGACTGGGTTAGTTTTTCTCACAACTCTGCTCTTGCTCTGGTTTGGCTTTGTGTTTCTTCTACCCTGTTTCTCCTTTGCTCTATTAAGCTAGAGGAAACGGCTATGGGGGGTGACAGGCTAAGACTAGAACCCAACAAAACTAATGATTTTAAAGCCAAGCCGACGGTGTAGTTTGTCTGTTCTGAAGGCGGGATCAACAAATTTATAGAAAGCATGAAGGGGAATGATGAGAGATTGTCTAAGCAATTCGTGGCTTCCTAGGAGGATAGAAGGGTTACCATGGGGGGTATCTCCTTCAAAATAAATGAAGAATTTATTTCTCAAGCAATGGGTCTGTCTATGGAGGGGAGGAAATGGAAGAAACAAAGTCGCATTTCAGATACCACCTGTCTAAACCAGTCCTTTTGTGAAGGGGAAAACCTGGTGAAGAGGGTGGGTGGTTTCAACCGAGAGGAGCTTCTACCTCTGTGGGATGAGGTCTGCTATATTGTTATGAAATACTTCAGTCTAGAGGGAAGGTATGGAATCTTTTTCTATTACCACCTCCCGTTCCTTAACCACCTTAGAAACAAGGATTTCATCTCCATTTTGTTTTTCCTGCTTCATTCATCGGATTCTAATGTTAAGGATATTGGTGAGGCCAAGAAAAAAGGAAAAGACTTCCCCATTCTACACCAAGGTCTCATCCTTTGTCTCTACAACTTCCACCTTACCCTTTGTCCGCCCCGAACTATCTCCATCTAGAATGTGGCTGATAGCCACCCCCTGCTATTTCTATCATTAAACCTGATGCTAGCCCTCCTCGGCTTCCTGAAATTGGCTCCTGCAGCAGAAAAATAAAAAAACACCCTTCTAAGGATGTTAGAACCCCCAAGAAAGTTAGAATCCAGAAAATTGATTCCGATATGGAAATTACTAATGAGCCCAACACCCCTTGCCATTCAGTGAGTCTGGCCTCCAAACCCCCTGAAAAATCGCTCTAAGAGACCCCTCCTCTTCCCATGAAATTGGGAATTCAATCTCTTTTGAGAATGTAGCCCTGTTCCAGTCTACGTCGACCCCCCACTTTGTCAGCTCCACTCCTGCATCTGAAAGCCCTAAAAATTCTACGATTCCAGAGACTGGCCCCAAATCCGGAACAAATTCTCCCTCCCCGACCCTCAGGTTAGAGAAAATGATGGTGGTGGAGGAGGTGAGCAGCATAAAGGAGGAAGAAGAAAACAACCTCATGGAGTTGGGCAAGAAAGTGGAGGTTTTGTTGGATAATGTGCAGGAAATCACCAGTAGGATGGAGGCTCTGGAAAACAAGTTGCAGGACGTCTCCAAGTTTGCTTTGAATATGATGCATTGCTCGACAACCACTCTGTGTCTCCTAAAGGAAAATTCTATCAAAGGCAGAATCAAGGAAGATGAGGACTATAGCACCCTTTTTAAATTCCTCACCAAGGAATGGGATAGGAAGCTTCTCCCCAAGAGGAGCCATGGAAGAAAGAAATAGTTGGTTTTTATGTCTCAGAAGGTTGGCTTTTTGTTCGGTCCTAGCTACCTACGGGCTGATAGTTTCATTTCTTGTTTAGATATGAACTTATCCACCTATTGCCCTGCATGGCAAAGGTTTATTATGTTTATTATGACTTTTATATATCTATTGAACTTACGTAGAATGATCAGTTTTGATAGAGGTAAGTAAGAGGGCTGTAATTTTGTTGATGTTCTGCTGACAGTTGGCTTGCCATTGTTTCCTTGTTCTCTCCTGGGTCAGCGCCCTTGTTTTGGCTGCTACTAATATAAAAAACAAATGAAAAATAATTTAAATAAAATTTAAATTTAATGCTAAAAATATAAAAAATAAAATTATACAATATAATTAATTGTTTTATTTAGTTTTATGATAATTTTTTGTATGTAAGTAACTATATTTCAATATATTTTTTTATTTTTATTAGTAGTTGTCTTGGGTTAGCATTATTGCAATTAGTTTAATTTAATTAATAAAAATAAAATGTAAGTAACTTAACATGTCACTTTTACTAATACAAAGAAAAAATTAAATGATATGATAAGCTTTATTAGTAGGAAAGCATGAGGTAAATATAGTCATATAAAATTGACTTATATAACTATAAATATAGTAAGTTTAAATTTTAAAATAATAATTAGTAAGTTGATATTATATTTAATATAAAAATGATTTTACATGTTAAAAAAATGAAGAAATTAAGTGAAAATCAAATATATATGTATGAAATATATGGTAGATCCTTGTTGATATATAAAAAAGCATCCAAACCCTTTTACAGTTATACAAAGATCATTAGCGACAATAATAATTTTGACATAATATTATAAATATTTTTTCTCACTCTAATATGTAATGGAGGTGTTTCTCGTATTATACAGTATAAATTTATTGTATAGGTTCTTAAATATTAAATCTTATCATATTCTAACAAATCCAAAACTAGCTTACATATATTTGATTTTAATCAAATATATATATAATACGTCGAGAGATATCCTTCTCAAGGTGCCTATTAGAGTTTGGGGTACATGATAAAAATAGGCGCCTCGAGAAGGATATCTCTCAGCATATTATATATATATTTGATTAAAATCAAATATATGTAAGCTAGTAGCAGTCGTAGCGCAACATGGGAAACATTAAAAAAATTCAAAATAGAACTATATAATATTATATAGTATGTTTCTATTAAAATAAATTATATTATTATATTATTACGCAAAGATGTATGAAATTTTATATATCTATTTAGACTATTTTTTAGAATATATATGTGTTGCAAGATCAAAGAAAATACTAAAATCTAAGATATATTAAACTCTATTTAGTGATAATATAAAACTGTATTTAATCATGAGTATTATGGTTATGGTTAGCATTAGGGTTAAGGTTAGTGTTATGGTAAGGGTTAAGATTTACATCATGGTTCAGGTTAGTTTTATGATTAGGGTTAGGGATAATGTTTAAATTATGGTTAGATTAGGGTTCAAGTTGTAGTTAGGGCTTAATTTGAGTGTTATTTTTAAGCTTAGGGTTACATTATGGTTAGGTTTCAATTATGGTAAGATTAGGTTATTGGTAGGCTTCAATTAGGTATAGATTAGGGGTATTGACAAGGTTGGTGTTTGATTATGATATGGGTTTAATTATAGTTAGGGTTAGTATTATATTTCAATTTGAGTTAGAATTAGGGTTATTATTCAATTAAATTAGAGTTAGGGTTAAATTATGTTTAGAGATAAATTAGGTTATGGTTTTGGGGTAAAATTGAAATAGGATTAGGTTTCAAACCGATATATGTATATTATCTCATTTGCTAATGGAGTTATAGATTACGTTTTTGGTTAGAGATATAGTTAGATTTAGGGTTATTATTAGGTTAGGCTTCAGGTTAGGGTTAGGGTTAAGATTGTAGTTAGAGATATTAATAGAGATAGAATAAGTTTTGGAATAGATTAGGATAAAAGTTCAATATGGGTTAGGGTAGAGTTTAGTGTTAGAGTTAGGGTTTAGGATTGTGATTAGTTAGAGTTAGGGTTAGGGTTAGGGTTAGGATTATGATTAGGGTTATGCTTAAGTTTATTGTTTACATCATGGTTGATGTTAAGGTTAGGTTTAGGAGTATGGTTAGGCTTAGGGTTACGGTCATAGTTAGGATTATGGTTAGGGTTAGGGTTTATATCAAGCTACAGCCAGAGTTAAGGTTAGGATTAGGGTTAGGGTTTGGATTCAGGTTAGGGTCATTATTAACATCATGGTTAGAGTTAAGTTTAGGATTAGGGTTAGCATGATGATTATGGTTAAGGTTAGGGTTTAAGATTAGGGATAGGGTCAGCGCTATGTTTGGGTTAGGGTTTAGAGTTAGGTTTAGGATTATGGATAAGATTTACTCTTAAGATTAGGGATGGGTTTTGGGTTAGGGTTAGGGTTAGGTTTAGAGTTTATTTTTAGGTTTAGATGATTGGTGCATCCTAAGGGTTGTAAAGCCATTCCCTATTTTTAGTGTTAGGGTTTAGGATTATGATTAAGTTAGGTTAGGGTTAGAGTAAGGGTTATGATAAGGGTAATGGTTTAGAGTTGTGGCTAGGACTATGGTAAAGGTTATAGTTTACATCATGGTTCGGGTTAGGGTTAGGGTTAGGGTTAATGTATTAGTATTATAGCTAGGGTTATAGTTTACATCATGATTAGGGTTAAGGTTAAGGGTGACTATTAGGATTAAAGATAGTGTTTACATCATGGTTAGGGTTAGGTTTAGTGTTACCGTTATGGTTAACATTTATACCATGATTAGGGTTATTGTTAGGATTATGAATAGGGTTACAGCCTAGGATTATGGTTAGGTTTAGGGTTCAAATCATGGTTAAGGTTAGGTTTATGGTTTGGGCTAGGGTTTAGGATTAGGATTAGGATGATAGTTAGGGTTTATATCATTGTTAGGATTAGGGTTAGTCTTAGGGTTTGGGTTATAGTTAGGTTTAAGGTTATAATTATGGTTACTGTTAGGGTTAGGATTTACATCTTGATTAGGGTTAGGGTTAGGATTAGTATTACAATTTATTTAGGGTTTAATTACAGTTAGAGTTAGCAATAAAATAAGTATCGAAGCACCTATTTGACTTTAAGATTTACATCATTGTTGGGTTAGGCTTAGGGTTATTCTTAGGATTATTTCTAGGGTTAGGATAATGGTTAGGGTTAGTTTTATGGCTAGGGTTATAATTCTACATCACGGTTAGTGTTAGGGTTAGGTTTAGGATTTGGGTTACAATCAAGTCTAGGGTTAGAATTATGGTTATAGTTGGGGTTTAGGGTATGGTTTAGGATTAAAGTTTAGTGTTATCGTTAGGGATTGCATAGTGGGTAGGGTTAACATTTACATTAGGGTTAGTGTTAAGGGTTAGAGTTAGGATTATGGTAAGGGTTTACATTATGGTTAGGATCAGGGTTAGTTTTAAGGTTATAGTTATGGTTAGGATTAGGTTTTAATTTATGGTTGAGGTTATGGTTAGGAATATGATTAGGGTTGGGGTTTAGGATTATGAATAGAGAAATGGTTAGTGGTAGGTTTACATAATGTTTAGGGTAAGGGCTAGGATTTAGGTTAGGGTTTACAGTTAGGATTTAGGGTTAGGCTTAGAATCATGGTTAGTTTAGGGTTAGGTTTTGTGTTATAATTAGTGTAACAAGGTTTAGGGTTAGGGTTACATTTTAGGGTTATGGTTAGGCTATCATTAGGATTAGGGTTAGGGATATGATTAGGATTAGGTCTAGATCATGCTTAGGATTAGGTTTAGAAAGCAATTTAGGGTTAATTTATGGTTAGAGTTCAAATAGGGTTAGATTTATAGTTCAATAGGGTTTATGGTTCATGCACAATGATGGTTAGGGTTAAATTTAGGTTAGGGTTGAAGTTTAATTAGGGGGAATATTTGAGTTAGGGTTAGAATTAGAGTTAATTAGGGTTTAATTAGGATTAGGTTTAGTATTATAGTTAGATTTAGTATTAGGATTCAAACAGGGTTAGGGTTGTAGAATAAAGTTTGATTTTAAGGTTAGGGTTAAGGTTTAATTAGAGTTATGGTTTATCTTACCATAAAGATTCAAATAGTGTTGGGGTTCAATTTAGTTTAGATTAGGGATAGGGTCAAGGTAAGTTTAAGTTTAGGGTTAAGGTTACTTTAGGGTTGAGGTTTAAGTTTAAGATAGAGTTTAATTATGGTTTGGATTAATTTTAGGGTTAGGTTATCATTTAAAGGTTCAAATACACTTAGATTAGGGTTATGGTTAATGTTAGATTACAACTACAGTTACTATTGTAGTATAAATATGGGGGTTATGGCTAGGGTTCAAATAAAGTTTGAGTTATTGTTTAATTAACATTATGGTTCAAGCACAATTAGGGTTAGGGTTAATATTAGCTTAGGGTTGGGGTTCAATTAGAGCCAAATCTTAGAGTTAGGGTTTAAAGGTTTATAGTTAATTATAATTAGGGTTCAATTGTAGTAGGGATTGATTGTGATAAGGGTTTAATTATAGTCAGACTTAGGATTTGAGTTTAATTAGGGTTAGAATTTGGATTATTATTCAATTAAATTATTGTTAGGGTTCAATTTGGAGTAGTATTAGAGTTAAGACTTGATTAAAAAAAAATTGTATTCTGAACAATCACGCTTTGATTTTTGTTGAAATTTCATAGTCATGTCCTCTATTTTTTGAACAATTGATCAAATTGTTCAGAAAATTTCAATAGATAATGTTGCCGATAGATATCCTTTGTAGGTGCCTATTTGACTTTAGGATGTAAATTGATTAAATTAAAATTTAAGGTATATATGCTAGTGGCAGTCAACATGGAAAAAATAAAATAAATCAATACATTATTATATAGTATCTTTTTATTAAAATAAACTATATTGTAATATTATTGCATGGAGATATATGAAAGTTTATATATCTATTTAGACTATTTTTAATAATATATATTTATTGCAAGACCAAAACGAATACCAAACTCTAAAACTAACCCTAATCCTAACAATAAGGGTTCAGTTACAGTTAGGGTTTGATTATGGTAAGGGTTTAATTATAGTCAGAGTTTGAATATGGTTAGTTTTTTATTATACTATAAATTCTGGCTCAATTAGAGATAGAAATAGTATCATGATTTAATTATATTAGGGTTAGTGTTAAATGAAGATTAGGGTTTTGGCTAAAATTCAATTAGGGTTATAATTAAGTTTAGGGCTAGGGTTTAATTATGCTTAGAGTGTTCAAGTTGTAGTCAAGGTTTAATCATAGGGTTCTCTTTTAGTTTAGGGTTAGGTTTTAATGATTAGGTTGCAACTACTATAAGATTAGGCTATAATGATGGTTACTATTCTAAGATAATGTTTGGGATAAGGGTTGGGGTCAAATTATGTTTAGGGTAAATGTTATGTTACCATTAAGCTTAGTATTGTAGCATAAATTTTGGGGTTATAATTAGGGTTAAAATATGGTTCAAGTTATAGGCTAATTAGCATTATGGTTCAACCACAATTAGGGTTAGGGTTAATATTATATAAATACTATTTTTAATTGGCTCAATATTTTGAAGAGATATTGGGATTTTTTAAAATTAATATTATGCTTAGGTTTGAATTAGGGTTAGATTAAGGTTCATGTTGTACGTAGGGTTTACTTCTATGGTTATCTCATTAAGTTTTCGGTGATATTAGGGTTGCCATTCAATTAGATGAATTAGTGTTACGGGTTAAAGTTATATTCAGTCAGATTTAGGGTTTGATTATGATTATAGTATGATTATGGTAAGGTTAAATTATAGTTAGGGTTAGGATTAGAGTTCAAATAGGGTTAGCATTTGATTATGATAAGGGTTTAATTATAGTTAGGGTTAGTATTACATGCAAATTAGGTTTAAAATTAAGGTTATTACTTAGTTACATTAGGGTTAGGATTGAATTAGGATTAAAGTTCCATTAGGGTTAGAGTTTGGCCTAAAATTCAATTTGGATTAGGGTTTGATTATGTTTAGATTAGGCTTCCAGTTGTAGTTAGGGCTTAATTCATGGGTTATAGTTATGTTTAGGGTTAGGTTATAGTTAGATTTCAATTATGGTAAGATTAGGTTGTGGTTAGGGTTTAGTTAGGTCTACATTAAGGATAAGGTTTGAGCTTAAGACTGGGGTTCAATTAGGAATATAGATAAGTTTAAGGTTAGGTTAAGTTTTATGTTCGGTTATAATTAGGGTTACCATTGTAAAAAAAATCTTGGGGTTAGGATTAGGGATCAATTAGAGTTAGTGTTGGGATTAGATTTAATGCTCGATAAGTATTTGATTTAGTATTATAGTTCAATTAGATTTAAATTATTAAAGGTTAGGGTTAGTGTTAGATTCAATCAGAACCCTAGTAACTATTATATCAATTCAACATACAAAAAAATGACTGTTTTAGAAAAAAATACATTAAATAGGTTTTGTTTAAAAATAAATATGTTTAGGTAAGAGAATTTAGAACAAAAGCACACCTTCCATGGAGGAGTCAAACATAAATGAATACAAAATAACTTATTTCTTAATTTACCATGAGAACCAAAATACTGACATCTTATTCATTTCTTTTAAATTATTACATTATAATAGAAATTAACATGCATGATCAATGCATCCAAAACTATCATATAGGATTAGGGTTATAATTCGTGGTAACTTTTAATAAATGTTAATATGGTTTATTATTAAGAGTTAAAATTAGATTTCAATTAGGGTTATAATTTTAATTAAGATAAAGGTTAGCATTCAATTTCAATCAATATTATGGATACAATTCAATTTATTGAAGGGCTAAGGTTTAATTTGGTTTAGTGTTATAGTTAGGGCTAGGGTTCAAGATTAGGGTTCAATTAGATATAGTATTAAGGTTTAATAATATTTAAGGTTATGGTTTATTTTGGTTTAGTGTTAGGTTTAAAGTTCAATTTGATTTATTGTTTAATTAAAAGTTTAGAGTTAAGGTTTAATTTGGTTTAGAGTTAGGATTGAATTATGTTTATTGGTATCAAAATAGAAATAAAAGAAAATAAAATATAAATATATTTTTAAAATAACAAACACATCCATAATAATGAATTGTTGATTGTTATTTTTTTAATTATGATTTTTTTAGATTGAAAGTCTGTAAACTTTGATAATGTAATTTTACTTTATTCACAGAGTTTTTAAATGGAGATTAGAATTAGTGCACAAATTTTTTCAAGAATACCCATTTTTTTAATCAGTGCAACTATTTTACTTTTGATGCCCCATGTCCAGATTTATCTGTAAACAAAAACTCAACCATAAGGATATTGCAAAATAAAGCTAATAAATCCATTTACAGATAAAAATAATTCTAGAAATGCATCATATCAATGTTTTTAATTATACCATGAAATACGATGTTGAAACAACACAAATCAGATGGTGAAAGAATTCACAAATCAGATGCTTAAATTGAAGATGCATTCATTTTGCATGTTCAATTTCCTCCTGAATGCTTAATACACAAATACCTAAATCCCGATCGCTCCATTTTAATATAAGTAAATGTCTTTGCACTTCCATGTGTTAATGTCTTGGCACTACCATGCATTACATATTCTCCATTTGCATACTTTTCAAATTCTACACTTAAACACTTGTATAACTGCAGTTTGAAATTGTTTCAATCAGTTCAAATCTGCATTTAGTAGAAATGATTAGCGTACTTTCTCATCATTGTTATTGCAGCTTGTGTGATTACTATCATGAGCTTAACTTTGATTACTAACTAAATAGAGATTAGTAAATACTTGCAACTTTTTTCTTAATATTGTTGTATGAACACTCGGATGGTGGACACCTTTTCCTCATTCATGATTTCCATAAATTCTTGATCTCATTGTCTATTTGGTCAGAGATCTTTTCCGCTATTAGACTATCAATCTAGAACTCACAAGTAGAGAAAAATGTTGTGAAGAGAAAAAGAACAACAAAAGTACATTAATTCACAAATCCATTAAATTGTGTTCCCTTTCCTATGATAAGAACAAATTTGAAGCATTTGTAAGACATAATCACAAACTCAAAAATGCCTAAGCTAAGAGAATTCATCATAAATCAAGAATATATCTGGTGAAGAATTCAAGGTCAAGCTTACTATTTTTCTCAAGAAGTTAGCAGAATTTTGGCCAGAGCATTCCAGTGACGGGGATTGGAACTGTGATTTTAGGTCCAAAATAAATGCGATTGTGAAAAGATATGAAAGCTAGAATTTCTTTTAAATAGATGATAGCAAGATGGAATGGTTGGTCTTCCACGATAGTAACATAACAATTAAAATATAACGTCAGCTTTTATAACGATAGACAATTCACATTCCATAAGATGTCAGTTACTTTGGTTTCTTTTTCAGTTTTTTTTAGTGTATACACAGATGCCTTCACTCCCCCTGGGCTGCAGCTGTAGGAACACCTCTCTACGTAAAAAACACAAAAATGGACAGATTACAAACCAAAAATATCATTCGTCGCAGTCCCATCAAAATATCTAAAAGAAATACGATAAGAAAGAAATAAGAAATACGTATACACAGAACTTTACGTATGCGTATTTTCAAACCCAAAACAAATACCAAATTATTCCCTCACTACGACAAGGAGGAGAAGAAGCAGCAGCAGCAGCAGAAGCAGTTGTGAAGTTCGGCACAGTTAAGCTAGCAAAGGTGCTTAGTTCGAAACCCAGCAACACCAGAAGAATCTAGGAACAGCAAAAGCCAAAGGTCACCGGTTCGGCCAGCCTTAAACAGCACACACTAAGCTTTGACCACTTAGGTGGCTGGTGTGGACCCCTCCCAACTTGTCTGGCTCCCCGTTCTAAGTTTCCGTTGGCAGATGTTCTCCTTTCCCATTCAAACAGTCCCGTTAACTTTCGAATTCAAATTCGCTTCCCGCCCAGAACTTCTTTGGAGGCCTGTGATCACATAAAAAGGAACAGTGTACCCATCTATTTGTCAGCGTACTCACGTCCTGTGCCCAAATGGTAGCTTTGGAACAGGGTACGGACATCCATCGAAGCATATTGGAAGGGGAATTATATCAGATATTACAGTTCAAAATGCTCTGGTAGTGGAAGCACAAACAAGCCATCTGAACTGGTTGACCGGCTGCGTCAAAAAAATATTATCTCATGAAATGCTACGATTGGCAGGTGTAAATCCAGATATGGACAATTATTTTTTAGTTTATTTAATGATGTTATTAAAGATAAATGTTTAGGCATTCAATTTGAAGATCTCAAATTAAAGATTTCTTATTTTGTTGATTGTAATGACAATTTATTTTATTATATTTCTATAGGTTGTAATTTTTCCTATGATAGTAAATTAGAGATTGGACCTTCACATAAAAATCTTACTAATATGAATATTGATAAAAAGAGATGTTTTCTTATGAATGAAGGAGCTTCTTATCTTGGTAATTTTGTAGAGCATGGGTTAGAAATACTAGTTATTGATGGTGCAAATGATGTTGAGATTGTTCTTTAAATTCATCAATTAAATATGTTGATCCTAACCATGTTGATTGTGAAGAGGTTTTGAATTCAAAACAAAATCATTGTAGAACTTATTTGCAAGGACAGTTCTATTGTAGATTTTTTTTAATGAAAGAATTAAAATGGATAAAAACTCTAAAATCCTTAACTCTTTTTTAGCAACATTTCATGTAGATTTACATGATGCTTGGATTGAAGGATTGAATTTTATTTTTGAGTCTAAAATGAAAAAGTTTTTCAACATTTGTAATGGTAATATATTACAACTTTCTATCCACAAGTTTGATAAAAATGCATGTGATAGTGGATCTATTAATTTTACATGAATCATGACCTAGCTATTGATAAAGATATTTTTATGTCAACTAAAATTTCTAGATAAAACAATGGAACATGCCATGATGTGGATGAGTTGCAATATATATATGAAGGTAAGTATCAATGTGATGCAACTCAGATTGAAGGGGTGCCCTTGTCTTAGCATTTTTGTTTTGGTGGACCTATGTATCATGATAAATATGACTTAGTTGGAATTTATTTCATCTCTACTTTTTTTCAATTTCATTCTTCTAAATCAAAGCTAAAATTTAATTTTAATAGGCTAGACCTAGTGTACACTAAGGTATTCCTTCAACATAGTTCTTATAAAGACTTTGAATTTTATATGGAAGTAATATATTATGTAAATTCTCATGATAGATCTTGTCTAATGGACTATGAATGCTTTCATTTCTTAGGTGGTAAAGGAGATCTAATTGATCTTTTTGAAACCTTATTTTGATGTAGTCATCTTATTTTATTGGTATAAAATATATTATGATCAAAGTGTTCTATAGAAATTATCTTTCTTTGTAGTCATAAAGATGAAGCTAACATTTGGTATGTGTCATGGTGTACTAACATTTCTTTTTAGGGTGAACTTAAACAAGCTTTTATAGATAGATAGGTACCAAAATAAATAAGAGAAGGAGAAAGAGACTATGAAGGAAGAGGAGGATAAGAAGGATAATAATAGTCAGAAGATTATAGAGAAGGAGAAGGAAAATGAGGAGGAGGATGAAAAGAATGAGATGATGAGTAGGAAGGAAAGACAAAGGGTAACATTTTATGAATTTAAGCTTCAAGGAAGGAAGATCTAATTCTTTAATTTCATGCATTTATTCAAAAGGAAAATGTTATTATTTCTGTAATTCCTACAAGCAGTTATAAATTGTTTTGCAAAAAGAATGGCCAACCAACTATAAATAAAAGCAAATAAATCAAGGATAGTCAAATAAAGGGCAAGAAAAAAATCCAAAAATGAAGCTCTTTATGGATAAATATGTTTTATATTTAAATTATAATTCTTTAGATATTGATGGATTGGATCTATTTCTCTTAGATATACTTGGTTAGAATCATTTGGACAACGGAAATTAATGTGTAGAATTTTATGAAGATTTGGTATAGAAGGAAATAAAAACTATATTGTAGGATATTACACCAGTAAACACAAAATAAAGTTCAAGGTAGAGAAATTTTAAGAACATAATGAAGAGTACACCAAAGAATCGTATAAAAATAAAGATTGAAAAAATATTTCCTACATGAGCTAACAAAATAAGTTGCAAAAAATGGCGATGAATTAAATAGGGTTATAGACATATAAAAGGTACAATATATAAACATCCACATGATTTTGAGGTGAAAGAGTCATATAAGAAACCAACATAGAGGCATGATACTAAATGGAATAATTAAACAAATCACTAGGGATCAACATAGAATCAACATACACCTACAAAAAATATTGACATTAAATAAAAATTGAATGGCTAAATTTAAGGTGATTATCAAAGAATAACTATGGAAATAATAGAATAAAATAGAGGTTAAAATAATTATCAAGCCCTAGATATTTCTATCATCAAGCTAAAAATATTACAAAGATCACCTATGGATAGTTTGATAATAGGAAATTCCATCATACTTGTAATGAATTTTAGTGGTCTTACTATTGACTTCCTACCATGTTTGATAGTTGACACATGCAAAAGAGAGATGGAATGTAATGCATATACAAATATTATATTATATTTTAATAGGTGGATAGAGATGCCAACATTGACACAGATCCCTTAAGTTGGCTATATTAGGTCATGTCAAAAAGTTGTATAATTGATTAGATTCGGTGATGAGTAGGCCTACATTTGGATTAGTGATTTACTCTCCCATTATGTTATTATGAAGTATACATAAAGGAGGTAAATATCATTGTAAGGATAAGTGAAGAGTATGATGTGTACTAATAAATCTTGGAGATATAGTGTAGATTAGATTCTTCTAAAGGGAATTTGGTGGTGTTCACCTACCTTACATGGGCCTATTCTATTTAGGGATATTTTAGATATTAGAACAACAATTCCAAGCAAAAGAATGATAATCAAATTAATGGCAATCCCAAGCTTATCATGTAAACCTGAATTATCTATACTATGCATACCATTAATATGGAAAAATAACCATCGTATTGATTGATGGGAATGGACTACATTTAGAGCAATATCATCTAGAAATGGGAAGGATCGCATGCCATGTATTTAGGGACTTGTCACATCTAAAAGAATCTATGCTTATTGTCTTGGATTGTTGAGCCTTAAAATACTTGGCAATTATATTTTATTTAGATGAAACACTATTGTTATCAATATAATGCACTCCTTTAGAGATTACATTTAGTCTCTTAACATTAAGTTTTGGGAGAGTTTTATCCTTTAGTGTTTGACTAGAATATTAGTAGAGATAAAAATTTATCAAGATGAGTATGAATTTTTTATGTAGTTAGAGCATTAAATTGAAAAACAATGAAATAAAATACTATAACTTGATGAAGAATTTAAAATAACTAGTACTCCAAATTGTGAGAAAATTGAACCACACTAAATACCAACCACAAAATAGACCAATAAGTGAATAATAAACCTAACATATAAATTATAAATAATATATTCAAATCTTAACCAATACATATTAAATTTCATACATATATATATATATATATATATATATATATATCTTAATCTTCTGTTATAAAAAGAATATAGCCAAAAATTATAAACTAAGTCCATAATATATATAAAGAGAACCTTTCATTAGAAACCAAAATAATTGTATATCTTAAAATATTTTTTGTTCAAATGCGACTTCCAATTCTTGTCTCCTATTAAAATAATTTTAGTTGAGAATTTTATAATGTCAAAATCTATTGAAATCTACAATTTAATTTTAAATTTTAGATATAATAAAACACTATAAAAGAAGGGAATTCTTTGTTTATTATTGAAAATGGGTTGATAAAAGAATAATTTTATCCTATATGATAGAGATACATATATGGAAGTAGTTCCAATTTATCCTCAATATTAAGATATATCAAGATTCATCTTTGAAGAATATGATCAATAAAGAGACCCATATCACTTATTTTTCCTAACCAAACAAAAAGTCCTTACCACTGCTTGTTCTACATTCAATTACTTCTAATGGGGTTAGTTTCGCAATGCAAGCAAAAAAGTAATAGTCCCAAGATCATCACTTAAACTTGAATTCTCTATATAATACAGGTCAATAGGAGGGAGTAATAACTAGTATGATGGGATTGGCCTACATTGAATAGCCATGTCATCTAGAGATAGGAATGATAGCATGCCATGCATTGGGGACTTATTATAGCTATGCTAATCTATGATTCTTGTCTTGGAATGTTGAACCTTAAAATGTTCAGTAATTTCTTTACGAGATTACATTGATTGTCTTAACATAAAGTTTTGGAAAGGTTGGATCCTTTAGAGTTTGGCTATAATATTAATTAAGATAAAAAGATATTAAGGTGATTAAAAGTTTTTATGTAATTAAAACAGTGTATTAAAAAATAATGAAAAATATATTATAATTTGACAGACAATTTAAAATTAACATTAGATTAAATGATCAAAAAATAAATCACATTAAACAATTAAAAAATCTATTTACAAAACACAATGAATAATGATTTCCAACATACAAATTAAAAATGATAAATTCAAATCTACCTATTAAATTTTATCAATTGTGTAGTTAAATTTTATCAATTGTATACACATTTTCTATTATGATATATAGCCTAATAAAAATAGAAAAGTAGAACAATCAAAAGAATTATATATTTTATTCTTTCTTGTTCAAATGCCACATCCAATCTTTATTCTACTTGAAAGATGCTTGTCTACAAATAATTACAGTTGAGAAGGTTATAGTAACAAAATCTATTGAAATATATAATTTATAGATTAGAAAAAAGGAAGGATATATATCACAAACTTTGTGGGTGAGCTTGCAGCAATTGAATCCAGATTGCATATGAAGCCATCTATTTCGGTAGTTTGTCTTGCTGAGAAATATCCAATCTCTGGTCATCCCCATCAATGGTATGAAACCATTTATTTAAAAAGAGATTGTGAATACTATGATAAAACAAAAATGAACGATATAATGAAACTGTTGCAGCTGGATTTTCACCAAAACTAAGCTTGTCCATTCCATTTATTGTTTGTTTTACCCCTTTTCAACGAGTCTGCAAGACAAGTGAGACCATGGATAATTTTGAACTATCAAACAAGGCTTAATTTTCATTAATTTTAAACTATTTAACCTCCCTTTCGAAAGAGATTGCAGACTATCAAGTAAGGCTTCTTTTTCCACAGTTTAAATGAGCAAAAATGAAAAAATTGAAGAAAAAATCATAAACTGTTATAGCTGAAATTTCAGCAAAACCAAACTTGTCCAAAGGAGGAACGACATCAACTGGTGTGGTCTGTTCTCTATGAAGTTGATTCGGCTTTGCATGTCCATACCCTGTTCCAAAGCTCCCATTTTGGTGCAGGTTTGGAGGACACTGATAAAGGTCGCAAAGTCTAGATTTACACCTTGCAATTGCATTTGGCTGAAGGTTTCTAAATCCTTTACAAACGTATTTTGTACATATCTTGCAATCGTAGTATTCCATGAGATCATATTTCTTTGACGCAACCGATCAAACAGTTAAGATGTCTTGTGTATGCTTCCACTACCAGAGCATTTTGAACTGTAATATCTGATATAATTCCCCTTCCAATATGCTTCGATGGATGTCCATGTTCCAAAGCTACCATTCTGGCACAGGCCGTGAGTACGCTGTAAAATAGACGGGTACCCTGTTCCTTTTTATGTGGTCTCAGGTCTCCAAAGAAGTTCTGGGCGGGAAGCAAATTTGAATTCGAAAGTTAACGGACCTGTTTGACCGGGAACGGAGAACATCTGCCAACGGAAACTTAGGAACGAGAAGCAAGACAGGTAGGGAGGGGCCCACAGCAGCCACCTAAGCGGTCAAAGCTTAGTGTGTGCTGTTTAAGCCAGCCCCACCGGTTCGAGACTCGGCAAGATCAGAACCAAGGGAGAAAGCAAACACAGCAACCATGTTTCGTGCGACGAACAGCATAGTGGGGCTGCTGAACTTTGTGACATTCCTGCTGTCGATTCCCATTCTGGGTGGTGGAATTTGGCTTGCCACGCGCAACAGTGGCGATTGCCTTCGCTTTTTGCAGTGGCCCATCATTTCCATCGGCTCTGCCATTATGCTGCTCTCATTGGCAGGCTTTGTGGGCGCCTGCTTTTGAGTCACTTCTTTGCTCTGGCTTTATCTCTTCTTCATGCTGCTCCTCATTCTCGCTTACTTGGGATGTATCATTTTTGCCTTTGCAGTCACTGGTAAAGGCGAAGGCCACCCGGTAATAAACACCGGCTTTAGTGAGTACAAGCTTGAGGATTTCTCTCAGTGGATGCAGGACCGCGTCAGGGATTCCGGTAGCTGGCATAATATCAGGTCGTGTGTTCGAGATGCTAAGGTGTGTAAGAAGCTCGGTGATAAGACGATGTATATGGGCGCTTTCGGGTTTTATCAGCAGCATTTGAATCCCATTCAGGTGATTCTGGCTTAGATATCTTCTTCTTGGTCTTTTTCTAGATAATGACAGACAATTCGCATCCCATAAGATGCCAGTTACTTAGGTTTCTTTTTCAGTTTTCTTTAGTGTATACACGGATGCCTTCACTCCCACCTGCTGCAGCTGTAGGAATGCCTCTCGACGTAATAAATTAAAAATAAAATTTAAACTTAATACTAAAAATTAAGATCCCAAAACTCGGATGAATCTAACCCTCCCGGGGGGCCCTACCATTATATAGGCTAGTCGATAGATTCAATTAGGGAGCTATAGTTCCCCCTACGGAGGCACCCCTCAGATTAAATTGTGGGGGGTGGCCCTCTATTCTATTGTTGACGGGCTCCTATTAATTCTATGAGCTGATTAATTAAGCAACCCCTAAAATTCTATGGTAGTTGGGTAGATGTCAACTATACCCCTCACCTAGGGGTGTTCTCGGACAGTTCAAGCTTCGGTGTTGGGTTAGTATTATTGCAATCAATTTAGTTTAATTAAGAAATATAAAATGTAAGTAACTTAATATGTCATTTTTACTAATACAAAGAAAAATGAAAAAAATTAAATGATATGATAAATTTTATTAAGACGAAAGCATGAAGTTAATATAGTCATATTAAATTGACTTACATAATTATAAATATAATAATATGAAAATTTAAAATAATAATTAATAAATTGATATTTATATGTTTTATATAAATAATTTTACATATTAAAAAAATGATAAATAAATTAAGTGAATATCAAATATATATTATATATATAGTAGATCCATGTTTATATATATAAGCATCCAAGCCTTCTACAATTATACAAACAAGAGGGAATCTCACATATATCAAATATAAAGTGTAATTATACAAACGAAAAGCTCCTAAATTTAAAATTAATTATTATTAGTCCCTACCTTTATACACATTGGCTTTTACAATTTTCACCCACCCCAAATGCAATTTTGAATTTGTGAAATTTAGTCGAAAAAATAGGTCGATAATATATAAGACGAGAAAAATAATCCCATAAAAATCAATGCAACTGTTTGTTTTGTTTAATTGTCCTTCATGAGGGATTGTTGTTATGGGTTTCTAGAATTTTAGTTTCAATTTCAATTTATGAAAGTTTATCATACATGTTAATTTGTATTTTGTGTTCATCTTAAATTTTTGTGGCATTGCTTTAACTATTGTTTTTGCTTTCCTATCTTTTTTGTAACGTCAAAGACAACCCAAGAAAAGCATAGAAGAGGATGTGTAAACTTTACTCTAAGCATTCATATACAAAAAGTTGTTATTTAAAGAAAGCTTTAATGTTGTAATTAATATTATCTATACATTTAACGATATAAGTATGTATTTAACCATATAAGTAATTTTGCTAAATTTTCTTGGTAAAAGATAGAAGAAATAGTTATTAAGAGTAAATGGAGAATGTATTGTTATTTAAAGAAATTTTTTCTGTTGTAACTAATATTTATCTATGCATTTAACCATATAGATAAATTTAACAAAAATGGTGCATGCGCAAGGGGCAGGGGTGACTAGGGCTGCAGGAGATGCTGTAGGGGAGGAGGACGAAGGCGACCCGGATGGTGGGTAGGATGTTCTGGGTTCCTTCATGATCTTGCTGCCGTCCCTTTTCCTGTTTCCTTGCTTTGCGCCTTGGCGAAGTGGTTGGTAGTTTCAGACTGAAGAGGGTGTTGCGAGGGTTTGGGGGCAATGGTGTTTGCCTGCCATGCTTTGCCTTTCGTCGGACAGAAATCATTTGGTCATTTGGTAAATAGTGGTGATGATGGCTCCTCATGATGTTTGTGGGGTTCCCTGCAATGATGTGTCTCGGGATAATCTTGAGGCTGGGGAAGCCCCTTTCTGTGCTTGTTCTCTCCTCCTTGTTCAGGTTTTGGCTTCTAATGTTTAGGGCCTTAGATTTTTTTTGCCTGCTGCTGCTCATTTTTCTGCCAAGGAGGAGATGTTCTTTCTGGAACTTTGGCTCAAGGCCCTGAGAGAAAGAGTGTTTTCTGCTCCCTCAATCTTTGTTGAAGACTTGTTGAGGGGTTGTGCTCTTCAACCCAGTCATGCTTTTGTTTGCAGATTCTGTTGGTACGCCCTCTCTATGTTGCCTGGGTTTTCTCTAGCTTGCTTTATTGAGGTGGTCCTTCCTTATTCAGAGGTGAAGAAGGACGGTGTTGGAGAAAACTTCTCTCCTATTGAGGTGAAGTTGAGTGCTGGCACAGAAGTTGGGTGTTGCTCGTAGTTGTTGTCCTTTTTCTAGACTGCTAGGGTTCTAGAGGAGATCTTTCTCCTGGGTCTTTAGGTTATGGGGGCCCACCAAAACCCTTTCTTCCAGCTAAGCGAAATGGGTTTTTTCTTAAGTTGTTGGATTTTGTTCTGTAGTTGGAAGTTGTTCTTCTTGTTGGCTTCACCATGGTGGTTATGAGTGCCATTGCTAAACCCATCTTTTCAGGTTGTGGGAGCCTATTTTTTCTTGAGGTAGGGAATTTTTAGGTTGATGGATCCACGCTTTCAAGCTCTCTTATGTATTCTGCTATAGAGGTGGAGTTTTCAGAGTTGTTTGTTTACTTGGATGCTGTTATTTTAGGGCCTCTATTTTAGTCCAAGGTGGTTGAGGGAGCCACTTCAAAACCCTTTTTTTGTGGTTATGGAAGCCATCTCAAAACCCTAGTCCAAGGTTAGGGAAGCCTTTCAAAATCCCCTTGTTTCTTTTTCAGCATGTTTTGTCTTTAATGTTTAATCTTGTTTGGTTGGAAGCTAATAGTTTTCAAGGGATCAATTTAGACAATGGTTATTTTGGGTTATGGGTTAGGCTGGTTTTTTGGTGTCTAGAGTCTTTCTCTCAGGTTAAGGGAGTTGGAAACAACCCTATTGTTTGGTTGAGGGTTCCTGTTAACTCTCGTCACTATTTCTTAAGGTTAAGGTTGTAGCCTTTTCGGTGTGGCCAACATTTTTTGACTTGATCATATCTTAAGTGTCTGGCTGGCTCTTTCTACCTATGGCAGTGCTTGTGTTCGGCTGGGTTTTGTCAGCTTAGCAGTGTTAGGGCTACTGGTTTTCATGGTTTGATTTTTGTGGCAATGTTGTTTGGTTGAGGGTGCCTGTTAACTCTCATCACTATTTCTTAAGGTTAAGGCTGTAGCCTTTTCGTTCTAGCCAATATTTTTTGTCTTAATCATATCTTAAGTGTCTAGCTGGCTCTTTCTGCCTATGGCATTGCTGGTGTTCGGTTGGCTTTTGTCAGCTTAGCAGTGTTAGGGCTATTGGTTTTCATGGTTTGATTTCTATGGCAGCGTTGTTTTGTAGGTTCCAGATCCTAGTAAAATCTGAGGGTTTCGGGTCCCTTCAAAACCTGCTGTAAGTGGTTTTGTGTCCCCTCAAAACCTATTTTCCCATAATAAAAAACCATATAGATAACTTTGATATTTTTTCTTTGTAAAAGATAGAATAAATAGTTATTAAGAATAATTAAGATATGTATTGTTATTATTTAAAGAAATGGTTTGCACTATGTCTGTTACTTGCATTGTTTGCACCATGTTATAAAATCTCAACAAAACATGACTTTCTATTTGGATGTGAGCATTATGGAGCTCCAATTGACAAAATTTGGATGATGAAGAAGAAGCTTAATAGCTTCATTTTTAAAAAATATTATTGAACAACTAAATATAATTTTAGTAGTTTTTTTTCCAAGCATATTAAATTGTCTAACAACTGTGCCATAACTTATTGAACCTACAACAATTACTAGGTTCTATGGAAAATTAAATATTTTCAGTTTAGTGAGTCCTATTATTATTTTAAATGCATCTTGTTAAACTTAGAATGAGTTAATTAAGATGTAGTTTCTCATGTTTTTCATTTCAATGATCACATTTATTATGATGTGATTATTGAAGTTATTTTTACATTCATTTAAACATTTTAATTCACTTCTAGGTACTAATTTGTCCTAGTTATAATAATTTTTTTCATTAATCATTCATTCATCACAATTAATATATATTGTATTTTAATCTTAGCTTAAGAGAATTTGAATTAGACTTTGATTATCACTATCAAGCAAGTATAGTATGTACAGATAAGTCATCATTGAATTTTGATTCAAATTCAATTCAATATTAAACTATCAAACATACTTGCTCACAATAAATATTTTTACAAATCAAGATTTTGTAACCAAGAATCTACAAACTTTACTATTAGGCATAAACAATGCATGTCAAGAACTTTGTAGCAATGCAACCTTGTTTAAATTAAAATTCTATCAAAAAATACTTGCTTTCATAGTAAGTTCATGGTGTAGGTATGTAGATGGTGTGACTCCAAATCTTTTTATTAAAATATAAAATAAAATAATACAAAATTCTTTCATTTTTATAAATTATTAATTTTAGAAATAAAGTTTTCAATCTTAAAAATTTCTTTTAGAATTAATTAGTTTCATATTTTATTTTTATATATGAAAATACACATATACATATATATGAATAAGCCATATATAAACTATACACAAATAATTTTAAAACTTTAAAATACAAATGAGTTAAAATTTTACTTTTTAAAATTAAAAATAACAATGTATAAAGTTAACAAATGTTGGACATGTTTTGTCACTATTTCCTTTCACATTTTTTTAGATTGAAGTCTTTCTTGAATATATGTTATATATATCTTTTATTACACAAAAATAATTATAAATTGTATATACATGTAAAAAAGTTAAGAAAACTTTTACATAGATTTTCAACAAGAAATACATACTACACTTATTTACACATTTGAGTAATATGAAAATTTATAATTATTGGGTTTTTAGGAAAAACATAGAAGATAGAAAATTTGCAGCTGCCAATATGTTTACATGTTTACCTTGCATTCAATATCTTTTTCATTACCCAAAAATATTTTTTTTAATGTATGAAAGACAAAATAGTCTTTGAAGGTGGTTTTATGACACTCCAAGATTTCTTTTATTTTGTTATTTGCCTCACATCCTCTTCACATCTACCAATTTTCTTACTCATCCACTCACTTTCTACTCACAATTTCTAGCATGAAGACAAAAATAAAACCACGTGAGTTGTAACGGTGGTCTATACCCTAAAATAGATTATCTTTTTCTTCTTTTTGTACACAGTCTCTAAGCTCCCTTCACACAGGCGCTTCCCTTTTCCCAAACTCCTATCAAAATCGAATTTCACTATATAATTTTTTTATGAGCACTATATATTCATTTCAACTAAATTATTAGACTAAATAAAATTTTTAATTAAATATATTTTTACAAAAAGTGATAATATATATCAAATATAAGATTATATGGAGTCTCTAAAATATTTTGTTACAGTTGAAAATGGACATTTAATTACATAACATATTGTCATTACGTGGATATACAAAATATATACTTTTATATACATAGTTTTGTAAATAATAATAATAATTTTAATTGTCACTGTATTCATCTAATATGTGGAAAGATATTAGAAGTTACTACAATGAATTTATCAATTTGATTGACATAAATTCTTTTTCTTCTTTTAATTCTTAGGTCCATTTTTAGCATAATGACCATAGCTTTTTATTATGGGTAAACAAGTTTAGAAGGAACCCAAAACCCTTTAAATAAAGCTACCTATAAGATAATCAATACTAGCAACAATATACCCACAACAAAAAAATGACAAACATGCAACAAAAACTAGACAAACAATGTAGACAAAGACACTACTTTAACATATTTAAGATACTAGCAACTTCAAGTTCTTGCTGTATATGTTCTGATGAAGTTCATACAAGTTTTATATGTTCTTTTTCGCACGCACACACGCACACATTCATGCACACACGTGTGCGTGCGCGCATGTACATGCATACATGCATGCATGTGTGTGTGTGTATTTATATAAGACCAAGCAACATAAAACACATTGAATGTGAAACCTTTATTTATTTTGCACCTTCCCTTTGGATTTTCTTTATTGCCATAGCCCTAGCCACCACTGGACATTTTGTGCCACAAGTAGCATGAGCTAGACTGTTGGCCACCTCTTCAATGCATAACATTTTCTATATTTCTTAAAAGGAAGTCAAAGAAAATATTCGTTATTGTTTCAAGTTTCCTAAAAATCTTACAAACTTCAATATTAAGTGGACATAAAACTTAAAATGTATTTTTCAACTATTTATCTTCAAAATCCAAATTCCAACATTTATTATTAAAATTAGTTATGAATCTAATACTAGAGAATATTTGATAAATAGTTTTGTTTTACAAACAATGACATTATTTCATTTAAGACCGTTATAACTATCCAAATCTTGTATACATACAATGGATAGATAAAAGACTTTTGTGGCGTCCTGAGGATAGTAGATTTTTTCCTCCAATTCGATAGGGGTGTATCATATTCACAATGCAATGAGGCCTACACTTTTAGATGTTCATTTTTTAATGCATCTAAGTAAAACTTTATAACTCACTAAACACTTATATGTCTAGGCCAAGCATTTGTGTGGGTGGGCGAAGAGGTAAATGGATATCAACAAAGTCATTAGCAATTTTGTTTAGCTTGCCATCATGTTCTATTTGTTTCTATGTCATGTTCCTACATGACATGATCATACATGAGACTCCTTGTCTTGTTAGTATTGTAAAACATATTTTAATGTAAAATATACATTGATATATAAAATGTGTTAAAAATATATAATTTTTATGCCACTTACCTATCAATCACACATATCTATGAACCATCACATTCTCTCATTTATATGTCTATGAAATTTTCCTTCCAAATTTATAAATATGAAATTTAAAGTTTACATAATTTTCACATATAACCTTCTTAACAAAGATGAACTATACAGATTTTACATAACCTATGGTTATGCTCTTTTGTTTAAATGTATTTAATTCATTTATTTTTCACATACATGATTTTACTAGCTATATTTTCATATCATTCAAATTACAAACTTATATTAGAGTGCTAAAAGGATTCTAAATGCAGGACTAAGCAATGATACTATTATTATTGGTATATATTTATAATTGTCAATTTCATATAACATGTCTATTTATGACATTCCAACAATCCCACCTAAGTATTCATATACCACTTGTTTTTAGATGAAAAAATAAAATAAATTAAGTTAAATCAAATGAAGGAAAAATAGATTATTACATATTTTATAAGTCCATAATATTGCCACACACATATTGCAATGAAAATAAATCATTGTATTTCCATTTGCATATAATGAATTGAAACACAAATCATGAGTAGGGATCATATTTTAACATAATATTATAAATATTTCTCAAATTATAATTAAAGAGTAAAAAAAAACAATCTCAACTCGTACATATATAACAATTGTTTATCTAATGCTATAATTAATTATGTATCATTTCAACCACAATAACTAATAACAAATAAAATAAAATAAAATAACATCAATATATTTTAATTCTGTTTAAAATTGAAAAAATTAATCAAAATATTTCAAGCCTAAATAGAAGACAAACAAAATAATTATTATAACAATAAATATCTAAAGAGATGCGTGTATTTTCGTCTCATACAATTCATGTAGTTCAAATCAGTGAAACCACTTGTAATATCACTTTCAATAATTCTTTACATACACACAGTACTATTGATCTTCCGGTACTGATATTGGCTCATTTTTCTTAAAGAATGGTGTTGTGCAGATGGGACAAGTATTGTGATCCTCGAGCCATGGCCAAATGCAGTGAGAATGAAATATATGTCGGATCATACAAGGAATCTCTCGAACATTTTCTCCGAGAATAAAATCATCCCTACAAACTCCACAGAAAAGTCCATCATCAACATGAAAACCTGAAATTGTTACAATGGGCAGTGCCTCTACAAATTCTTTCGCCTTCCTTTCATTCTCTACTATCTTCACGATTTTTTTCCGAAGAGAATCGAAGGTATTGAAGACTCCACGTAACCACCGAATATCAGCAGGGAGTCGATCCTCGTGAACTTCAATCAGGAGAAATTCAGAATACAATGAATCGTGAAGGCTGTTAAGCTGTTGCAGACGACGAGGCAGAGCTTCACGTTCCATAAAACAATTTGCTTGCATGAATAACTTGGTGGCTTCGATACGTAAATCCCCCATGCGGCATTCCAGGCTTTTGCACCACTCGGCAACTTCCTTTTCTTTGCAACCTATATTCTTCTCCTCCTGCATTTGCGCCATTTCTTCACTTCACTGTCTTTATACCAAACGGTTAGGTTAGAAAATTAATAGTGAGAAGATTTTCAATTTGGTATGCGAATTTGTGGAATGGATTGCAGTCATCTAGCAATATGTAGTGAATGAAGCGTCAGGGTTAGTTTCATCTTGCACCCTCTCAAAAGAGACGAACCGTTGATCCAAATGGTATTTGATTTATTGATGATTTTCTACAGGTGATGTTTACGAAAAGCTCGTAAATTTAAAATTTAATTATTATATGTCCCTACCTTTACAGGCACCACACTACTGTTTTCACGTCCACTTTTATATTCATTTGTTTGTATTTCAAATATTAAAGGTGATTTCTAATATTTGTGGGGCAGTGATTTTTTATTTATTTTTAAATGTCAAAATTTAAATTTCTGATTGGCTTTTATAATTTTTACCCAGTCCAAATGCAATTTTTGTGACGAAAAAAATCAATCTTATAAAAATCAATGCAAATGTGGGTTTTCTACTGCCATCCACTGTTTGTTTGTTTGTCGTTCACGAGGGATTGTTGGTATGGGTTTTTAGAATTTAAGTTTCAATTTCAATTTATGAAAGTTTACCATACATGTTAATTTGTATTTTGTGTTCATCTTAAATTTTTGTTACTCTTGCAATTTGTAGATCTGGAATATATTTACCTAAATGCCACCTTTGAGTTAGGGCACTCAACATTAGAGGGATGCAGCAAACACCCTCATCTTGGCATTTTACTTCCTATGGCTGGCATTGCTATAGCTATTCTTTTTGCTTTTCTATTGGTCGGGTTTCTTTTGTGGAATGTTGAAGACAACCCAAGAAAAGCATAGAAGAGGATTTGTCGACTTCACTCAAAACATTCATATACAAAGAGCAAATTACAACCCCAAATTTCAAGTACAATCTTGGGAGTGGAGCATTCGGCTCTGTGTTCAATAGAAATCTACAAGACATGCTTGTGGGGGTATTTCATTGGAACCCTACAAAATTTGCAAAGACCTGTTTATAATTTGTCTTTTTTTGGAGTAAAGTTGGATAATAGGCTAGTTTAGCTTTAAAATGTATTATAATTCCCAACCCTGGAAATTTTTTGTTTTGAGGGGACCCGAAACCCCGTACATCATATCCAAAGATAGATCAATAAAGTATCTAGACATCAAAACAAAATGGGTTGTAAGAGAGAAGGAGAGCATAAACACAGCAGCCAGAGGAAAAGACAGGAAAAAACCAATGAGATACTAGAAAAAAAGAAACAAAAAGTAACCACCTAGCTACATGAAAATATTGAGACTATCAGTAGCCTCTGTCTCCAACATTAACATGGTCTTTGTAGCTTCCTTAAGGTGAAGAAGATACTGAGGCATAGGAACCTACTGGAAAATTTATGTTATGGATGTGTAAAATGAATGATTTTTACTTTAAAATTGATTGAATTCCTTAAAAAATTGGAAAAATTATTTCGAGAATTTTGTTTCCTTTTTAGGAAGGAATGGAAAACATGGAAAATTTATATCACGAATGTGCCAAATGAAGAATTTATAGTTTAAAATTGATTGAAGGCCTAAAATTTTTGATAGAAGACATGTGAATTTGGTAAAATATTTATCTCAACTTATTGCAAATACAAAAAAATTCTACATAGAATTGACTCCTTCTTAGTGTAGATGCAAAACAAATGATTTTAGCATGACAATTGATTGGAACCTTACTTAAAATTGAGAGTGGGTGGGGTTGAATCAACATAAAATAAAATTTTGGACTTCAATCTGGCATTAACCAATTCATTACATAAAAATTAAGACATCATAGAACATTCATATCAATCACATATGAACACCAAAATTTATACATGGGAAACCCAAACTGGGAATAACCACGGTGAGCACAAACTCACAAAATCAATCCACTATATGGAAATATTTAACAAAAGAGAGAGGTCATTGCTTTAGACTTGTATATAGAGGCTAACTACTCTTGGGGAAAGATACAAAAGAGGGCTTGCAAACCTAAAGATAACTACAATAGGGAAAGATACATATTTATAACTTTTGAGAAAAGAACTATCTGAATAAAAGCATCTTGATATGCTGATTACAGTCATTGTTAAAGAACAATCTCTTACCTTACTGAAATATTCAAACCACCAGACCTTCTGGATCACTACATCCACATCCACTATCACTTCTACACTGCAATACCATCTAACACAACAAATTAAATCAAAATCCTTACATCAAGATGCACATACTTACTCCTGAATTCTACATACATATCTCACATATTCATCATCATCCAACTTACATCTCGCTCGTCTATACTTTAAAAAAAATCAAGTATGTATACCAAACCGAAATGAAAACATCTTAACCAAGTTGGCCAAAAGATAGATTGTAATGTGTACACACATTTTGAACTCAAGATATACAACTATATCAAAAATATAAAACATGGTGATGGCTTAATATCAGTTAGTTTGTGTTTGCTAAATTGAATGAGATAGTATGAAAGAAGTGGATATAAATGATGTTGATACTCGTATGTTTCTCTCCTATGCTCTGAACTATAGTTCCTAAATTTTCTAGAACTATTTGTTGACTGGAGTGGATGTTTGGGATGGTAAGTGGCTATTTGGAATTGATGTCAAACTTGTTGGTCTAGAAGAGATATTTAACCATTCTCTAGGCCTGAAGATGGTTCTAAAATGGGTAGTTAATGTAAGTTGGTGCAAAAGACATGTGGTTGTATGGAGTATTTGTATAGATGTGTGGATGGATATTTGTGGCAATAGATTATGGTCTGTTGTGATATTTACAGAGCTATGTTGGTTTTTTGTGGAGACCTATTTGACATTTCAGTTATGGCTAATTATTCCAGTAAATAGTTTTTCAAGTAGTTTGGTCTGGTATATGGCAGATATGCATTAGATAGTTATGTGGTTCAAAGCGATGTTTATGGATGTACATTCTCATTATATCTCATTTTCTAAAAGGATACACGATCTTAAATTATATTTAATTAAGTCTAAGTTTGAATTGATAAATTTGTAGTACAATGGTGTGGAGAAATGTGTTGCATTTCTTAGGTTATGATTGGTGAAGTTTTGCAGATGATTGGTTCAAGTTTCCTAATTTTTATGTTGCTTATCTGGTTGTCCAAAAGTTTTGTTGATTTTTTGGATTGAATGTTAAGTTTTTTGTACAAGAATAAGTTAATTGTTGTATCTTTTGAGGCTGACTCATGTGTCTTTGGCCCGTGTAGTTGCATGCAGATGCATGAAATTTGTATTGGGAGTATTTGGAAGGTATTCCAACATGGTGTGACCCTTCACACATTTCATTTTTCTTTCGAATTTGTGAGGAAGAGTGTTTTTGAATTGATGGTTATGTATGAAAAAGTTACATCTTATTAGGTTGACCTAATGGAAGGGTCAAACTCATTATGTTGATGGATTCAAATAAGTAGAGAGTGTTATGTGAAGTCATTGTGAAGTGGTGAACATGTTCAAATATACAATGGAGCAGTGATGAAGATAATTTTCTGTGTATTGAATTGTTAATTATTATCTACATCTTGGTAGATGTTGTAGTGTCCCTCCTTGATTTATCTTTTCCTTTTGTGCTTTGATAGACTATTTTTGTCATAGCAAAGGCAGTCTTGTGATGCTTGGATTAGGCTATTGTGGATTTATATGTGATTTAGATGCTTAATCTTTGATATTGGGCATAATATTATGCATTAGACACTATTATTTCATGTGGATGATGACATTATGGATTGTTATATGGTTATTATGAAGATAGGTGCTCATTTGATGATTTATATGTATCTCTTTCTATGTGTTGTTTATATTATTTTATGATGGTTTGAGAGTATTTTATGATGAGCTAGCCCTATTTCATGATGTGAGATTTATTATGACATTTCTTGATTATTTGCGAGTGTCTTCTATTATCTTCATGATAGGGACGATGTCACATCACTCATTGCGAGTGGGATGTGCCATTGTGATTCTCTATCACTTGCCTGTATTATATTTATATATATCATGTATATTATATCATGGCTTTGTGGATGTAGGATTTACAGGTACAAGACATTGACTTCACCTGGCTTCATAAGTCTGAGCATGTCTTATCCTAATAACAAGTTGATCAAAGATGACCTAAAATCCCATTCTACACTCTAGGTTTAAGATTAATTACCCTTGTTAGTTTAAAATCTTTGCGTGAGTTGTGGTTAGTGTGTGTAATATTTTCTTGGATTATTTTTATGGTGGCTTGCCTTGTGTAGCTTGGTTAATCATTAATTATTTTATTAAATTAATTTATATAGTTTAATAATGTTAGATTAAAATAAAAGATTAATATAGTTTATAATAATTAATTAAATGAATAATTGGTATAATATTTAATAATAAGTATTGATAAATTAATATTAATATCTTCTTGAATTTTTTTTGGATTCGATTGTGTGTATTTTTTTTTCGCATCAATGTTTCAAATCACACTCCATGATTCATCATCAAGATGAAAAGAATTCCAAAGACATGAAAGATATTTTGTCTCAAATCTACAACTCAACATCTTTCATGTCTTTGAAATTCTTTTCATCCTGATGATGAATCACAGAGTGTGATTCGAAACGGTGATAGGAAAAAAATACACACAATCGAATCCAGAAAAAATTCAAGAATATAAGATGGATTGTGGAAATCTCATAGCTTTAATATTAATATCATCATTTGGTAAGGAAAGGCTTTATTATTAATTAGAATATTTATTTATATAAATAGTCTTTGATTTATTATTGTGGCTTTAATTTAATATAGCCTTGGTTTATTTATTATTGGGCTTTTATATTTATTTGTGCCCATAATTTTATAAGTTGTTTATATTATTACTATTATTATCTTTTTACTCTCTTGGGTTGCTTGGTAGATTCTTTATACCTACCCTATTATTCTATTGGTTATATTTTTGGGTAAGTAAAGTAATTAAGGTTTTATTATTCTTACCTTGGTTTTTGAGATGGTTGGTAAGAAACATATTATTTGGTAATATTTTGATTGGCTGGGATTTTCACTTGCAAGATTGTCTTTTCGAATGCATTTTTGCTGGAGTTGGATTTTGGATCTTTAAGGAATTTGGATTTCTTGGCTTGTGGATTTTCTTCATCAAATTCTTGTTTCTATGTATTACCACGTTGGAGGTCTTTACTTCAGCATTTTCAATTTGGAAAGATTGTCTTCTCTATGTATTCTCGATAATGTGGAGAAAATAATTTATTAGTATAGTTTTGTATAGCTGGCATATAAAATATTTCCTTACATAAATTTAACCTATGATTTAACTTTAGGAAATGGGAAAAATAATTTGGTGATATGGCTGTTGTTGTGAATATACGGCTCTATATTTTTTTGTCTTTGATGGAGTCTTGCTCTTTTCTCTCAATTATTGATTGAAATGTGTTTAGTTATGGATTTGATGGAGTATTGTCTTGTTTTGGGTTCTCTATGGGATGTAAGAGGCTTTTGGTGACTCCATTTTTGAGTAGTTTGTGTATTTGTTGTGTAGTTTCGGAATGGAGAATTCTTCCTGATTATTCTATGTTATTTTGATTTGTTTATGTCTTTCTTTTGTTATTGGATAGTCGTCACTTTTCAGTTGATTTCATGAGGAAAAATTCCCTTGATTTTTAATTTAAACTCGTAATTTTACTGTTTATCCATGTTTTCTATTGTCTGAGTCCTATGTGCTAAAGTATTTATCATATGTGCTCAACAAATTGTTATATGCATCATTTTGGTAATTGTATATGCTATTCTGGTGATTATATGCGCTATTTTGTCTTTTGTAGGCACCGAAGTTCTAGTCATAAGCGCTGAAACTTTAATCATATGCGCTGAGTAATTAGTCAGATGTGCTATAATAAGTATCATATGCACTATTCTATGTTATCTATATTATTTTACCTTCTGGAGTTTGTATTTTGATCTTTTGGATTCTCAGTTTGTTTAGGGGGTCTGATCAGAGGCTGTGTCATTTTTGTGAGTGCTCTTGGTTGTCCGAAGTAGAGATTTAATATAATAATTGATTATTCGTTTGGTTACATGATGTATAATACCTTTCTATGATGATGGTTCCTTTATTTATGAGATTTATGTAACCAAGTTGGATTGTGTTATTGGCTCAATGTGTATTTATGATGTTCTATCATGGTTAGCCAGATTTTGGTTAATGAGCTTTATTGTTTAAGTAGGGGGAGTGGGCTTCCATGACTCTACCGAGGTCACGAGGAATAGGTTGCTAGGATTCTTGAGTAAGAGACTCGAGGTCTAGATTGATTGGATAGCTCATTGGAGGTTTTCCATTGTAATTGATAAGTGATAACATAATAATTAATCTTAGGTAGAGTAACTCATCCAAAAAACATAATAAATGTGTTGAGTGGTGCCTATCTCATGGATCGGTTATCGGAGTGAGGTAGAGGATCTGGTAATCGAGTAAACCGAACTCCTTTATTTCCTCAAAGGTTGAGATGATTATGCATGTGTATCCTATGTGGTAGCATGTGATGACACTCTTTCCCTACATGTTGATTCTAGTTCCTTTTATCTTGTTTTTGAATTGCCTCTTGAGTTTCTTGGTTGTTTGGTATAATTCTCCTTGGTTGTGTTAGAGTTGTTTCCTCTTTGGTTGATAGGTGTCAGCTTAGATCTAGAGCATATGTGGGATCTTGTGTCATCTCCTAGCATGCGAGATGGTTCCTTTGGTTCCACATGGTCAGGTGGTTGGTTCCTCTCTTCCATTGGGATGTTCTTCCGTGGATGCTTTTCTTGGATGCTTGAATGGATGTGGATCTCGTATCTCTTCAGTTCATGGATGGATATTTCTAGCAACTTATTATTCATGATTCATTTGACATGTATATGTAATTGTAAATGAGAGATTTTCTCTTTGTACCAGTTATTGAGCTACCTTTTTCTTGAGAGTTTCAAATACCTCATCCGCCTCCTTTGTCCAAGAAAACATGCACTTTTGACCACCTTTTATGGTTTCCAATATTGGAGCACATATCTGACTGAAACCTCTTATGAAATTTCTATAAAATATGGCTAATCCATGGAAAATTCTAACTTCACCAATAGTCTTAAGAGTAGGCCAAGGAAGAATTGCATTTACCTTATCCTGATCCATCTTCAAGTGACCTTTGGAGATCACAAATCCTAGGTAGATGAGCTCTTCCTACATGAACAAACACTTCTCCATATTGATCATCAATTCCTCTTCACTCAACCTTTTCAAAACCATGTCTAGATGCCTCAAGTGTGCTTTCTTTGTCCTGCTAAATACTAGGATGTCATCCAAATACACTATTACAAACTTCCCTGTGAATTCTTTCAAAACTTCATTCATGAGTCTCATGAATGTACTTGGGGTATTAGACAAAACAAATGGTATAATCTTCCATTCATACAACCCTTCATTTGTTTTGAAGGTTGTTTTCCACTCATCGCCAGGCCTAATTCTAATTTGGTGGTATCCACTCTTTAAATCAATTTCAGAAAAATATTTTGCAACCCCCAAACAATCAAGAAAATCCTCTATCCCAGGCATTAGAAATCTATACCTTATGGTGCTCTTGTTGAGAGCTCTTGAGTCAGAACAAAGCCTCCATGTTCCATCCTTTTTGGCTACCAAAACTATAGGTACTGGACATGGGCTAAGACTCTTTCCAATCAGATCAGAGTCTAGCAACTCTTGAATCTACCTTGCCATATGCTCATTTTGTTGTTGTGTGAGTTTGTATGTAGCCTTGTTAGGCAATGTAGCCCCTGGGGTCAAGTCAATATAGTGAATGATCTCTCTCATTGGTGGAAAATTCCTTGGTACTCCATCTCAAGATATTCCTTGGTATCTGCCAATGATCTCCTTCACTTCCAGACTAAGATCCTTGTCCTTTCCTTCTGCTTTGCCACCTGCAGCAGGCTTCTCCTTTGAGGTTGGTACTGGAAGCAATGAAAAGCATATTCCTTCTTCAATCTTTATCTCCTTGAGGAATGGTTTTCCCTCCATCATCATCACTTTGGACTCAGTTTCTTTCTGCTCTTCATTTTTTTAAGTTAGGGGTAGTAGCTCTATGACCTTGCCATTCTTTGTGATGGAGTAGGTGATCCTAAAACCATCATGGTGTGCTTTAAGATCATACTGCCATGGTCTTGCAAACAAGAGGTGACAAGCATCCATGTTAAAAACATCAAACAAAATATTATCTTTATATGCTCCTATCTGGAATTCTACCCATGACTTCTCATCTACAAGAGTTTGTTTCCCTTTTGTGAGCCAAGACATCTTATAGGGGTATGGATGGGATATCCTCCTCAATTTCAACTTCTCTACCATTTCTATTGACACAAAATTCTTAGTAGACCCTAAGTCAACCAGAACTTTACATACCTTTCATCCTAATTGACAAGTGGTGTGAAAGATAGTCTTCCTCTGAGGTGGCTCCATAGGTGTTGGTACCTTCAAGAGTGTTCTTCTCAAAATTAGTGACTCTCCTATCTTTGGATAACCATATGAATCAGGTTTACTACTGCCTTGGCAATCTGATTCTTGAGTTAGATTGACTCTCCTTTCTCCTTGGGAAATAGACCCCATTTTCTCCGGGCATCTGCTAGAAATGTGTCCCTCTTGGTTGGAGTTAAAATATTCTATTGGTCCTGCTCCTCTTCCTGATGATCTTCCTCAGAAATTAGGCCTTCTCCCTCTGAAGTTGCCTTTGTTGTTGCTGTCATTTCTTGAGGAGTCTGGACTATTCTTGCCTTGAAATTCAAAATTTGATCCTCTTCCTCTAAAGTTGCTCCTTCCTCTTGGTTGCTTACCCCTTCCTCTACTGCTTTTCTCTTGTCTTCTTTTGAGCTTCTCCTATACCTTTCATTCTAATTGATAGCATCTATGAATAGTGTCAGGGCACAAGAGGTTCAACTCTTCTTGTATGTTCCACCTTAGGCCATTTAGATACCTTGCCACTCTTTCACTTTCATCTTCAACCTTCTTAGACTTTGTACTCATTTTGTGAAATTCTTCAGTATACGCACACACGTCCATCTCTTTCTGTTTGAGAGTTTTCTTTCTCTTATGTAAATAGTCCTTAGGTAAATATACTCCCTTGATCTCAGTAATCATCTTCTTCCAAGAGGTGATCATTCCTCTTCCCTCTTTTACTCTTTCTCCTTGCACAAAGTTACACCATGTCAGGGCTACTCCCTACATTTTTGACTTGGCAATCTTCATCTTTTGGTTGTCAACAATGTCTTTACATTCAAAGAAGTTGTTTAAGGACTCTATCTAGTCCACCACTCCATCGACATCCATCTTCCCACTAAAAATAGGAAGGTTTAATTTTTGTTTTTGGTCCATGGTTCTCCTCTCCATAGACTTCAAGGCATTGACCAGGTACCCATGCTCTGTTAGAACTTCCTCTTCTTCCTGCCCTTGTGGGTTCTCCTCTTCTTCTCCCACTTCCTCTAAGCCATCAGGTCCTCTCTCCAGCTTGCCTTGCAAGTTCTCAATCAACCCTCTAAGCCAATCATTTTCTTCTTTGTTCTCTTGCACCATCCTGGCAAGTTCCACATTTGTCACCTTTGGAGGCATTCTTCTAGCCTCACCCTCTGATTCTTCTGCTGACATGTACTATTCTTCTTCCCAAAAGGATTCCTCTTATGCTCTGATACAAATTTGATGTAGAGTCTCGGTATAGGTATAGGATAGGTTCCCCTAATCCAAAAACACACCAAGGACCCTAGCCATAACACAACACTCCCAAGGGTTAGGGAATATCATTTTGACAAGTCCCACATCCCTTTCTTCCAAATAAGAGACTACCGGTACAAGGTCTCTTTCATTGACCGGTACAAGGACCCTATGGTCAACAATGGTTTGGTCCCTTCTCCAATGCAAAAATGGCTATTTGAAGTTTTATTTTAAGTCCCATAGGTCAGGGAGACATCCTTCAATCATTGAATTCAGGTTCCCTCTACTGGTTTGGGTCACTGCTGCAACAAGGCCTACAAAACCTACTAGCCCTGCCAGACCGGTTTTCCACACTTAACTCTTTATTTCTCCAAAAGATGAGATAAAAAATCCCAGATTTGGATACCCTTTTGGGATTTACAAATCATATCCTAAGGGTTCTTATTGGTAGGGAACACAAGAATCCAAACCCTACTTTGGTTAGGAGACCGGTATAGCCCAATTAGGCATATTTTACAAAGGAGTGTGTAGACACATACCTTAAAATACCAAAAACACTCAAGGAATACTCTTAAGCCATTGAAAATAAATCAATTCATAAGTCTTAGGCCATGATCAGACCTTTAACCCCTGATGTGAGACCTATTTGCTTACACTTGCACAGTGGTCAGATGGAGTTGCCCACCTTAATGCATCAAACCCTTGCCTCCAACTAGTCCTAACTTGCAAAAGGCCTTTAAAATAGTAAAATACATTGGCCATACTTACATCCCCTCCAAATCCATGAACCACCAATGAAGGATTAGCAAGGTAAGGCCATTTCTTTGCAAAACCCTAGACAAAACTGTCAAATCTAGAACACTTCTAGAAATTTACCGATTTCTTCCTTGTCTTGGTAAATTAGGACCTTAGACTTGATGCACCTGAAAGGTGATTTCCCACTCTAACACATCCCACTAGTTTCCTAGTTCCAAAACAATCATACAGTATGGTACACCACGTAGAATAACAGAATTGCAGGAAATTCTCAGAAATATATTACTTCTATGATGCCAAAAAGTTTACAATGTCATTCTCTCCTCCAAATGATGATTGCAAATTAAATTTTATACCTTCCTCAATGGTTATCAACCACCTTTTTAACCGAGGTGACCATTGGAAGAAAGTTGCTATTTGCAACCAAAAGTTGTCATTAAAAGTTGTCAACAAAGTTGTCAAGTTTGAGCAACTTTTGACATATGTTAAATTTGCCTACCTAGAGGTGCTTCAACATGTCCTACACCTTTCTAAGACATATCCAACACATAAATACCTAGAAAAATACTCAGCCACATACCCCCAGGCCGATATGCCCATGGCGGCTTATCAATTTGCCAAATCCACGTCATTGGGTAACAAGGTGGGGTTTATTACAAACAAATCAAACATCAAACAAACAAGACTACCCTATTACATATATTTAAAGGTGAAATTATCATATGTGTCCTTTAGCCTTTAATTATCTTATTATCTTAGTCATGAGGTAGTCTTGCACCACTTCTCTTACTCTCAAATTGTGGGAGCCTAGTTTTTCCCCTCTAGACTAGGTTTGTGATGATGCTCTTCTCTGGGTTAGGCTCCTAGGGCTACAATGAGGAAGTCCTTAGAGGTATTGCGGCCTTCTTTTGGGAGTTTTTGTCTATTGATACTATGACTGTTGCTCATAAACGTCTGGTGTATACTCAAATTTGTGTCAATATCTACCAATCTACGGATCTTCCTAGAGAGGTAGTGTTTAACTCGAGACTTGGGGAGTGGCCTTAGGCTTTGGAGTTTGAATCCATCCCCTTTTCCTATATTCATTGCAAAAAAGTGACCACTAGGCCAAGGCTTATCCAATGAAACCCAAGGAACCTAAAATTATCTAGAAGAAAAAGGTACAGAACATTGCTTTGGCTTCTAGCGAAAAGGTTGAAAAGGCTTCATCAGCTAATGAGCCTAAGGGAGATGCTTAGGTTACTAGGACAATGCCAAAGTTGATAGATTTCCCCAAGGATGGGGGTTGTGGAGTAGAAGGTATTAATAACTTGGATGCTTAGGGGTCCCCAAAGATGCTGGTCAATCACAACTTGACTGATTATGTGGCTTTTGGGATAGAGATCTCTGATAGGGTGGCTCCCAGCCCTTCTAGGACCAATGATGGGTCTGGCATTATTCTCACGATGAATATCTTGGAGAAATGTCAGGGGTAAAAGGTTCAAGGTGTTGTAGTAACTATATTTGTTATAGAGGGTTGTCACCCACAAGATGGAGATATGGATACATATGAAAGGGTTAAGGGGGAGGACCTTTGTGATGGGGAGTCAGAGGCCCCATTCACAATGGTAAAGACCAAAAATAGAGGAAAAGTTAATTCCCAAACTTTGAGTATCAATACTGGAAATAGGCTTAAGACTGATTGTGGTTCAGCCCAAAAGGTGTTGGCAGACCTATCCTGTCTCTATCTAAGGTGAGAGCTAGTCAAGCAAATCTTGCAGATGGTATCCAAAGAAATCTTTTGGAGATGGGTATCTCAGGTTCCACCCTCCTGTCCCAATGAATATTATTTAATGGAACATTCAAGGGATGAACCATCCCCATAAATATTTCCTTCTTTCTAATATAATAAGGGAACACAGATCGGATATCTCTCTTATTCAAGAAATGAAGATGCCTCATAGTAAGGTGGTTGATCTTAAACTGATGGATGGAGACAACAAGAAGGATGGGGACCCATCTAGGGACCCTCCTTTTGACCCTGGAGATAAAGGGGAATCATGTGATGGGGTCTCAAATGGGGAGGAAATCTCAAAAGAGGGACCTGAGCAGAAAAAGACTATTATGCAGAAATATCCCTTGAGATCCCAGGCCGGTATTGTTGGATCGAGGGATGGAATTCATGGATCGAAGCCCACTAGAAAATTGTCCTTTCCTTGTGTTTCTAACTTATTCAACAAGGCGACGGGTAAGTTTTCTATCTCTATTCCTGACGCTGTCATTGATCATAACATAGCTCTAATGGCCTTCCCTTTAGTTAGGAAATTTGCTAGTCCTAGAGAAAATATTGATGTGGTAAGAGATTTTAGCAAAAATAAATGGTGATTGAAATGTCAAGTTGAAATATCTGCTATGCCTAAAGGGTTTTTTTGCCTTGAACTTTTCATTCTCAGAATATTTGGAAGGTGTTTTATGTGGAGGACCTTGGATGGTTGGGAGATCATCACTCTCCTTAAGAAGGTGATCCCCTAACTAGGAGTTAAATGATTCCCTTTTTAACTCGGCTCCTATCTGGGTTAGGCTGCCTGGTTTTCTGATGGAGTTTTGGTTTCAAGATGTCTTCAAGGGTATTGCCAGATCCTTTGGAGATCTTCTTGCCATAGATTCAATTACTGCAGCTATAAAAAGGTTGGTGTATTCTAGGATTTGTATTAATGTTTTCCAGAATACTGATCTTCCATCTTCGATTGATATTTTCTCCAAGTAGGGGAAATGGGAGAAATCCATAGAGTATGAATCTTTACCCTTTGTTTGCTTCCATTGTAAAAAGGAAGGACATTGGTCCAAGGGGTGTCCTAGCATTAAGAGAAATCTTCCTAATGGAAAAGGGTCTCATAAACATATTTGGAGGGAGAAGCAAAATAAAGAGGATGGTACCTCACAAGGGGAGATTCTATAGAAAAAGGGGATTCTAGCCTTGACCTGTATAGGTTCTGTTGAGAAAAAAATGGGAAACTCTATGGAGCAAGAGACAGTCCCTTCTGTTAACAAACATATCCCATCTCTTTCTCAAATGCACATATCAGAAGATGTGGGGAGTGAGGGAGTTAAACCTATAGGTATTGACCTCTCTACCATGCCCCAAGGCTTGATTTCTACATCTATTCTTGATCGAGAGGGTATTGTAGAGGTCAATAATCTTGAAGATGAAGAAATTGAAGCTTCTCTAGCTAGTGGAGATGATCCAATATCGGATAAAGGATTGTCTGTGGTCCCTGAAACTGACTTTTCCCTTGATGGATTGGATGGTTTGGGATCTCAAGACTCAATCAAGTTCATGAACCCTAATGCCCTTAAGGAGAACCGCCAAACTCTAGGTTATGATGGGGGTATCCACCTTGATCAAAATCATAAAATATCTGCATGCAATGAAGAAGATGATGAAGAATCTTTCACAATGGTTGGAAGAAAGAAAAATATGAAAATGGGTCTAAATAGTGGAGTACAAACCAAAACCGAGTCTAAAGACGATGTTGGCTATTCTAAATCTCTATCAGGAAGGAAATCTGCTAGATGGCATAAAGAATTTGAAAGAAAAGAAAACATTGTTGATTGGAGCCAGCGGACTATTTGGGAATCCTGTTCCCCAAGTAGAAAATGAAGATTATTTTGTATAACATCACGGGCCTTAATGGCCTCCACAAATAGGATATTCTCTGGAATCTAGTAAGAGACCATAAGTCGGATGTTTTTTTAATCCAAGAAACTAAGATGAGTAAATAAAAAGTTGAAAAAATTAACCTTTTTAAATGAGGAGGAGCTATTGGTAGTAGCTTTGATGGTTCTTCTGGTGGTGTTGCTTTCTTCTAGAATAAGAATACCATTGAGGGTGAAACTATTGTTGTTTATTTTAACTTGATCTCTATTAGGTTACATCATAATAGGGATGACTTCTATTGGGTCCTATCTAATATCTATGCCCCCAATACGAAGGTGGCTAGGTATAAGTTTTGGAAAAAGATTGAGAAGATGAGGGGGTTTTTTTCTCTTGAAATTTGGGTGATTATGGGACTTTAATACCCTTCCCTAGAAAACTAAAATTTTTTGGGGATATCAAGATCATTTGGACATAAGTATATATTTTATGGAGTTCATCAATAATATGGCTCTTCTAGATGTTGAGTTGCAAGGGGCTTCGTATACTTAGTCTAATAGGAGGGATGGTGATGAGCTGATCCAGGTAACGTTGGATAGATCCTTGATTTCTAATTAATGGCTTTCTAAATACCATTTTTCTTTATTCACCGTTAACAAAGTTGGGTTAGATCATTTCCCCATCTCCTTTGCTACTGATAATCTCATTAAGAAACACAACTTTCCCTTAAAATTTGAGAAAATATGGTTATCTCACACTTCCTTGGACGAAAATATATTTAGATGGTGGAATATTTCTATGGAGGGCACTGCGATGTTTAAAGCGCTTAATAAATTAAGATTTGTCAAGGACAAAGTCAGATCTTGGAGTAAAGAGGTCTTTGGAGACATTTTTGCTACTAAAACTGCTTTACAAATGGACTTAAAACTAGATCAGGATAGTGTTTAGAAAGAGGGATATAAGTCTATGTCATGAGCTAAAGAAAATGAAATTCTTGCTAGATATCATAGTATTATAGCCAATGAGGAATAATTATGGAGACAAAGATCAAGAGCTTTGTGTCTTTCTACGGGTGACAAAAATACCAAATATTTCCACATGTCTACTATGAAACACAAAGTTGCTAATAGAATATCCTAGTTGCTGTTAGATGCAAATGTCATTAGTAAAGAGGAGGAGATTGCAGTTGAGGCTGTTCATTATTTTGCTACTCTTTTGACTGCTGAGCCTAATCTTTGCATAAGAAATCAGGACTCTTTGCTGGAAAATATCTCGAAAGTTATTGGGGATGATCATAACAAAAGCTTATCGGCTATTCCCATGGCTGAAGAGATTAAAAAGGTTGTCTTTTCCTTTCAGGGAGATAAAGCCCCGAGTCCAGATGGGTACCCCATGTTTTTCTTCCAGTCTTTTTCGAACATTGTAGAGAAGGATATTGTTAATGTTGTCAAGGAATTATTTGGGTCTAAATATATTCTCAAGGAAATCAACTCAACTTTTCTGGTTCTTATCCCCAAAATCTTTGGGGAAGACTCTTTGGACAAATTTAGACCTTTTAGTCTTTATAATTCCTTGTACAATATTATTCCCAAGTTTGTCACTTCTAGGATGCTAGTTGTTCTCCCCTCCATCGTTTCCCCACAACAGAATGGTTTCGTTCTGGGAAGGCAAATCCTGGATTCCATTATTATGGTTCATGAGAATATCCACTCTCTGGTTGTCTCCATTAAAGAGGGTCTTCTTATTAAGCTTGATCTTGCCAAAACCTATGACAAAGTTGATTGATTTTTTTCTAAGAAGGATCCTCCAAGCTTATGGCTTTGATGATAGACTCTCTAGTATTAAGTGGCAACTTATCTCCACTCCTACTTTTTTTGTTATCGTTAATGGGTCCCCCTCCAAATTTTTCAAGTCTTCGAGGGGTTTAAGATAAGGGGATCCCATCTCCCCCATCTTGTTTACTATCATGGATGAAATTTGAGCAGATATATGCAAATGATGGCTAGTACGAGGGAAATTACAAGATTGAGACCCTCTTCCTCCAATCTTGTCTGTTCACATCAGCAATTTGTGGATGATACCATCCTCCTTGGCTCTGCTACCATCCATGAAGCTAGATCTTTTAAATGTGTTTTACACTTCTATACTCAAGCCTCTGGTCAGAGTATCAATTGGAACAAAACTTAAGTCTTTTTTATCAATACTCCCCCTTGGAGGCAGAGAAAAATTACTGACATCATTGGATGTTCAGTGGAGTCCTTTCCCTCAATTTACTTAGGTCTCCCACTGGGATTATCCCCTCCTGATTCCTTTTCAAGTTCCATTGTGGAAAGGTTCAATAAGAAGTTGGTAGGATGGAAAGGTTCCTTGCTTAGCCAAGCTAGAAAATTGCAGTTGCTAAAATCGTCACCTCAAAATTTTCCTTTTTATGCTTTGAGTCTTTTTATTATCCCCTCTAAATATATTGATGCTATAGAGAAAATTCAGAAAATATTCTTATGGTCTAGAGTTGAAGATAGGAAAAGGATGCCTTTGGTTGCCTAGGATAAGTTTTGTTTACCTAAAGCTTTGGGGGGTCTTGGCTTAAGGGTGATTAAAGAATATAATAATGCTTTTCTTGCTAAATAGGTTTGGAGGTCTTATGGAGATAGAACACATTGGAATTTGGTTTGGTTCAACAAATATCTTAATTGTATTCTCAATATGGTGTCTTTCTTTCATTCCTCTGATATTCCACATTGTTCCTTCATCTAGCATAGTATTCTCAAGGCTAAAAATGTGGCTGAAGTTAGATCTGGTTGGGTTTTAGGTAAGGGTTCTTGTATCATATTTTGGGAAGATATTTAGATTTTTTATTAACCCCTCTATTTGTGCCCTAATCTATTGCCCTTTGTCAATATTTGCAAAGCTAGATTTGGTTATTTTTTCTGTAACTGTTGGGAAAATCATTTTTGGGTTAATCTGGAGGAGATCAATGCTATCTTTTCTCCAATCCAGCAGGCTATGTTGTCCTTGTTTGTTAATCTTTCAGTTGAATATTTTTTTATTTGGAGGTTAACTTAGGATGGATCTTTCTTTGTGGCTTCAGCTGTTAATATATTGGTTTCTCCCTTGTCCCATCCTCATGCTTGGGACAAGGCTTGGGTTAAAAACCTCACCCCTAATGTTAATATTTTCTTTTGGCTTCTGCTCCAAAATAAAATCCTTACTACTGACAGCTAAAGTAAGAGAGGATTCTTGATGCCTAATAGATGCCATTTGTGTCTTAATGTCGAAGAATATGTCTCTCACCTTGTGCTTCATTTCCCCTTCATAATTAACATTTAGAGTTTGGTCTAGAAGAAATGGAAGATAGTTTGGGTGTTTCCGAATAAGGTGGAAGATTTCTTTGTTCAATGGAAGTGTCCCTCTTCCAATTATTTTATCAAAATTCTCTTGTCCCTGCTGTGTCCCTATGTCTCATGGCATGCTTGGAAAGAAAGAAACAACAAAATCTTTAGAGAATATTTTTGTTCAACTGAGATTGTTTTTGACAAGGTGTGTAGAGCAATTAAAGATAATATGAAGTTGATTTGTAGTGGCATTAACCACCTTCCCTCCACTTCTATATCTGAGGAGGATAAGAGGATAAGAGGATCAATTGCCTAAAAGGCTTGGCTAAGCCTTCTTGCAAAATAAAAAATATTATTATTAGAGCACATAAGGTTATTGAAGGCTCTGATAGGTGTGTTATAGTGCATACCTATATTGAAGCAAACAAGGTTTCCGACACTTTTGCTAACTTAGGAGTTAAGTTATCGATCCCTTTTATGTGGCAAGGTGAAAACAATATGTCCTTAGAGGCTAAGGAGAAATTATTTTTTGATTGTATAAATGGAAAGGCTGCTCTCTTGTTATCTCATGATGGCCCCTATATAGAGCTGTATCATTAATGATGGTTGAGTTGGTGGGAAGTTTCTAGATTGCATGAGGTGGACTACCTTGCATTCTTTTTGGGCAATGAAGTGCTTGTTCTGCCTTGGCTCTTCTATTCTTCATCTTTTTTGCAGAGTTGATATTTTATCTAGCAAAGGAGGTGTGCCTAGAATTGCTAAAACCATGGGGGGAAATATTAACAAGAATAAGTTGGCTAGCTATGGAGGTTGGAAGAAGGAACATAAAGTTTGGAGAAGATTACAAAAAGGGGGGATAATCGGTTATATGGAGAAGATTCATGGGAAAAAGGACTAGGTTTCTAAACTCTTCATCAAGGGATGGAATAAGAAGAGAGTCACCCTGTTTGGGTAGATGGTGAATTTAGATGAGAAGATGATTGTGGAGGTGACAAGGATGTCGATAGAAGGGGTCAAATTCTTCAGGGATAGGAAATTCTCTGATAATACGATGAAGACCTTTCCCAAGAACGAAGACAAAAAGGAGATGCTTGTCAAGCATGATAGGACTTACTTCGTTGCTAACTGGGTAAAAAGCTTCTAGCGTAAAATGCTGAAAGTGATAATGGAATTTGTTACAGTTGATGGGAATTTTACTAAAGTTTATAACTACCATTTTGTGTTACTAAATCATTTTAGATATGGGAATAAGGTTTCCTTTCCCTTTTATCTAGTTTTTTTCGTTAATGACTGTCTGGCTGACCATAATAAGAACCCTAAGTCAAGCCCTTTGGCTCATCAGGGGTTAATCCTTTTTGTGAGACATGGACCAGCTCTGATACCATGTGAGATTTTGCCAAGATCAAGAGGCAATGGAAAGCACAAATAAGAGAGACAAAATAAATGATAGGAATAAACTGTATTCTATCAAGATGCAAAATATGATCAACTGGATCATTACAAGATATAGATTGATTGTCCGTACAAACAATATAGATGAGCATGCTTATATAGGAAAGGCTTATGGATATGTGAGCACACAAACATGACATGTGGCTCAATAAGAAACAAGGGTAGGTGGGAATTAGGTGTGGGTAGGTAGGAGAAATAATATAATAGTCCACATGAGGTGGATCACCCATTGAATGTGGAATGTAACAACAAGATCACACCATAAAAGGTGGAAATTCTCCTACACACACTATCCCAATGTGGCACAAACACCCAAGTGTCTCATACCCAAACTACTATGAAATGCATTTCCTAAGTAAACTTAAGTAAGGTGTAATAATATCCATGATGAATAATTATTTACACCAACACCCCCCTTTAAGTGCAACTTAGGGGAATGCCCTAAAGTCTACAATGCAACTAAGCAATGCAAGATGGGTCTCGGCTATGAGGCCATGTTAGGTACCCATGTACAAATGCAAATGCAATCTCCCATAAAGTGGGGAAAGAGAGAAAAACCCAATGGGAAAAAACCCTCCCCCAAAAGAGAGATGATGAAAGCACACAATGCTCTCAATGATGAATGAGAAGAACAAAATTGTGTCCCCCCCATAAGAGAGAAGAAGAGACAATGAAGCCCCCCTCAATGTCGAATCTCCTGCAAAGATGGTCCAATGATGATGACCAAAATACCTCCCCATAAGGAAGAAAGAGAGCCAATGCTACACCAATAATGTCAAAGTGTGACAAAATACCAAGTCGATTATGATGAATCACTCGCTGCAACAAAATGAAGATCAAGCATGGAGACAACCTGCTGTGATCATCATCTGGATACTCAGAAATAGCAAAAATAATGGTATAATCCAGGTCTCATGGGAGCCATTCACTAATGTGTACAATCTAAGTATCAACTAGAGCCATGCACCAAGTCTCACAAGATATTCCTAATCTACGTGTACAAGAGGATTACATCAGATAGTCAACAATGACAAGATACAAAGAGGTGTGGTACTTTATGATAGTGTGAGTACAACATTGCTCATGCAAGAACATACAACATGATAGTGCAAATCTAGAAACATGAAAATGATGCCACCAAGAAGCCCTGTAGAATACTGTTGAAAAAGACACCTCCGATTGGGATGTGGCCAAGAGATATAAAGGAGCAAATCAACCCCCCCCCTTGACTTCCGGTTGGAAGCACTTCAAAACAGGTATGAAGTGACAAGAAAAAAAGTGTTCCCAATTTGACTTATTAAATGATGTTTGTGTTTTTAAAAGTTTAAAAATCTGATACCATGTGAGATTTTGCCAAGATCAAGAGACAATGGAAAGCACAAATAAGAGAGACAAAATAGATGATAGGAATAAACTGTATTCTAGCAAGATGCAAAATATGATCAACTGGATCATTACAAGATATAGATTGATTGTCCGTACAAACAATATAGATGAGCATGCTTATATAGGCAAGGGTTATGGATATGTGAGAACACAAACATGACATGTGGCTCAATAAGAAACAAGGGTAGGTGGGAAATAGGTGTGGGTAAGTAGGAGAAATAATATAATAGTCCACATGAGGTGGATCACCCACTGAATGTGCAGTGTAACAACAAGATCACACCATAAAAGGTGGAAATTCTCCTACACACACTATCCCAATGTGGCACAAACACCCAAGTGTCTCATACCAAACTACTATGAAATGCATTTCCTAAGTAAACTTAAGTAAGGTGTAATAATATCCATGATGAATAATTATTTACACCAATACTTTTAATTTATAAGTATTTAGAAGCTAGGGTTAACAAGGTTAAGGCTAGTTTGGATGATAAAGAGGAGTATATCCCTAGTGATGGTTCATATGATTCTAATTCTAATGACAAGGATGCCACCTCTAACCACCCTAAGAAGAGGGTTAAAATCCATAGGATCAATAATGATATTTCATCAAAGGAGGAAACCTCTACTATCAAGATGAAGGCCAACGGGAAGGGTAAGAGGATTATTTTATCTGATTCAGATTCTAGGGATAAGCAACATCCTAAAGTTTCTGAAAAACAAGAATTAGAACCAATGGACTTGGATTCCCAGGACTTACCAGACAAGCCAAAAATGATGTTTGATATCTTGCAAATTGCTAGAAGTACCTTGGTTGATTTGTATTGATTCCAATGATGGGAATTTCATGAAATTAAGACCCTGCATCTTAAGCAGAGAACTTCCTCAGCTAAATTGGAAAGGATTAAAGGGATCATGGAGAAAGAGGGCCAAGCGATAACTAAGGAATAGGGGAAAGGAAGTGCTTCTGAAAGTAAAGAGTATGCCCCGTGAAAAAATATGTAAAAAGAATGATGTTGGACTTCCTTCAAAAAATGGTGAATCTATAAAGATTTTTAAGTACAGATATGATGAAAGGTTTGTGGAGATCAGCTTGAAGATGTAGAAAAATGAGACAACTCTCAAGAATATCATGGAAAATAGTGTGGCTATGTTGAGAGTATCTCCTACCAACACTAATACATTTGACCTCAAATAATGATGAATGTTTCCGATGGTCAAGGCATATTATGATCAAATTTGATTTTTTTTTTTAAATGCCTGAGTTCATTGGAATTCCGACGAACTCAGGCATCATTATTAGAAAAAAAAAACACAAGTTCATTTTAAGGGAAACCAAGCATAGGTCGAGAATGTCGTCTACAAAATTTGAAGCTTCTCTTGCCTCCCTCCCTCCCCCCCTTTGGACAACCACGTGCTCCTCATGTAAAGTTTTTTTTGCAACCAATTTACTATTTTCTTCTATGTTGTCTGATAAACATCATAAAATATCATTTTTTCCAAATTTTTTTTTTTTATAGATAAGTGCTAACTAGAAGGGGTTAGCTCCCTTACATTCAGCCCTAACAGAGAATTCTTTCAATCTAATCTACTACATATATTCAGCCCTAACAAAGACTTCTTTCATACTAATCTACTACATATTAGATAATAACCCTATGAGACAGACTAATTCAAGAGTGATTGGAGGATGATCACCAGTTACTCTCCAATATTGATCACTTTCATCGTAGATGTCACCAAAAGTCAACAATCCTCCTTGTCCAGCAACCTTTGGAAGGGGGATAAGTTACTATTGATGACCCTAATTCGGTATACCTCCCAAGCCTCCTCGATGAAGGCCTTCTTCCTTTCCTTTTCTTCTTTTTCACAGACGTAACCCTCGTTCTCATAGTCAGTGTCCTCATCAAAATCAAAGGAGATATAGTTAGTGGTGTTGAAATACACTCCCAACAAAACTGCTCACTTTTTCAATTATAGATTCAAAGTTTTATTATCTATAGCCTGCCCATCCATAGTGCAAATAAAACCATCTATCTTTTGAATGCACATCTCCTTTGAATCTAGGACATCCACCATTGGGCATATCATAGCCTCATACAAGAATCCATCACACCAATGCCTACCTCCACCAAGGATGGAGGATGCCAACCTCCACACTGCATCAAAGACTCCTTTGTTTGTCTGAAAAAGCCTCGTGCATTGCACTTGAAAAGTCTCATCTCTGCACATGCAACTTAAGCCCAAATGATGCACCATATTTGCAACTAAGATAATAACCCTTGCATGTATCCATTCTTCCACAAAGCATCCCTTTATAATGATCAACTCTTCATCCCTCTAGGAAAAATATGGGATTGATTAGATGAAACCTGACTTTCTAGTTAGTTTCCCATCCTCGATATCTTCCCTAAAGCCTTAGTCATATCTTTCTTGGAAAACAAGCACTATAATTTAGCTTGTATTTCTTATTGTATTGAGCCTAAACTACCACATTCCATTAATCGAGATAGGTATGGAGTGATTTGTGAGCACAATTTGTCGCATTCTCCTTCAGGCCTTATGATCGAGTATGAGTACTTCCATCTACTTTATTAGATACCCATTTAGTTGTTTTGATGTTCACGTGCCTTATCATTCCTTACAATCCTTACTAAATCTTCTCCCTGTGTCTACATATTCAATTTAAAAAAATAAACATATATATTGAGTAGGGACCGACAATAAGATCAAAAGTCTGGCTCTATATGAAGACTATTCAAGTGACCCCCCTTTATAATAGTAGGGCATTCCCTTTCTAACCCTACCTTGAGTTGAGCCCTTTCAAACATCATTCTCTGGTGAATATGACTAGAAAAGTGACGGGGTAGGTGAAAGGCTAACATTTCAGGAGGGGCAGGGAGCCCCTACAATTCTATGGGTACCGATCAACAAACCACTCTCCTGCTAAGATTCATTCCACTGCAAACAAAACCTTCGGGTCTGTCTAGGGGGCTTCTCTTTCTCTGGCTAAATCTTGATCCTGATCTCCTTGTTATGGGTGAACTAGAATTGCCTCTGCCTTTACTAGCTCTATCCCCATCTATGCCAACTGGTTCTTTGGCCCCCATAGCTTTCTAGTGTAATTGGTGCCATTGTCAACTAGTGAAATAGTGGTTGTTGGCTAGGAGATGTTGGGATAGTAGTGGCTTAGATCCTATAGTCTTTGGCCACTATCTAATGAAAGAGAAATCATAAGACCCTAATAGGATGTTTTAAAAATTAAAACTTAATGATTAAAGTTGAAAAATTTTGTATTTCACAACCAATTTGAAGCTTGAGTACTGCCAAAACCTTTTACTACCATTGTAGAACTTTCTATGCACCATTACTAGTATCAACTAGTGTTAGTGTTTTTTTTATGGTAACATTAGGAGTGAAAAACTATGCAAACATGTACCTTATTTAATCTTCATTACCAAGTTATTAGATAAATATTCTTTATTGGGGTATAAATTTTACCCATAGCATTAAATTTTAACTCTTGAGAGTTAGTAGAAATCTCTCTTTAAGAATTATGTGGTGGTATATGTTTGAATTGCAAATTGTCTATTTTTGTTAGTTTTTAGTGCTATTAAATAATGCATTCTTTCAAAACACTTAATATGTCATAGATTTTGCATAGGAATTTATTTATTTACTTTGAATAAGTGATGGAGATAATTATAGCATGGTATATAGTGGATTAGGTGGTTTTTCACTTGGGAAAAGAGAGAGACGATTGTTCTTATTTGATAACTCAAAAGAGATTAAATTTCGAGGTCTTATTATGTGAGCATTAATATGAATTTCAATGTGAAAAGTTTATGGTGTTCATATTTTTATGAGGCACACATTATGGCACATTAAATTATTTTATTGGGTGCTTCCTAATAAGGTTTATAAGTGTTTCCAAATTTTGGACATTCATAGAGATAGGTACACAAGGTTTATTTTATTATGAGGGCATGATTGACATGTGTATGCAAATTGGAGTCTTGGTGAGAGAAATAAAGGTAAATTATTGTTTAATAATATTACTAGATGATAAAAATGATATATATGGGAGAAATAGAACAAATGTATGTAATAAAATAGTCACAAATATAACTGTATATAATAGAAATGTAATAATTACATTGAGATTCCTCACTTAGTTAGAACAATTGTAACTCCAAGTTGAAATGCCAAGTTTTGAATCCTTATCTCCTCAATCATAAACATTAAATAATTGGAGAACAATCCATATTGACCTCCACACACATAGGACTCCATCATATTGTGTTTTGACCCTTGGAAGGGTATAATTTTTGATCTTAGGCTTGTAAAATCATTGGACAAAATTTCATATTGATTTCAATACCAAACCCTTACCTATCTCCAAAATATCAAACTTCATAATATATAAATTCTTTAAATCTATCAGCTAATCAATGAAAACAAAAAAGAAAACAAGAAAATAAAGCTAAAAATTCTTCTCATACAACTCCTCATCTGAAAGTGAGAAGCTAGGTTGAGATGATGGAAATTCTTCAAATCTTTGATTCCACAAGCCTCCAAAAGTGAAGGCTCATAGTACTAATACATTATTAGGAGCAAAAAAAGAATCATTAACAAAAGCTTCATAATATTGTAAATCCTCACCCTAATTTTAGATTAAGTTACCTTCATTTTATTGATCTTTAATTTTTCCTTTAAGAAGATCATTGGTTTGAATTCTATAAAATCAAATTATGTGACCCTTTATCTTATAGTAAAAATATGCATTTTTTCTTTTGTTTTTACTTGATTATTTATTATCCTTTGTGAATATAGTTCTTTCTCCTATTGAGGATCATCTTCTATATCTTCTTTTGTCATTTTTACTCTACTAGAAGTGTTAAAACCATGTCTTGTAAAGTTAGTGAAGTTTGTTGGCATTATACACTTAGATGAGAATGTTTGATGTTGTCATTGATGGCAACCAACTGGTAACATGGTTCACAGGCTATACCGGCAATAGATTTCACCTACCAGCATCGACAATCACAACAAAGGTTATTCACACTGGCATCCAGTTACACCGACAGTCCAAGCCAACATGGAAATAATATCGTTTTGTATTGTAAATATATTTGTATAGCCGACATGATGTATTGTAAAGACTCATAAGATCTTGTAATTCATTTTGATATATTTTTAGGTATGTATGTAAGCGATATATGAGATGTGATAGGTTATGATAGCGAATAATTGTATATGCATTTTGATGTATTTATCTTGAGAGAGAATAATAGAAGAGAAGAGGGAATCAAGATTTATGGCAGAGGTATCAAATAGAGCTTAAACTAGTACTGAATCCATCATTGTAGATGCTATTTTGAGCAGTACATTGTCATTGGAATTAATCATCCAATTGTGTAGTCAGTGAGACTCCACTTTTGTATTGAGTAGTGAGCTCTAGGTAGTTGGCCTTCCTGTATGTGCAGACCTCTATTGTACTGAGTAAAATTTATTCATATTGGCCAATGAGTAAATAATGTGGGTCACAAATGCCACCGAGGTTTTTCCCCTACCGGGTTTCCTCACCAAAAATATATGTGTTATGGTGTGCATTGATGCTTATTCTTTTGTTTCTCTTTCCTTCATTATTATTTGCTTACCAGTATATTAATTTGGGTTATAAAGTTGCAAACAAGTTTAAATATTTTATCTATCGGTAAGACATTGATTCACCCCTCCCTCTCAGTGTCTTTGGGTCTGATCAAGTATCTAAAAAAGTTATTTTTATTGTATTTTGAAGACAAGTTATTTAACAAGATACTTTTAGCATTTTTATCATCTACTAGAGCCTAAACTTCTTCTAGATACCTAATGAGAAGACTCAAATTAATTATATGATTCGACATTGTAATTTCATCTTCTATTTTGAACCTAAACAATAGTAGTTTTAGGCAAAACTTTGCATTATCTACTTTTTCTACAAACATTTTGTTCATGGACAAATATCTATTGATGACTTATCCAAATCTATATGATGTAGTTTAGAGTGATAATTAAGAAAGACCAATATTAACCTTGGTTTTGTCATCTCTACTATTCAAATCTAATAGCTTATTTTCATTTATAGGCACTTTTTCCTTTCCACTTACTATTTCCCATAATATTTTATTCATTAGTTTTTTTTGTATTTTAAGTCATCATACATGGAAATTGAATCCAAAATATTTGTCTAAAGGAATCTCCATAAAAATAAATACAATTTTTATCACTCCAAAAAAAATTCTAATGAAGAAACTGCAAAAATCTCTAATATTATTTACTATCAAATAACGTCAAGTACTCTTACAATCAAGAAAAAAAATTAGCATATGATCTTTGATAACCTCTATGCTTTGATACACCTCACTATCATTGTGTAGATATGCAAAATGTTGTCAAATACTCTCTCCTAAATCTTTCATTCACTATTGTACCATACCACCAAGAGGTAGACCTATTATAGCCATTCTACTTTAAAATTTCTAGTATCTAGAGGGAGTGAACCAATAAAATAGCATGTTGCAAAGAAACATATGTATTTGAACATAACATCAAGTTTTAATATAACTATTACTTCCAAACTCTTTTGACCTATCAGGGACCTTAAAAAAATCATAACGAATAGAATTTGAAATATCCAATTAAACTAAGTAAACAAAGCAATACTTCAAACCAAATCTTATTGTTAGAAACTCTTATAACCAACTCTTCCATTGATCAATATTCATCACACAAGACACAAACACTCTTTAGCAATGAATGTGATTTTGCATGCCCTTCTTTGTCTTCAAATGTCTTAATAATCCTTCACATAGGTATGTTAAAATAGTGTCTTTTGTATATTCTAAATACTCCTTGTCTATAATTTTCATTGCATTTTAGCATCTCACTATCATTTTTAATGTCATTCTTTGATTATTTTGGCCATAATATTTAATGGTAACCTTCCTTATTGGTTGTCTTGAAGAAGCATTGTCTTTCATGGTACTTGTGTTCCTCTAAGTTTGTCTTGAAGAGTCTCCTATAGTGTATGAACCTTCTCTATTTAGTGGCATTGCTTAGATACTTATCTCAAGTCATAACTAACTCTTGAAGGGTTCATAACTACAATAAGACTGCTAGAACTACTTCAAATTCCCTCCACATTGTTAGGCCTTGAAGTGTCATTTACATTATTCAATCAAGTGATGAATGAAATGCCTTTAGTGGTTGCATGATAGAGTCTAATTGTTCATATGAACTTCAAGAAGTAAAAATGGTTGGAACTCATTTTAAGTAAAGAAAACTTATTTATCTATTTGGCACTTTCAACTCATATTAAGATATCATTAGAGATTCTAAGAATACTCTTTGATGGCTCATGATAGTGATATGACTACTGCATAAATAAATTTCAAGACCCTCTTATGCCTTTGAATTGATTCATGATGATGCAACTGAGCATTAAAGTATTTGCATGATATTTTGATTGATCACAAAGCTTTCTATAATACCTTCAACTAGGCTATTGACTGATCAAAACTCTTGGATCCCACTATTACTCTATTTTAGACTTGCTTTGGGTGGGAATATTGGCTACTACAAGGTCATTTTTCTTATCCTTCATCATACTATGACTTATTTTCTCATTGTGCTTCCTCATCATTAAAGCTTTCTCTATTTATTTTGATTCTCTTATTGATCACTGTCATGGCCTTTGTCCTAACAAGATTTCAGACAAATCTTGAGCTACTGTTATCATTCTACTATGACTGTTATAATAGTCCAAGGAAAGCCTACAACTACTCCTTGGTCACTATGTATGAATGTAAATGCTTTGTCTTCATGAGGCACAAATATCATTTTTTTGTCCTCATGCAACCTTATTTGCAGCTCACTACTTTTTTTTAAATCTTTCATTGCACTTTTCTGAGATGTCAAATGACAGTATTTTCTTGGTTTATGGCATCTTTTGCTTGACCTTGCACTTCCTATCATTGAACTACCATAATAAGAACCCCCATGTTCATTTGTTTCTTTGAGAATTCTCATTATACAATGATTGTCTTTGTGATATGGATTATAAGGTTGTAGCATTTGATCTCTTTTGGTAATAGTATTGTTACTATTCTCACATAGTCTTTCATTTTGTGTTTTGTCTTCGGTAGAGACTGTTCTTTCTTCCTATTTGATAGCTTGTACAATATTTTGTGACTGATTCTAGATTGTGTTTGTGCCTTGAAAATGAAACCTTGAAGATATTTTTTGAAGGTGTTGTATTTAAGTCTATCAACTCACTTTAATAGAAGTCTCAAAAGGTGCAAGGTTGTTCCTTACTATTTCTTGGGTTCTTACGAATGAAACCTTGCCATTTATCTGTGTGTGATTTTCAATGACCAAAAACAAGATCTATAGCTTTAATCACTACTCCATATTTGTTCTTGAGGTCCAAAATCATACTTCAAAATGCTCTTTTCATGGTGCATTAATAATGTTGCTTTGTCTTTATTGTGGTTTTATAGTGATTTTGTTCTTATCCTCTAACCAATCTTTCAATCTCAACCCTTCAATATAGATCCGTTATCTCTCTTGTTGCACTTTTGCCATCTGGATCATATACATGTAGCTTCTTTATTATTCAACAAATCTTTTTGTAAAATCAAATCTTGTTGAAAGAGGATCATATTTAATATTTATATTGAAGAGTTTTCCAAATAGTAAAGTCATTATAATTTATAATCGCCGATCTTCTTAGCATTGGCAGTCAGAAGTATGAAATGAAACTTTAATTGTTCTGCATGATATTATGACCTAGATGTTCTTGTTTCTTTTGTTTCTTGTCAATTATGAAATATATTCATTTTTAGCTGAATTAGTTACAACTTATTTCTTTTTACTTGTTTCCTGCCCTATTTGTTTAAACTTAAAATATATATTTAGAACTTGCGTTGTGTATGATTAATTTTGCATCTTAGCAAGTAATGACATGTACCATATATTTACTTGGATCATGGAATTTTAATTGTTTTGTGCATAATTATGACCTAGTCCTGCTCGTTTCCCCTCTTGCTTGGCAGTTACAAATTTTCAGCTCAATTAGTTACATCATTTTCCTTATTACTCACTATTCATTGAAAGTAAATACTTAGAATATGATTCTTGTATCAATCAACATGTATTGACATATATGAAATAATATTATTCCATGTAGGATCTCTATAAATTTGAGCTCAATCATTGGTTGATTGTTATTAATCAAAAGTGTATTCAGAGGCTTGGGTTTACTTGTTTCTATTTTCACTAGTTGAATAGGGAACCTGCTTAAGCATCTTTCTTCAAAGCCAAAATATGTGAAACAAAGAAGCTCATGTCATAGGATTCAACCATGACTACCCCCAGTACCAATGCTACAGGCAACAAAACTAAGGATTCATAGCCTCCTCATTCAACTTTGAATGAAAGAATTATTTCATCCATGTCTTGGAGTTCTGTTGCTACACATCCTTGGCATGATCTTGAGATTGGTAAGGTCCATCTTCTTTTTTCTCATTTCTGTTTATATGAACATCTAATTAATACTCTAGCTAAGATATTTGAATATTTAGATGTTTTTATATATATAGTCTTATTTTAGTAGCATTATATTATAGGGTGATATTGGATGGTGTGGATAATGTCACGGTTGTGTATGCTAAAGATAACTCAATGTTTGACTGCTATAATTCATATGTATGAATAAGCTGAAGGCTGGGAGTATTTACACTGCATGTGTACCATTATCTTCTAATGATAAACACTTTGGTTTTCAAAAAACAACTTTTATTGCAAATATGTATGGGATTCCTAGAATCTAACTCCCTTTTGTTATCCCCTAATTTCCAATAATTGTCTAGTTTAAAAAAAATATGGGTGTTCTTTGTCTTGTGGTATCTTCATGCATTCTTTTCAGAGCAGGAAGGAAGTGCATTTTAATGTTGTTTCTCATGTACCTGTAAGACAAGAATTATTGGTAATTCATAGTTTTGCTTTATTTTTATATTTGGATACATCATATTAACCCCTTTATGTTGAATATCTAGATGCATTTTGTAAGTACATATTGCATTGTGTAACTTTATTCTTTCTTTCTTTACTCTTTGGGGTTGTATGCCTTGCTCCTATTAAAATTATTTGGCAGATGTTATTCTTGAATAAATGATTGTCTAAATAAATCTACTTGAAAATAAGCTCCACAAACATGTTGTTTATGGTTGGAGAACCTTCCCATCATTCAATGTTTAAGTTGTTACTTGATCCTGGTGGTAGCCATAGTTATTTGCATACTTCTTGACTTAATACTGAAGAAACCTTCCCATCATTCTCTCACCAGATGAGTAGTCATGGTTGTCGTTAGAAGAGTCCCATCCAAGAAACATCCAACGTCCACCTAGGAAACATCCATCAAGGTTGTTGTATGCCCGATGGCATTCTCTCGCTGGATGAGCGGTGATGGCCACCGTCAGAATTCTGACACAAGCCAATGAAACACCTAATGAGGATGTTGTATGTCCGACCAAATTATCTCTTCGAACTGGTGTCAGAATTTTGACGTCCACCTAGGAAATATCTGAGGAGAATGTCGCATGTCCAACGACATTCTCTCACCAGATGAGCGGTCATGGCTGTCATTAGAAGAGTCTCGGGTGTTGTCGGAATTTTTTGTATGACCGATGGCATTCTCTTGCTGGAGGAGTGATCACAGCCACCATCAAAAGAGTCTCGGGTGATGTCAGAATGTCTGAATACAAGTTTTTGATGGCTGCATTTATTGCCAGTGTGATGAAAAATAGTCAAAGTTTTGACAAATGATCATCGAAATTGAGCCCTAAATGTACTAGTGCAATATGTCAGCTATGGTGGCTAGATTGGAGAAAATGCACAATGAGAGGAGATTTGTGGATCTAGAGATGGATGTTGAGGTCTCTAGCTCCAAGGATATCCCTCTCTCCATGAGGAGGACCAAACAAAGCACCAAGGCTATGGAGGCTCCTATGCCTCAAGAACTTCTTGACCTAAAGGAGGCTGCAAAGACCATGTTAATGCCAGAGAAAGAGGCTATTGATAGTCTCAATATTTTCATGTAGCTAGGTGGTTGGTTTTTGTTGTTTTTTCATCAGCACCTCGCTTGTTTTTTGTTCTCTTTTCCTCTGGCTATTATGTTTTGGTTGTCCTTATCTCTTGTATCCCATTATATTTGGCTGTTAATAATTGTCTAGATACTCTATTGTTCTATCTTTGGAAATTATGTTCAGGGTTTTGGGTACCCTCAAAACCTGTTTTTTCTTAATTAAAAACATAGAGCCTCTAATACGATTCACTCTATCAAATACAATTGGAGATCTATTGTCGAATGATGATGAGATTATGTAAGGGGCAATGAATTTATTTTCTAATTTTCTCTCCCAAGATCAGACTCTTGATTTGGAAGACCTAATAGAGATCCTATCATAAAATTCCTTCTCTTGTTTCCTTGGAGGTGAATAAGTCTTTATCTCAGATTCCTTCAGATAGAGAGGTCCAAGGGGCTATCTTTTCTTTTGAAGGTAACAAAGCCCCTGGTGCAGATGGCTTTCCTATGTTCTTCTTCTAGATATATTGGGATATTGTGGCTAAGGATGTGGTGGTTGGTGCTAAGAATGTTTTTGGTTCCAGATTCTTCTTAAAGCAATTAAATTCCAAGTTTATTGTTTTGATCCTATGTAGGGAAAAAGTGAAACAAAGTATGGAACCCCTAATCCCACTCTCATACACACTCATGGAATACAAAAGAGTCTAGGGAGGTAACACACTTCAGCTATTTCTTTATGAGAAAGAGAAAGTCATTTCCATTACCTCTTAGGTTTTCTATTCCTTTTTCTATAAATAAGAGAGGAATGATGCACAAATGCAATCTAACCTAGAATGCAAGTAAGCAAGATAACCCTAATCTGAGAATGCAGATCAAAGGATAACTAATATAATGAAGAAAATTACAAATAAGAAGGCACAATCAGAGGTGCATCTATGTCTAAAATTCAAAGAAGAAATGTTTGGGACTAGGGTGCCATGCCACTGTCCTAATTCTGCAAGTATGGAGCTGCAACTAACACGATGGGTTCTGGAGCCTACAAGACACCATTCTGCCAAATCCTGCTAATAGAGGGCAGGACCATGGCACCATGCCACTGTCCAGGGCAGGACCAGGGCTCCATGCCCTTTTCCTTAGGTTTTTTGCTGAGATCTAAAAATAAGAATTGTCCCTGTGTGCTCTTTTGGTCCCAAAATTTCTAGGGACACTCGGATCCGAACCTATACCTAAAGCTAAAAAAATAGGGTTTGGGATGCCTATATAGGATTTTACCTTATTCAAACCCTTTTTTTGGTGATTTCCACCTCCACAAATAGTTGATAATGTACTGAAAATGTGTGTGCAAGAACCTTGTGTACATGCAAGATCCTAAAATGGAAGCAAACAATCTAGGGAAACCCTAAAGAGTAAACCCTAATTGTTTATAATTAACAAAGTAAGTTATCTAAATCCAAAATGAAAAGTGATCTAAAGCATGAATATGAATCAAAATGAATCTTATGCAAAGACATGAAAACAACATGAAACCATACCCAACCCCACGGGAGAGGTACAAGCCACTCATCAATCGGTGATCTGCTATTGTTCTTCTACATCTTCAAAAGCCCCCAATTGATAAAATGATGCTTGATGAATGTTTAGTAGATGAATTTTGAATATTGTTGATGACTTCAAAGATCTACTCTTTCCCTACAAAGAAGGCTCCTATGCTCCCAAAAAACGCGCTCTTAGATTCTTAGAAGAAGACCCCTTCAAATGAAGAAAGAAAGATCTTAAGTATGACACCATGGATACTAATTTCATGTTTAGGCTGACCTAGGATTTTAATTTCCCGCCAATCTTTTGGGTTTAAGCATTATTATATCATAGGATTTGGCTCCCGAAATTTTAGAGAAAAAGTTGAGGACCATGTGCATTCCCACAAAGGTTTGACCAACTTTTCACCAAACTTTTGGGGCTATTAGATATGATGATATTAGAGCACATCCCAAAGTTAAAGCTGATTTCAAGATATTTTTATATGCGAAATTAGACCTAAACGATCGAAATAAGACATAATTAGGGTTTATGATTAAATGATTTATTAAAGGAATAAGATGAAAAGGGGCATGCTTAGGATAAAGGGCCCAACTTTATAACATGTAAAGTGATGAAATATGAATTTAGATTTAATTAAATTAATTCATTAAATTCTTAAAGTGGAATTAGAAATGCAAGATGCAAGACACAGTAAAGCGGGTGCTAACCTAAGTGTGAAATTGTACCACCCTAGGAAGGGTGTATAAATACGACACTATATTAGCCCCCACTTTAGTGGTCATATGACACTACGTGCATATGAAAGCTAAAGTACAAAAAAGTAAACATTTTTTGAAAAAAGATATAGCCATAAGTTGTTGGACGAAGCTCCCAATGGTATCTGTAGTACATAATTAGGAACCACACCATACAAAACCATATGTTAGATAACAAAATAACCTAATGCTTACTAAGGAAGGTGATGAAATTTGTGGTTACCTATATCCCCCCTATTTCGGTTTCCTTATTAGTGGTGAAATAGGGTATCATGTTTACCAAAATGAAATGTGATAAATATTTTGATGAAGAAAGTTTGCAACAAGGCTTGATCACTCATCCAAGAATGTTATGGAACTAATGCAGAGAAAGAGGGTGAACTCATGATTCCAATGCCACCAATGGTATGAGAATCAGAGCTTCCTAGCTCAAGATATGATAGATTGAAGAAAAAGTGCACAAATTAGGGTTTTAACTTAAAAACATAAAGTAAAAAATTTCATAACGCATAAATATGAAAGTCACACCTTCATTTGTCACTTTTTGACTTTTTGGCACTATTCACTGTAGAGGAGCCCAAATATTAGCAATAATGCCTAGAAGTCGACCTGAGTGAGCTATGAGGATGGAGATCCAATGCTAGTCGGTACTCGTTGGCGAACCACTCGAAGAGGTGAGTTGACCTTTTGTTGACTCTCTTTTGACTTTTTCATTCTTTCATAGATTTAGGGATAGTGAAGTCATTGCCAAGATCAGGTCCGTGCCCCCTCATTGGGCACCTTGGGGTCCTAGGGCACCGTGGTCCCCTAGGGTGCCCTAGTCCCAAGGGGGCACCCTTGTCCTCCTAGGGCACCCTGGTCCCTGTCCGAGGTGACCAGTGGTAACACAAGATCAAGCAATTGAATGTTAGAATAGATAGAATAAATTCTTTGATTAGATGATAATGATGATGATTGATTACTGAAGATAGGATGCTTCAGTTTTTCCAGACACTGCCATAAATCCATGAGCATATTGTCGGGCTCATCTTCTAGAGCCTTTGGGAGTAGATCCTAAGGCTGATAGTGAGGGAGAGGGAGTTGCTACATACAGTGGGCTTGCAGTATGCGATGACTATGTCAGCCATCAAATTCCATTTGGCGATGTTGATGGCGTTGATGAAGAGATGGGATACAGACACCTCGATGTTCTTGTTACCTATGGGGGAGGTGAAAGTCACCCTCAAGGATCTATATCGCATCATGCACCTTCCCATCAGGGGGAGACCAAGAGATACCAATCCGACCATAGTAAGGATGATTATATGAGAGAGAAGGTGTATGTTGCGGGGAGAGTCATACTCGGTGAGATGAGGGGTCGTATCATGGGCAGCTACCTCCTATAGCCTACCAGTGAGGTTCCATTAGTGAGGCAACTCATGATTACGACCCTTGCATTAGCCATGTACCCTAATGGGTGCGACACACACACATGCATAGAGGACTCATCTACACTATCCGAGTGATGGAGAGATATAGGAGGGTATACTCTTGGGGTCAGAGCATGCTTGTGCATCTCTATCACAACCTTGGGGAGTATGTATTTGGGAAGGGATGTAGCCTGATGACATGCACCCTACTATAGGTGTGGATGTTTGAGCATATTACTTATACTAGGCCTACTTGAGCCCCTATAGACTTAGTCCTAGAGAAGCCTAGGGTATTTTCTTATCCACTCAACCGCGATTGGTGATTCAATGATCTCTTGCATTGGGTGGAGCTTAGATAGATTGACACCGAGTGGATTCATATGGAGACCCTACATTAGGATGCACATGTCAGTAGGGATACACATGCAATTATTCATCATGTAGAGGAACCATCTACTAGAGGGGCAGTACAGTCACATAGTCATTCCCTTCTACTTCGATCGAGTCCAGCGGTAGTTCGGGTTCAAGCAATGCATTCCTATTGATGTGCCTATGTACATCCGACACTCACACATGATGTTGAGGCTAGGAGCCATTCCTTGGCCTACCAGTGATGAGATCGACATCACATATTCAGATAGGTCAGATCAGGACATTGTGATAGACTATAGAGATGATGTGGATGTGCACTGACAGTGCATCACATGGTGGGGGAGGACATACCTAGGAGATATCCTCCCAGCAGACTTCCCTGGAGAGAACCCCAGACCATGGAGATAGACAAGTGATAGAGAGGGATCTGACACATCCGAGGAGGGCTCAGATGATCTGGTTGATGACATAGGAGAGCAGGAGATAGGCAGAGATGAAGATGATCCTGACACTAGAGAGGGAGATCCAGATGGAGATGATGAGGAGGATGGGGATGCTGAGGAGGATGGAGAGGAGGAGGAGGAGGAGTTTGAGGAGGATGAGGAGTTTGAGGAGGAGGATGAGTCAAAAGAAGTTCCATATCACTCTGGAGAGGACACCATAGCCCTAGACCCACCAAGCCTCCCATTATGGGTGGCAAAGGACCCTATAAGGGGTCTTGATCCTAGTCCCCATCGGCCCATACCCATTGCACAAAGATAGTACGAGCAAAAAGAGCCTAGCAGGTCCTCGTCTCAAACGGTCTCTTTCCACAATCCTACTTGTGAGAGGGAGATCCAAGGAAGGTGTCTTGTTTTTAATTAATTTATGCATCTTACTTGTTTAGATATGATAATATAGAATGTTACTGATAAAAAATTGTCTCTTTCTTGCAGCTACTATCCAAGAGTAGCGTTCTCTTATCCATAATGCATTGACAGACCTCATCATGACTGCACATAGTCCTAGTTCTTCATAGATAGCGCACAGATCATAGAGGAGTGCAAGATGACGCAAGGATATTTTCTCCCCTATTCGGATGGAGATGGAGGTCCTACAAGAGAGATTACGATAGATAGAGTGTGACCTAGCATCTTCACAGACAAAGGCAGCCACATACCACAGGATTATGATGGAGAGGGATCATAGGAGCTCCTTGCAGAGCCACTCGCAGTCCATATTGTGATACACCCCCATGGCCAGATCAGGAGGGGGCATATAGACACCACCCTCCAGCTACTAGTCCTAGTTCTATTGATGTATATATTATGATACTCATGGATATGTATCTATTTATGCTAATGTAATATCAAACATCTTATTTTAATTTAATTTTCATGTGATTGATTTCTCAATGCTTCATGATTAAATTGATATATGTGTGATCTAATTAAATAACCAAGTATTTAATTAAATTCTACTTGATGATGTAAAAGAAGAATGTATTAAGCCTAAGAACTATACGACTAATATGATTTTATTAACTCTATTTAAACGCAACATGATAGAATTCTACTTAACACATAAGAAATTGTATAACATGCTAGGCCATATGAAATGCAAATCTATTACAATTTACATAAAAGAGTCCAAGACAAACAATAAAGTAATGTAGACCAAACAGTATAACATCATTTAATCCTACATACTTTAATGAAGACATGCTAACATAGTACCCAATTTGGAAGAAGGAAAAGATACAGAGAGAGAATAGAAAGTAGACTAGAGAGAGAGAGAGAGAGAGAGAGAGAGAGAGAGAGAGAGAGAGAGAGAGAGAGAGAGAGAGAGAAATAGAACTAGGCATAGTATCTACGAAGGTCATAGCATTTATGGCTTCCTTTAGAGGCATACCTTCGAAATCTTCTATCTTGTAAGCACCTGATCCATAGACCTCAACAACAATGTATGGTCTAAGCCAATTAGGGCCAAATTTTCCTTTCTCCTTAGGTAAGGCATTCACATTGTGTTGATTCTCGTAAAGGATTAAACCACCTACTGAGAAGGAACATTGAATAACCTTATCATTGTAGCTATTTTGAAAATTTTTATGATATGCTTGAATATGCTCGAAGGAATTTATATGTCGTTCATCAAGCATCTCAAGTTGTTCAAGTATTTTCTCTCTATAGGAATCATCATCAACTACACCCCTAAGAGAAACTCTGAAAGAAGGAATTTCTAACTCCAAAGGCATAATGGCATCAACACCATAAACAAGATTATAAGGAGTACAAGCCGTAGCAACATGTACACTCATGCGATAGGCCCAAAGAGCATAGGTTAATTGCGTATTCCAATCCTTACCATGTTTGCTTATAGTCTTTTGAATAATTTGCTCAATTATCCTATTAGAAGACTCAGCTTGACCATTTGATTGAGGATAATAAGGTGTAGAAAATTTATGTTGAATATGATATTTCTCGAGAAACTTCTTCACATCCTTATTTTTGAATGACGTTCCATTATCCAAAACTAAGGAAGAAGGTACCCCGAATTAGGAGATAATGTTTTCAAAAATTAAGTGACAAATTACTTCAGTAGTAGTGGATAGAAGAGGAACGGCTTCCACCCACTTCATAAAGTAATCAGTTGCAGTTATGATGAAGGTATGTCCTTAAGATGAAGGAGGAGATATTTTACCAATGAGATCCAAACCCCATGTAGAAAAGGGCCAAGATGCCACTTGAGATCAAATTTCTTCGGTAGGGGCATGGATCAAATCGCTATGTTGCTCACATAGATGATATTTTTTAACAAACGTAGAGGAATCCTTTTCCATGGTTTTCAAATAATATCCCATTCGGAGCAATCTCTGAACTAATTATCTACCACCAAAATTCCCCCCACAAGCACTTGAATGTGCTTCCTCAAGAGCAATAGGGATTTTAGCCTTGTTTAGTCATTGAAGGAGAAAACTATTATAACCCCTCCTATAAAGAACATTAGAAAAGATAATGTATCTAGCAGCCAATTTTGTGAATTCTAGCCCTAGTATTCTTATTCCTAGACTCAGGAAAGGTACCATCACTCAAATATCTCATGATATGCGAGTACCATTCATTAGAATCTATAATGCAACAATACACCACATCACTAGGATTATCAACAATAGTCGGGGTAGTGAGATTGTGAATAATGAATTTAAGATCTACCAAGGAATCCTCTAGAGACACAAGAGAGGAAACCAATGCCATCGCATCAACATGTCAATTATCTTTTCGAGGAAGGGGCTCCATGGTATAAGAAGCAAATTTTTACAACAAGGATGTACCTAGATCTCTATATTGTGATAATTTGTCTTTCTTAGCTTGATAAACTCATGTCAATTGTCTTATGATTAGCTGAGAATCATAGATGTTTCACATTCAATGCTAAAAGATGCTTTAATTCTAGCTATAAGAGAATCATATTCAGCAATGTTGTTGGTACATAAGAAATTGAGATGATATGATAAAGGAATAGGCTTCTTTTAAGGAGAGATTAAGACCACCCCTACCCCCGATCATGTACGACACTTAGAGCAATCAAAGTATAACTCCCAAGTCTCATCAACCTCAGTGGAAAAATGTATTCGCAGGGACAGGACTCTGGATTAGGTAGGGAGAAGGGTGAAGGAGCATCAACTAAGTGGTCAGTCAACACTTGACTATTTATTGCCTTTTGTGAGACAAACTTAAGGTCAAACTCATTCAACATCATAACCCACTTAGCTAAGCGTCTGAAAAGGTCACTTTTGGAAAAAAGATGTTTAAGAGGATTGAATTTAATGATAACATGGACCTCAACATTCAAGAGATAATGCCTCAACTATTGGGTTGCAAAGACTAAACCAAGGCACTGTCTTTCTATTGCAGAATATCAAACTTCCTAACAGAGTAGAGTGTGGCTTATGTAATAAACCGGGCATTCTCTACTATCCTTATCACATTGTGTGAATAGGGCTGCAAGAGATTGAGGGGAAGCAACGGTGTACAGAAGGAAATTCTTAGTAGGATCAGTAGGTTGAAGAATAAGTGGATTGGCCAAATAGATTTCCAGGTCTTCGAATGCTTGATGACAATCCTCATTCCATTAGAAAGATATTATTTTTAAGAAATTGTGTCAAGGGAAAGGTATGGTCCACAAGTTGAGAAACGAACCTATGAATAGCTTGGATCTTTCCTTGCAAACTTTTTAGTTGGGAGACATTCTTAGGAGGTGGCATGTTAGCAATAACATCTAGCTTCTTTGTATCCACCTCAACGCAAGGATGTGAAACTATGAATCCTAATAGTTTTCCACTATCCACACCAAAAACACATTTTGGGGGATCTTAACATGATCTGTACGAAGAATGGATTTGGCTAAGATGTCATCAACGTAATCTTCTAAGGTCTTATGCATATAGTCATGGAAGATGAGAGTCATAGCATGCTGATAGGTTGTGCCTACGTTTTTCAATCCAAAAGGCATCACAATCCAACAAACGTACCCCAAGGGGTGGTAAAAGAAGTTTTATATTGATCTTTAGGCTTAGTGAAGATTTGATTATATCCTGAGAAACTTTAAAGAGGCCTTGCTTAAGTCACAAAAATCTGTACACATCCTAATCTTATTTTCAGCCTTAACCACAACCACAATGTTTGAAATTCATGGGGAATAATCGATAGGATGAATGAATCCAGCATCCAATAGTTTTTCAATCTCAACTTTAATAAGTAGTGTCACTTTAGGGTGAATATTACGAATCTTTTTCTTCACAAGTTTAGCATCAGGAATTAGGACAATGTTATGAGTGACAATCTTAGGATCTACGCCAGGCATATCACAATATATCCAAGCAAAGATCTTAGGGAATTCATGTAACAACTCGTCATATTGTTTTTTCTCTTCTTCGTCAAGACATTTTCCTATCTTGATGATTTTATCTTCAACACAAGGATCCATCCTAACATCATTGGTGTCATTTATTAGGAGATTTCTTTGTTGAGGAGCATATTTTAATTGGGGAAATTCTTTAACTATCTCAATGCAAAGACACAAGAAGTGTCACAGTCAATATATTCTGGATATTTTAGTGAGAGAGAAGTAGAAATGACATTAACAATAATAGATGGTCTCTTAGAGGCTTTAGTACGCTTGAAAGGATCATAACCAAGCCCAAATGTAATATCATGAAAGTTGTTTTCCAAGGGAATCTTAATCCCTTGCTCTTGAGCACCACATCCGTTTCCATTATATCCATACATAGCTAGGATGTGAAAACTAGGACCATAAGGGTTAGTCATTTCTGAAGAAGAAGGAAGATTTTCATAAAGTGAAGAATCAAAATCCTCTAGACTAGAAACTAAGGGAGATGAAGTCTGAGAAGCCGCCACAAAGTTATTACTCAATGGCCCAGACAAAGTGGATTTATTTTTAAGTTCTTCTTCTTTCTTCTTTTCGACCTAGGTTCTCTAGGGGGGATTATGTATTCCCCTACGAAAGTAGGATTGTAATCAAGGGATCCCCAATTATCTTCTACAAGAACCTTCTCAAGAGAAAGGGTGTCCTCAATAGTAGAGTCGGGCCAAGAAGACTCTTCCTTAAGAACCTTAGGTCCACTTAAGGAAGTATTGGGATTTGATTCCAATATAGGAGATAGGTTTGATGAAGTGGTCACACTAATCAGAGTAGAAGCTTTAGAGGAATTATCTAATATAGTTGGGGAAGAATTAGTTGAAGAGGATTTATAACTTAATGTTTATAAACAAGCCTAGAATCTTGTGTCACCTAGCAAGATATATGTTGTATTGTTGTAAATAAATTTAATTTTCCTATGCAATGTAAGGGAACAACTTGCATGCTATGAATCCATAGTCTCCCTAGAAACAAGTTGTATGTCAACTCTCTAGACATGACATGTATAGGTGTGGGTAACGTAATAGGACCTACCTTAACAGGCAAGGTGATGATACCTAGTGAAGATTTAGCAACATTATCGAAGCCACAAATAGTGAGAGAATTAGGCTTAATAAGAGATGTATCAACATTGATCCTATGCAACAAGTTAGTGATACAAACATTAAGGCCATAACTATTGTCCACTAGTGTTCGTCTTATCGCACTATTAGTTATAATAACCATAATCATTAAGGGATCATATTGTTGTTGAATTTCACTAGAGGGCAACTCATCTTACATAAACACAATCTGAGCCTTGGGTGCTATAATAGAGTTCATCAAGGAAGCCATATTAGTGGATGTCACTGTGGATGGGACATTCAATGTTTTCAAGGAATCTTGCAGCATTTCATGATGAGTCAAGGAAGGTTGAATCAAATCCCAAAGCGATATCTTGGCAAGATTAGATTTAAGTTGTTCAACAAGATCATATTCCTTACAAAGGGTTTGTGAAATATGAGGTACTTGAGGAAGAATAGGTTGAGGATCATGTAGAGAAGTTGGAACAATCGAAGGAGGATTAGGTTTCTTATTGTTTCTCGTGATATAGGTATGGGCACCTGCACATTATAAATCTCCATAGTTAGATGTCTAGCATAGCTATAAGTACTCTTAGTGGAATTCCTTCTTTAAAATGTAATGATTGGTTTGTTTGGAGTGATAAAAGAATTATGACTATATCCACCTTGAACCGTGAAAAGAGGTTGATTAGAAAGAGATGAAGTTGGAGAAGGACAAGCACCTTGGAAAACAAAAAGAGGTTTTCTATGTTTTTTCACATTGATCATATTGATTAACCTTTTAGATGCATTATTCTTATTTTAAAGTTTAGGCAAAGACATAAAGTCATCAAGGGCATCATCCAATAAATTATGATCATAGTGATTGAAAGGTTTATCTTTGGACTCAAAAGGAGACATAACCTCATAAAGGGAATTGTGAAGGTCAACAATGTCATTAGATTTAGTGGGGGAATTGAAATGAATTTACCCATGAGAGGAATCATTCAACTTATCTTTCTCATCACCACGAAATGGCATAGAAACAAGGTTGATTTATTTCTGAAAAAATGAGGGTTTAGAAGGCTTAGGGTTCAAAAAATCTTCTAGAGATCCATCTAATTCATCCTTAATAAACTCATAATCAACATAATTGCATACATCATCAAAAGCATGAACATCTTGCAAATAAAAATATGATATTTTGAAATGAAAATTGCATGAAACTTAAACACACAATGCAAGGAAAATGAAAGAAATCTATCTCTTTTTTTTCTTTTTTTTTTCTTTATGTTTTGAAAGGAAATTAAATAAACTAGATATAGATCTTTAAATGCAATGCAATGAAAATGAAATTGGATTCACATCAGGTTCACCAAAGATGTGTCGAAGAAATAGAGTAAGTATGGAAACCCTAATCCCGCTCTCATACACACTCATGGAATACGAAAGAGCCTAGGGAGGTAACGCACTTTGGCTACTTCTTTATGAGAAAGAGAGAGCCATGGATTACCTCCTATGTTTTCTATTCCTTTGGTGTAAATGAGAGAGAAGAATGATGCAAAAATGTAATCTAACATAGAATGCAAGTAAGCAAGCAAACCCTAATCTGAGAATGTAGATGAAAGCATAATTGATATACTGCTAAAAAGTATAGATTAGAAGAAAAAATCAAAGGTGCACCTATGTTTGAAATCTAAGAAGAAATGTCTGGGACCAAGGTGCCATGCCACTGTCCTGATTCTACAAGGCTGAAGCTGCAACTGACAGGATAGGTTTTGGAGCCTACAAGGCACTATTTTGCCAAATCCTGCTGACATAGGGCATGACCATGGCACCATGCCATTGTCCTGGGTAGGAACAGGGTGCCACACCCCTATCCTTAGGGTTTTTGCTGAGATCTGCAACCAAGAACTGTCCTTGTGTGCTCTTCCACCCCTGAAACTTCTAGCAATGCTTGGATCCGAATCTATACCTGAAGCTAAAAAAATAGGGTTTGAGGTGGCTATATAGGGTTTTTCATTAGTCAAACATTTATGTTGATTATTTTCACCTCCACAAATAGCCGATAATATACAGAAAATGTGTGTGCAAGAATCTTGTGTACATGCAAGGTCCTAAAATGAAAGCAAACAATCTAGAGCAACCCTAAAGAGTAAACCCTAATTGCTTATAATTGATAAAGTAAGTGCTCTAAATCCACAATGCAAAGAGATATAAATTATTAATATGAACCAAAATGAAGCTTATGCAAAGACATGGAAACAACATGAAACAATACCCAACCCCAAGGGAGAGGTACAAGCCAATCATCAGTCGATGATCTCCTATTGTTGTTCTACATCTTCAGAAGCCCCCAATTGATAAAATTATGCTTGATGAATGTGTTGTAGATGAATGTTGAATGTTGTTGAAGACTTCAGAGATCTACTATTTCACTGCAAGGAAGGCTCTTATGCTAACAAAAAACCTGCTCTTCGATTCTTAGAAGAAGACCCCTTCAAATCAAGAAAGAGAGTTATTAAGTATGAAACCCTAGCTCTTAATTTCATGTTTAGGAAGACCTAGGATTTGAATTTTTTGCCGATCTTTTGGGGTTAAGCATTATTATATCCTAGGATTGTGCTCCCAAAATTTTAGGGAAAAATCCGAGGACCATGTGCATTCATGCCACGATCCCACCAACTTTTCACCAATTTTTTGGGGACATTAGATATGATGATACTAGAGCACATCCCAAAGTTACATATGATTTCAATATGTTTTGATATGCGAAATCGGGCCTAAATGATTGAAATAAGAAATAATTAGGGTTTATGAATAAATGATTTATTGAAGGAATAAGATGAAAAGGGGCACGCTTAGGGTTAAGAGCCTAACTTTATAACATGTAAAGTGATGAAACATGACTTTATATTTAATTAAATTAATCAATTAAATTTTTAAAGGGGAATTAAAAATGCAAGATGCAAGACACACTAAGGCAAGTGCTAACCTAAGTGTGAAATTGTACCACCCTAGCAAGGGTGTACAATCTACAACACTACATTTATCCCCCACTTTAGCATTCATATGATAGTATGTGCATATCCAAGCTAAAGTATAGAAAAGTAAACATTTTTTTAAAAAGGATATAGCCATAAGTTCTTAGACGAAGCCCCAAGCAGTATCTACAGTACACAATTAGGAACCACACCCTTCAAACCCACATGTTAGATCACAAAATAACCTAATGATTACTCAGGAAGATGATGAAATTCACGGGTAGCTATATGCGCCCTTGTTTCGGCTTGCTTATTAGTGATGTGAAATAGGGTATCATGTTTACCACAACGAATTGTGATAAAGATTTTGACGAAGCAAGTTTGCAACAAGGATTGATTACTCATCCAAGCACATTATGGAACTAATGCAGAGAGAGGGCAAACTCACAATTCCAATGCCACCAATGGTGTGAGAATCAAAGCTTCCTAGCTCAGGATATGATACATTGAAGAAAAAGTGTAGAAATTAGGGTTTTAACTTACAAACATAAAGTGAAAAAGTTCATAACGCATAAATATGAAAGTAACACTTTCATTTGTCACTTATTAATAATTCGACTTATTCATAGTTCTAGTAAGAATTTCTTTGTAGTAGATTTTATTTTTGTTCCCCCAAATTTTCAACTCAACGCATAATATTTTCTATATTTCTTTAGCAAAAATAAGTCAAAGAAAATATTTCTTATTGTTTCAAGTTTCCTACAAATCTTACAAACTCCAATATAAGAATATTAGTCCATATAACTTAAAATGTATTTTTCAACTATTTATCTTCAAAATCCAAATTCCAACATTTATTAATAAAATTAGTAATTAATCTAATACAAGAGAATATTGTATAAATAGTTTTGTTTTGCAAACAACGTCATTAGTATATTTAAGACCGTTATAATTATCCAAATCTTGTATACATACAATGGATAGATAAAAGACTTTTCTGGCCTCCTAAGGATAGTAGATTATTTCCTCCAATTTGATAGAGGTGGATCATATTCGCAACTTAATGAGGCCTAGGCTTTTAAATGTTCATTGCTAATGAATCTAAATAAAAATTTATAACTCACTAAACACTTATATGTCTAGGCCAAGCATTTATGTGGGTGGGCGAAGAGGTAAATGGATATCAACAAAGTCATTAGCAATTTTGTCTAGTTTGTCATCATGTTCTATTTGTCTCTATATCATGTTCCTACATCAAATGATCATACATGAGAGTCCTTGTCTTGTTAGTATTGTAAAACATATTTTAATGTAAAATATACATTGATATATAAATATGTGTTAAAAATATATAATTTTTATGCAGCTTACCTATCAATCACACATATCTATGAACATCACATTCTCTAATTTATATGGCTATGCAATTTTCCTTCCAAATTTAAAAATATGAAATTTTAAGTTTACATAATTTTCACTTATAACCTTCTTAACAAAGATGAACAACCAAAAAAAAAGAAAATTTAATTGATTTTTATAATCAAATCTTGATATTTTGAAATTTAGAAATTTATCATCTTATTCAAATTTAGGTTCATGTAAAATAGATCTAGATTATTTCTACAAGTGCACATTAAAATACTAAAAACAAAAAATTGAATTTATATTCTTCTCCTTTACTAATCCATCTGAACCAACTAAAATAAAAATTATTACAAATTGCATGATAGAATGGTGTATTTAAAAACCAACCCTAACTAAAATGAGTTATCTAAGATTCAAGATAGACAAAATAATCTATATGATATATTAATAGTTTTATTTTATTTGAAAGTGAATTATCAATATTAAAGTAATATTGCATAATCATATTAGAATAATATTAAATACTTGTTTGTTATTCATGATTTATTATTATCAATGATTTATTATTATATTAAATTTTCATAGATGAAAATACTATTTTGGATAGAAAAGTTCAATTCAATTAGATTTATGAGTTCGAAGCTCAATCACATGTATAAATTTGAGTTGGAGCTTGCTAGCTAAAAAAATATTTCAATGTGTGGTAGAGTGGTGGATTTGAAACCAATCCTAACTAAAATAAGCTATTTAGGAGTCAAGATTGAGATAAAAAATTATACAACACTTTCAGAATTTTATTTTATTGGTAGGTGGATTCAAATTATTAAATAATATATAATTTTTTTGTTATTTTTAATCTTGATTCATTATCACTAAATTAAACTATTAAATGTCTTAATAAGGTGAACATGACCATCATAATTTAAACAATTATTCAAAAATATTTATAATCTTATGTATAAATTTGAGTTTGCAATTGCAAAAATGAATAAAAATATTAGACATTCAAAATAATAACCTCAACTCCTACATATATAATAATTGTTTTTCTAATGCTATAATTCATTATGTATCATTTCAACCACAATAACTAATAACAAATAAAATAAAATAAAATAACATCAATATATTTTAATTCTGTTTAAAAATTGAAAAAATTTATCAAATTATTTCAAGCCTAAATAGAAGACAAACAAAATAATTATTATAACAATAAATATCTAAAGAGATGCGTGTATTTTCGTCTCATACAATTCGATGTAGTTCAAATCAGTGAAACCACTTGTAATATCACTTTCAATAATTCTTTCCATACACACTGTACTATCGATCTTCCGGTACTGATATTGGCTCATTTTTCTTAAAGAATGGCGTTGTGCAGATGGGACAAGTATTGTGATCCTCAAGCCATGGCCAAATGCAGTGAGAATGAAATATATGTCGGATCATACAAGGAATCTCTCGAACATTTTCTCCGAGAATAAAATCATCCCTACAAACTCCACAGAAAAGTCCATCATCAACATGAAAACCTGAAATTGTTACAATGGGCAGTGCCTCTACAAATTCTTTCGCCTTCCTTTCATTCTCTACTATCTTCACGATTTTTTTCCGAAGAGAATCGAAGGTATTGAAGACCCCACGTAACCACCGAATATCAGCAGGGAGTCGATCCTCGTGAACTTCAATCAGGAGAAATTCAGAATACAATGAATCGTGAAGGCTGTTAAGCTGTTGCAGACGACGAGGCAGAGCTTCACGTTCCATAAAACAATTTGCTTGCATGAATAACTTGGTGGCTTCGATACGTAAATCCCCCATGCGGCATTCCAGGCTTTTGCACCACTCGGCAACTTCCTTTTCCTTGCAACCCATATTCTTCTCTTCCTGCATTTGCGCCATTCCTTCACTTCACTGTCTTTATAGTGAGAAGATTTTCCATTTGGTATGCGAATTTGTGGAATGGATTGCAGTCATCTAGCAATATGTAGTGAATGAAGCGTCAGGGTTAGTTTCATCTTGCACCCTCTCAAAAGAGACGAAGTACCGTTGATCCAAATGCTATATGATTTATGGATGATTTTCTACGAGTGATGTTTACGAAAAGCTCCTAAATTTAAAATTAATTTTAGATTATTTCAAATGATTACATAGATTGCTATTACATTTCTAATTAACTTTTATATATAAAGAATGAAATTAAAAGAATTGAAAGAAAATACATAAAGTTACGAGAGAATTTTCAAAGAATTTTGTAACGATAAAGTCAGCAGACATGTGTGTTGGCATTGAAGGCTTCCCTTGTAAAATGAAATCCAAGCTGACTACAGCTCATTAATGGATTTGACATATTTGCAAGTGGTGCAGTGAATCTTAATTTAGAAATAGCACTACATGAGAAGAACGTTGCGATTATTAAGACGGTTTGAAGTTCACTTGGACCAAGACCCTCCTTGTACCGTGCTTTGTGCCATCCTCTTTGTTTCCTGGGTGAGAAATACTGATCATGGCAATCAAATCACTCGGACCAAGACCCAAATATGTGTTACTGATCAAAGCAGAGTACTGAGATGCAATATATTTCAGGATTCCAGCTTAATGATCGATAAGAATGAAGTATGTAGCAGCTCTATTTCTTCAGGGCCTTCAATAGATCGAGTGTATGTTCTTTTAATGGGTGCTCTCTATTTGTGTTTATACTGTGGGATTTTTATATTTAATTCTCTGTAATGTCATGGATGGGTTCTGAAGGAAACTGTTTCTTTGCATTGTCATGGATGAGTTCTTTAGAAAATGGTTTATATCATGAATATGTTCAAGAATATTGTTTCATGTTATTTTTAGTTTGGTGAGGTATGAATATGTTCAGGAATATTGTTTCTCTGTATAAGAATGGTAAGTATGCATATAATCCAGCATAAAGTGATTTGTGTTCTCTTAATAGTGTTGCCTTGCTATCAAGATCAATGTGCTTATAAAAACTCAAATTTCTGTGGAGAATTTTAAAAGCTACTACATATGTATTTGCTCATAGCAAGAGGCTGTTTTGTTTCATTTTTTGTGGTCATACATGCTTGCAAATGTTATTTTACTCTTTTAAGCATTAGAAAAATTAATGTTTATATGGACCAGGGAAGGAGGCAGGCAGGTCACATTTGAATTGACAGACATACACACCCATACTGGATCCTACTCCTATAATTAATATCCGAACTCATTCCTGGTTCCAATTCTAAATTTATAGGACATGTTAAACTTAAATCAGAAAACTGATTTTTATTTTGAAGTTTAGGAGTGATGATTAGATGATGTTAAACATTTCAATTAAAGATGGGTTGGTCTTATAATAGTCAATAGTTCAATAGTATTCTAACAGCAAATTGAACGTCATAGGTTTGAATTTTAACTAGTTCATGAAAAGTTCAACAATGACCAGAGTCTCAAACATTCTATAGCATGACTTGTGGTGGCGGCCTAATGTTGAAAATAAATCAGATCTGAACTAGAGATGGTCTGATCCTATAAAAACCAATAGCTCCGTAGTGGAGCACTCTAATAGCTAATGGAAGGTTTAGATTCGAGTCCTAACTGATTTATAAAAAGCTAAAATAAATCAATAAAGATTATCAAACAAAAATATAACATTAAAAAATACATTCCAAAAATTAAAAAATAAATAATAATACATATTACAAATTAAAAAAAGCTTTAAAAAATTGAAGCACAAAAGATTAATAGACTGAAGACAAATTGAAGTTGTAATACTCCAGAGAACTATAAAGACTAATTGATTGGACTTTTTATTTTAAGACTGAGCCTAACTCAAAAGAATCAATCAAGTATTTCAGAAGACCCTCATCCAATTACATTGTCCTTTTATCCAGATTAAAAAGAGCCAAGCTAGACAATTGCAGAAGCTCGCTTGTTAGATTGTTAGCTTTTACAACTTGAAACACTTTAAAGGAAATTAAGTTTAATGTAAAAGGTAATTTGGAATTTATTTATAAGATTGGAATGGAGGTAAGTAGTGTTGGGAACCAAAGAAACAAAATCCCTCCCTATTATTAAGCATGCAATGAATGAATGGATCTGTTTTAAGTAAAGATTTGTTGATTTCTATGACTTTAAATGTATATAACTAGTAAATAATTAATTGTGTATAGATTATTCTTCATTCTTGAATATCGATCAAAAGAGAATGGTAGTTCTATACGGAGGTCCTTTATTGATTTAACCCTTGATATAGCTCTAAAAGTTAACCCTTGTCTTTTTGTTTTACCTATATCAATTGTAGCTTTTGGTAATGTTAATCCTTGGGATTTATGTATGGTAATCGCCGAGGCCATATATAGTGGAATTTGTCTATGATTACCTAGGGATATTGGTGTTATAGGTATACTTTTTCAGGTCATCTTTGTTCCAAGGTGGTCCATTTTAATTATAAAACCGGACAACTACATACAAAGGTAAATCTGGGGGCTTAGAACTAGTTGTGTATACAATATCTAGCACCTCTCCAAGTGATCCATTCACAAGGCCTGCTTGTATACATAGGTTTGTTGTTAACATTGTTAGTTGGCCTCTACATAGTAGGAGTTCATGGGTAAGTTGGTTAGCATCATTATCAGCATTTGGTTTTATGTATGCTTTGATTGCAACACTAAATGCAACAGGAAGATTTAGTAGTTTAACCATTTTTTTGTTGTGTGTTGTAACTAAATCATTAGTGGAGTATAGGTGAATTTCTTTGTCAAATATTTTTTGTTCATCAATAGATTGTAGTTTGTTTGTATGGTTCATTAGTAATTCCCAATCTTGTTCAGTTGGTTGTGCATCATGCATGTTTTGTAATATTCAATGGAAGTCAATTTGATTTTGAGAATCACCTTGTTAATGAAATATTGTTTGAAGTGTCACACTTGTAGTCAACAAAACAAATTTATCCTAAGGCCTTACGATCGACTATGAGTAGTTCCATCTACTTTATCCTATACCCGTTTTGTTGTTTTGATGTTCACGTGCCTTATCGATCCTTACAATCCATACTAAATATTCTCCCTATGTCTACATATTCAGTTTAAAAAAATAAACATATATATCAGGTTGGGACTGGCACTAAGATCAAAAGTCTGGCTCTGTATGAAGACTGTTCAAGTGACCCCCCTTTAGAATAGTAGGCCATTCCCTTCCTAACCCTACCTTGAGTTGATCCCTTTCAAACATCATTGTCTAGTGAATATGACTAGCAAAGTGACGGGGTAGGTGATAGGCTAACATTTTGGGAGGGGCAGGGAGCCCCTACAATTCTATGGGTACTGATCAAGGAACCACTGTCCTACTAAGATTCATTCCACTGCAAATAGAACCTCTGGGTTTATCTCGGGGGCTTCTCTTTCTCTTGTTGAATCTTGATCCCGATTTGCTTGCTACCTGTGAACTAGAATTTCCTCTGCCTTCGCTGGCTCTGTCCCCATCTATGCCAACTAGTTCTTTGGCCCCCATAGCCTTGTAGTGTAATTGTTGCCATTGCCAACTAGTGAAATAGTGGTTGTTGTCTAGGAGATGTTGGGATAGCAGTGGCTTAGATCCTATTGTCTTTGGTCACTATCTAATGAAAGAGAAATCATAAGACCCTAATAGCGTATTTTAAAAATTAAAAATTAATCATTAAATTTGAAAACTTTTATATTTCACAATCGATTTGAAGCTTGAGTACTACCAAAACCTTCTACTACCATTATAGAACTATCTATGCACCATACTATAATCAACTAGTGTTATTGATTTTTTCATGCTAACATTAGGAGTGCAAAACTATGCAAACATGTACCTTATTTTATCTTGACTACCAAGTTATTAGAGAAATCTTCTTTCTCGGGATATAAATTTTACCCATAGCATTAAATTTTAACTCTTGAGAGTTAGTAGAGATCTCTCATTAAGAATTATGTGGTGGTATATGTTTGAATGCAAATTGTCTATTTTTGTTAGTTTTTAGTGCTATTAAATAATGCATTCTTTCGAAACACTTAATATGTCATAGCTTTTGCACAGGAATTTATTTATTTATTTTGAATAAGTGATGGAGATAATTTATAGCATGGTACATAGTAGATTAGGTGTTTTTTCACTTGGAAAAAGAGAGAGAAGATTGTTCTGATTTGATAACTCAAAGGAGATTAAATTTTGAGGTCTTATTATGTGGGCATTAATATGAATTTCAATGCGAAAAGTTTATGGTATATGAATTTCAATGCAAAAAGTTTATGGTGTTCATATTTTTATGAGGCACATATGATGGCACATTAAATTCTTTAATTTAGTGCTTCCTAATAAGGTTCATAAGTGTTTCCAAATTTTGGACATTCACAGAGATAGGTACACAAGGTGTCTTTTATTTTTAGGCCATGATTGACATGTGTATGCAAAGTGGAGTCTTGGTGAGAGAAACAAAGGTCAATTATTGTTTAATAATATTACTAGATAATAAAAATGATATATATGGGAGAAATAGAACAATTGTATGTAATAAAATAGTTACACATATAACTATATATTATAGAAATGTAATAATTACATTGAGATTCCTCAATTAGTTAGAACAATTGTAACTCCAAGTTGAAATAACAAGTTCTAAATCTTGATCTCCTCAATCATAAATATTAAATAATTGGAGAACAATCCATATTGACCTTCACATGCATAGGACTAAATCATATTGTGTTTTGACCCTTGGAAGGGTATAATTTTTTATCTTAGGATTGTAAAATCATTGGACAAAATTTCATATTGATTTCAACACCAAACCCTTACCTATCTCCAAAATATCAAACTTCACAATATATAAATTCTTTAAATCTATGGGCACGATCAATGAAAACAAAAAAGAAAACAAGAAAATAAAGCTAAAAAATCTTCTCATGCAACATCTCATCTGAAAGTGAGAAGCTAGCTTGAGATGATGGAAATTATTCAAATCTATGATTCCACCAGCCTCCAAAAGTGAAGGCTCGTAGCACTAATACATTATTAGGACCCAAAAAAGAATCATTAACAAAAGATTCATAGTATTATAAATCATCGCCCTAAATTTAGATTAAGTTACCTTCATTTGATTGATCTTTGATTTTTCCTTTAAGAAGATCATTGGTTTGAATTCTATAAAATCATATTATGTGACCTTTATCTTATAGTAAAAACATGTATTTTTTCTTTTGTTTTTACTTGACTATTTATTGTCCTTTGTGAATATAGTTCTTTCTCCTATTGAGGGTCATCTTCTATATCTTCTTTTGTCCTTTTTATTCTACTATAAGTGTTAAAATCATATCTTGTAAAGTTTGTGAAGTTATTTTTATTGTATTTTGAAGACAAGTTATTTAACAAGATAATTTTAGCATCGTTATCATCTACCAGAGCCTTAACTTCTTTTAGATACCTAATGAGAAGACTCAAATTAATTATATGATTTGACATTGTAATTTCATCTTCTATTTTGAACCTAAACAATGGTAGTTTTATGAAAACTTTGCATTAACTAATTTTTCTCCAAACATTTTGTTCATGGACAAGTATCTACTGTTGACTTATTCGAATCTATATGATGTATTTTAGAGTGATAATTAAGAAAGACCAATAATAACCTTGGTTTTATCATCTCTACTATTTGAATCCAATAGCTTATTTTCATTTATAGGCTCCTTTTCCTTTCCACTTACTATTTCCCATAATATTTTATTCATTAGTTTCATTTGTATTTTAAGTCATCATACATGGAAATGAATCTAGAATATTTGTCTAATGGAATCTCCATAGAAAATAAATACAATTTTTATCACTCCAAAAAAAAATCTTATGAAGAAATGACACAAATCTCTAATATTATTTACTATCAAATAACCTCAGGTACTCTTACAACTGTGTGGGGGAAAACACGAGACTAGGTTATCATGCCCTAATCCTACCTCTTGTCACACATTACGGAATACGAAAGAGCCTAGAGGTATCGCACAATTGGCTACTTCTTTTTTTGTGAAAGAGAGAGCCACGGGCTACCTATTAGGGTTTCTATTCCTTTGTTGTAATTGAAAGGTAAGATTATGCAAGTCCAATTCCTAACCCTAAAATGCAAGTATGAACTAATCAACAAGATTGCAGAATTGAACTTAGACAATGGAAAGCTGTAAACACACGGATAAAACAAGAATGCAAATGCATACCCGGAGTCAAAATCGGACTGAAAATGTTCGGGACGGGGGCGTGGGCGCCACTGTCCTGATTCTGCACCTGAAACTGCACCGGAAACTGCTGTTTTGCACTCTGGAACACTATCGGAAACTGTCGAAAATGCTGTCTGTTCGGAGGACCAGGGCGCCCAGCGCCTCTGTCCCAGGGACCAGGGCGCCCAGCACCCCTGTCCTAGCAGGACTAGGGTGCCCAGCACCCCTGTCCCAGTCTTTTGCTCTGCAATTTGATGCAGAGTGCTGTCTCGACCTGTTCTCTCCAGATCTGTATCTTGCGGCGTCGTCCGAGTCCCGAAACCTGCACTTATATCTGAAAAAGGGTGTATGGGTGGCTATATAGGGTTTTACCTTAGTCAAACCCCCGCTTCGGTGATTTCCACCTCCACGAATAGCCAAGTTGTTTTGTAAAATGTATTGTGTGTGCAGACCTAGTGTGTGTGCAAGGTCCTAAAATGCAAGAAAGCAAACTAGAGCAACCTAGAAAGTAAACCCTAATTGCTTGTAAATGATAATGTAAATGCTCTAAATCAAGATGCAAAGTGATCTAAAGCATGAATAAATGAGATATTGAAGCTTATGCAAAGACATGAAAACAACATGAAATCATACCCAACCCTCAAGGGAGAGGTACAAGCCAATCTTCAGTCGGTAATCTCTTATTGTTCTTCAATGTCTTCCAAGCCCTAAATGGATGAATGGAATTGATAAATGCTTGATAGAGGGATGTTTTAAGATGTTGAAGTCTTCAAAGATCTTCTCTTTCGCTGCATATGAGGTTCCTCCAAACAAAATTCGGATCCTTTCAAATGAAGAAAGAGAGCTCTTATGTATGAAACCCTAGGTCGCATTTTCGTCTTTTGGCCGGCCTAGAGATTGAATATCCCGCCAATTTCTTGGGGTTAAGCTTTATTTTATGATTGGATCGCGCTCCTAAAATTTTGGGAAAAATGTCCGGGACCGTGTGCACTCCGGGCGCCACGGTCCCGACAACTTTTCACCAAATTTTTAGGGCCATCAGATATGATGATTTTAGAGAGAATCCCAAAGTTATAGGTGATTTCGAGATGTTTTGACCCCCGAAATTAAGCCCCCAAGCTCAGAATAGGGCCTAATTAGGGTTTTTGATTAGATGATGTATTGGAGGAATAAAATGAAAAGGGGCACGCTTTAATGAAAGGGCCTGACTTTATGATGTGGAGAATGATGAAATAGAACCTTTAGACCTAATTAATTTGATTAATTAAGTGCTAAAGGGGAAATGCAATGCAAAATGCAACTGCGCCAAGGCGGGTGCTAAACTAGGTGTTAAATTGTACTGCTTTAGCAAGTACGTACAATTTACGACGCTACATTTAGCCCCCACTTTAGCGGTCATATGAGTACTACGTGCATATGCAAGCTAAAGTACAGAAAAGTAAACATCATTTGAAAAAGGATATATCCATAAGTTGTTGGACGAAGCCCCCAGTGGTATCTGCAGTACACAGTTAGGAACCGCACCCTACAAAACACACGTTAGATCATAAAATCACCTAATGCTTACTAAAGAAAGTGATGAAATTTGTGAGTAGCTATATGCCCCCCCCTGTTTCGACTTGCTTATTAGGGAGGTGAAACAGGGTAGCATGTTTACTTGTGACAAATTGTATAAGAGAGTATTGATGAGGGACATTCAATAAATAGGCTTCATCAGAGAACTTTTTGGAACATCCCGAGAGTAGGGGAATGAAAATACAATTCCTACGCAACAAACGGTTCAAAAATCGCATCTCCCAAACTCAAGTTATGATGAAATGAGTGATAGAGGAAAATTAGGGTTTGAAAGGTAAAGATAAAGAAATGAAAGTATATACCTTGAAAGTGACATTTGCATTTGTCACTTTGTTGTTTTCTGAATATTGTTCATTGCAGCGGAGCCCACATAGCCATCATCATTCCTTCACGACGATCGGAACGTCCCACGAGGATTGAGATCCTGCGTCAGGCCGTGATTGACGATGAGCCACTAGACGAGGTGAGTTGACTAAACATTTGACTTTTGATTTTCCGCATTTTGACTTTTCTGTGATCATTTGCGGGCCCTAAAGGCTGACCCGGGCCCCACCCAGGGCGCCATGGTCCCTGTGGGGTGCCATGGTCCCTGACAGGGCACCATGGTCCCAACCAGGGCGCCATGGTCCCTGACAGGGCGCCATGGTCCCAATCAGGGCTTGGCGAGGGGTTTCAGGGTTAGCATACGATGTTCGATAGTTTGCATGAGTGATTTTGATGATTGAGTACTGATTATGGTTATGTTTTTGTGTTGCAGGGTCTCCCATAGATGAGAGAGCATACAGCGGGACATATTCTTCGCAGTTTGCGAGATCAGATTCCGTGGCTGACTCAGGCAGAGAGAGACACATTATCGATCATGGGATTATGTTATGTGATCCTCATGCCAGCCATTCGATTCCATCCTGCGATGCTGATGGCATTGATGGAGCGATGGGATCCTGACACATGCACATTTCATCTTCCAGTAGGGGAGCTGACGGTTACACTCGAGGATGTGTACCGTATACTTTGTCTTCCTATCAGAGGAGCGACTGTTACATATGCGACCGATCGGTCAGTGGAGGATCATCAGAGAGAGCAGGTATATTGCATAGGGAGAGTCATGCCGAGCGAGATGAGAGGTCGCATCATGGTCAGCTGGCTCTTACATCCTATAGGAGAGGTACCCCTTCTGAGATGCCTTATGATCGCCATCATAGCACTAGCCGTCTGCCCTAATGGGCAAGGTACGCACATGCATGGGGGTCTCACATGGTGCATCAGAGCGATGGAGAGACACAAGAGAGTGTATGCTTGGGGTCGGAGTATGCTTGCACATCTCTATCACGACCTTGAGGAGTATGTATTTGGACAGGGTTGCAGTTTGATGACATGCACACTTCTGCAGGTATGGATTTTAGAGCACTTCACATGCACCAGGCCTGTTGGCTTTCCGCTAAGTATGGCTAGCGAGCGACCTAGGGTGTTTGTTTATCCACTTACCAGCGAGTGGAGATTTGGAGATCTACTGTATTGGAGAGTGATTTTTGATAGACTGACAGCCGAGGTGATAGTGTGGAGACCCTACCTGCGGATGCACAGATGGGTTGGGATGGAGAGACAATTAGCATGCTTACAGAGGAACCACCTACTACAGGGACGATATTCACACATCATAGTCCCTTTCTACTTTGACCGAGTATGGAGGCAGTTCGGGCTAGAGCAGTGTGTTCCAGCCGATGTGCCCATCTATACTCGACACTCACGGGTCCTTCCCAGACCTAGAGCAGTAGCGAGACTGATGATAGATGACATCGAGACTATAGATATAGAGGGATCTGATCAGGATGTAGTCATTGATTATTCTGCAGAGTCTGGAGCACAGCGCAAGTATGTCTCATGGTTTATGAGATCATATCCAGGTCCTATCTTTCCACCGGATCACCCGACAAGCCATCCAGACCCATGGAGACATGGAGATCGAGATGAGGACCAGGGATCCAGGTCAGAGGAGCCAGAGGAGGGAGAGGGTCATGAGGAGAATGAGGATGCAGATGAGGATAGAGATGATAAGGAGGAGTCAGATGCAGCTCCTCACCATTCAGGGGATGATACCATAGCTCTGGATCCTCCTCTTATTCCCCAATAGGGGGAACATGAGGTGATACGGAGACCTGTTCCTAGTATCATCTAGCCTACACCCATCGTGCATAGATTAGTCAAGCGAGGGGAGCCTAGTAGATCCCAATCATAGATGCTACCGTATCATGATCCCTACTGGCGTGAGGGAGACCCAGGTATAGTAGGTTTAAATTGATTATTAATGTTTTGATGGTATAGAATGGTACTAATACAAAAATCTATTCTACTGCCACAGCTAATGTGCAAGAGTGGAGTTCCCTGATTCAGCAGGCAGTGACAGACATTTCCATGATAGTACAGATCCCCAGTTCCTCACAGATTGCCTATAGGCCTCAGGGGAACGTGGGTCAGCATGAGGACTTGTTTTCTCCATTCCAAGTACAGGTAGACATATGGAGGGAGAGAGAGAGAGTCCTATCAGAGGACCTTCAGCAGGCGCGGCGAGATCTAGCAGCAGCTCAGGCCGAGGCTACCACCTATCGTGCGATCCTTATGGATAGGGATCGTAGGAGTTCCTCTCGGAGTCACTCACGGTCTGTATCGCGCTACACACCCATGGGTCCACCTTCACGGCCAGATCAGGAGGGAGCGTCCAGTCGACACTCTCCAGCCACTAGTCCTAGAGATAGGAGATGATTTTATGATGTAGGAGAGGTCACATTTTGGATGTATAGTGACCTATATTTGTATACGATCCACATATATATATGTATATATACATGCTTCTCTTTTGTCTCAAATGTCTTATCTTTAATGCTTAAAACAATGTATATTTTGCTTTGATTAAATCTAATACATTTGGTAAATGTACATGTATGTTCAGAATTTAATTTCCATGCGATTGATTTCTCAATGCACCATGATTAAATTGATACATGTGTGACTTAATTTAATCAAGTACTACATTGATGATAGGGAAGAAATATGCATTAAGTCTAAGAATCATATAACTAACGTGATTTAATTTTGAACTTAAACACAACATGATACGATTCTACTTAACACATAAAGACACTGTATAATATGCTAGCAGAATGGAAATGTAAATCTTTTACAACTTACATGAATGAATTCAAGACAAACTATGAAGTAAGGAAACACGCTTGTCAAGAATGAAGCAATATAGATTAAACATCATAACATTTAATTCTATTTTGCTCTAATTAGGAGATACTAACATATTACCCAATGTTGAAGAACTGAAAAGAAGATAAATAAGGAATGAAGAATTAAGCATAATATCTACGCAAGTGCATAGCATTTATAGGTTCTTTAAGAGGCATACCGTCTACATCCGCTATTTTGTAAGCACCTGATCCATAATCCTCAATAACGATATATGGTCCAAGCCAATTAGGACTAAATTTTCCCTTTTCTATAGGTAAGGCATTCACATTGCACTGATTCTCATAAAGGACTAAGTCACCTACTGAGAAGGAACGTTGAATAACCTTATCATTATAGCTTCGTTGTAGAGTTTGGTGATACGCTTGAATATGCTCAAGAGCGTTTATACGCTATTCATCAAGCATCTCAAGCTGTTGAAGTCGTTGTTCTCTATAAGAGTCACCATCTACTATACCTTTGAGAGAAACCCTAAGTGATGGAATCTCTAGCTCTAAAGGTATAATAGCATCAGCACCATAAACAAGATTATAAGGAGAAGTTCCCGTAGCAATTCGCACACTCGTTCGATAGGCCCAAAGAGCATAGATTAGCTGGTTACTCCAATCCTTACCATGCTTATTCACAGTTTTGCAAAGAATTTGTTCGATTATTTTATTGGATGATTCGGCTTGACCATTTGACTGAGGATAGTATGGTGTAGAAAATTGATGTTTGATATGATACTTCTTGAGGAATTTCTTCACATCCTTGTTCTTTAATGATGTCCCATTATCTGAGATTATAGTAGAAGGTATCCCGAATCGAGAAATGATGTTTTCTAGAAGAAATTGACAAATCACTTCAGCAGTGGTAGAGCGAAGGGGAATAGCTTCTACCCACTTCGTAAAGTAATCTGTTGCAGTTATAATGAAGGTGTGTCCTTGAGATGAAGGAGGAGAGATTTTACCAATAAGATCCAAACCCCATGCGGAAAAAGGCCAAGAAGCTACTTGAGAACAGAGTTCTTGGGCAGGAGCATGAATCAAATTATTATGTTGTTGACATTGATGACATTTCTTAACAAATGAAAAAGAATCCTTTTGCATAGTTTGCCAATAGTATCCCATACGAAGCAATCTATGAACCAAGGATTTGCCTCCAAAATGCCCCCCACAGGCACCTGAATGTGCCTCTTCAAGAGCAACGGGGATTTCCGATTTGTTAAGACAGCGAAGGAGAAGACCATCATAACCCCTTCGGTAAAGGACATTAGAAAGAATGATATATCTAGCAGACAGCTTGCGGATTCTAGCCCTAGTGTTTGTATTAGAAAAATTAGGAAAGGTACCATCGGTCAAATATCTTACGATATGCGAGTACCATTCATCTGAGTCTATAAAGTCACAACATGTTACCAGACTAGGATCGTCTACAATAGCTAGAGAAATAAGGTTGTGAATAACAAATTTAAGATCAACCACAGGGTCCTCTAAAGATACAAGAGAAGCCACACATGCCATTGCATCCGCATGTCAATTATCTTTTCGAGGAATAGGTTCCATGGTATAAGAATCAAATTTTTGTAATAAAGAGATGGCAAGGTCGTTATATTGTGATAATTTGTCTTGTTTTGCTTGATATATTCCTGTTACTTGTCTTATAATCAATTGCGAATCTCCATAGATATGTATGTGTTTTATGTTCAGAGCTAAGGCTGCTTTTATTCCCGCTATAAGAGCCTCATACTCAGCAATGTTATTGGGACACAGGAAATTTAGACGATAGGATAAGGGAATGGGTTTCTTTGTAGGAGAAATCAGAACAACACCTGCCCCCGATCCCGTATGAAACTTAGAGCCATCAAAGTATAACTCCCAAGTTTCATCTTTCTCTATAGAAAGAATGAAGTCATCAGGAAAAGACTCAGGGTTAGGGAAGGAGAAAGGTGAAGGGGCCTCAGCTAGGTGATCGGTCAACGCTTGCCCTTTAATTGCTCTTTATGAAACAAATTTAAGGTCAAATTCAGTTAACATCATAACCCACTTAGCTAGGCGTCCTGATAAATCAGTTTTAGAGAAAAGATGTTTCAACGGATCAAACTTTACCATGACGTGGACTTCTGAGTTTAAGAGATAATGTCTCAATTTCTGAGTCGCAAACACCAAGGCCAAGCATTGTCTTTCTATCGCAGAATATCGGGTCTCATAATTGAGTAAGGTACAACTTATGTAATAAACTGGACATTCTTTACCATCTTTATCATGTTGTGCCAATAATGCTGCAAGAGCATGAGAGGAAGCAGCTGTATACAGAAGGAAGGGTTTGGAAGGTTCGGCAGGTTGAAGAATAGGAGGACTAGCCAAATACACTTTTAAATCTTCAAATGCTTGCTGACAATCCTCATTCCATTGAAAAGTGATATCCTTTTTAAGGAGTTGAGTAAAAGGGAAGGTACGATCCGCAAGTTGAGACACAAACCTACGAATGGCTTGAATCTTTCCTTGTAAGCTTTTAAGTTGAGACACATTTCTAGGAGGTGGCATGTTGACAATAGCATCTATAGGGCGGATAAATCTAGCCTCCAATAACTTTTCAATCTCAGCCTTAACAAGCAGAGCCACCTTAGGATTCATTTTTCGAATCTTTTGTTTCACGGGCTTAGCATCAGGAACTAAGACAATGTTATGAGTAACAATCTTAGGATCTATACCAGGCATGTCAGAGTATGTCCAAGCAAAGATCTCGAGGAATTCATGCAATAAATCTTCATATTGTTTTTGTTCCTCTTCATCCAAACATTTTCCAATTTTAATAACTTTCTCTTTATTGCAAGGGTCCATCTTAACATCAGTGGTGTCACTTATGAGAAGATTACTTTGTTGAGGAGTATCCTTTAGCTGAGGGAATTCTTTCACAATCTCATCATTATCCGTCTCTTTTCCAAAGTAGGCTTCAGTGTTCAAACAATAAGGGAGTCCCCTATTGTGATGATAACGAGGAAGAGTGTCATATGCTCCTAAAAATTCAGCTAAAGCATCATCAGTAGGGAAAATGTCAAAAGCACAAGCACACGAAGGATCCCCATCAATATACTCAGGGTGTTGCATTGATAGAGATGTAGAAATAACATTAACACTAATGCATGGTCTTTTAGAAGCTTTAGTGCGCTTGCAGGGATTATAGCCAAGTCCAAAGGCATAACTGTGAAAATTAGTCTCTAGAGGAACTTTTATCCCTTGTTCATGAGCACCGCAACCATTTCCATGATACCCATGCTTAGCAAAAATGCAAAAACCACGACCATAACGATCAGCCATTTCAGGAAGAGAAGGTGGTTTTTCATAAGACAAAGACTCAAACTCTTCATAATTAGAGGTGTGAGGAGAAGAAGTTTGAGAAGCAGCCACAAAATTATTACTCATAGGTTCAGGTAAGATTGATTGATTTTTAACTTCTTCCTTCTTTTCAACTTTAAGCTCTCTAGAAGGAACCTTATATTCACCTACAAAGGTGGGATTAAAATCAAGAGATCCCCAATCGTCTTCTTCGAGGATCTTCCCAGGATCAAAATCCTTCTTATGTGTAGTTTCAAGTCTAGAAGAATCTTCTTCAAGAGCTCCAGACTCATCCAAAGAATTTTGATCATCGGAGAGCGAGGATTCATCGATAGGTATCTTATTTAAAGAGTCATCACTAGTTGAGGATGGCTTAGAAGAACCCCCCTTGGAAGTAGATGTTTGCAAACAAGCTTGAAAATTAGTATCACCTATCAAGGTATATGTCTTATTGTTATAAATAAATTTAACTTGTATATGCAATGTAGAGGGGACAGCTTGCATACTGTGAATCCAAGGTCTCCCTAGTAGCAAGTTGTATGTTAGATTTCCCGACATAACATGGATAGGTGTAGGCAAAGTAACAGGCCCCGCTGTGATGGGTAAGGTGATAGTACCTAATGAAGTTTTAGCCACATTATCAAAGCCTCGAATAGGACGAGGGTCCGGCTCAATTAAGGATGTATCCACATTCATCTTATGCAAAAGATTAATGCTACTCACATTGAGACCAGAGCCATTATCCACTAGCGTTCGTCTTATAGCAGTGTCTTTCATGATAACCACAATCATCAAGGGATCATATTGTTGTTGGATTTCACTAGTAGGCAACTCATCTTGGGTAAACACAATTTGAGCTTTAGGATTCATCACAGAGTTAACCAAAGATGCTATATTACTAGATGTATTCGGTGGAGGAACATTCAAATCTTTCAAGGCATCTTGTAACATTCCATGATGAGCGGAAGAAGTTTGAATCAAATCCCAAAGGGATATCTTAGCAGGGGTAGCTTTAAGTTGTTCTATGAGATCATATTCCTTACTAAGAACTTGCGAAATACGGGGAGCTTGTGGAAGAATCAGTTGAGGATTCGGAAGAGAAACTGGAATAACAAGAGGAGGAATAGGCTGCCTATTATTTCTGGTATGATAAGTATGGGCAACCGCATGATAACTCTCTCTAGTTATTTGCTTGGCATAACTATAAGGACTTATAGGTTTTCTTCCTTGCACAATGATGATTGGTTTATTCGGAGTACGAAAGGAATCAGGATCATACCCTCCTTGGATAGTAAGGAGAGGTGATTTAGGAACTTGAAAGGTGGGAGAAGGATAAGCTCCTTGGACTTCAAAGAGAGGCTTTTTATGCTCATTCAAGTTTATCATGTTAACTAATTTAGAAGTCTTGTTCTTGTTTAAAGATTTCGATAAAGCCACAAAGTCATCAAGAGCATCATCCAACAAAGCATGATCATATCTATTAAAAGGTTTATCTTTTGATTCAAAGGAGACATCTCCTCATAGAGGGGATTGTTGAAAACAACCATGTTACTAGATTTAGTGGAAGAGTTGATAGGAATGTACCCTTGAGAGGACTCATTCAACTTATCTTTCTCATCGCAACAAAATGGCATAGTAACAAGGTTTATGAGTTTTTGGTAAAATGAAGGTTTGGTATATTTAGGGTTCAAAAACTCATCTAAAGCTTCATCTAATTCATCTTGGCTATACTCATAATAATCATCATAAGCATGAACATTTTGCAAATAAAGTCTGACATTTTGAAATAAAAGGTTGCATAAAATACAAAACACACTCGTTTTTTTTTTTTAAATTTTATTTTAATGAAATGAAAACACACTAAATCTAGATCTAGATCTAACAAATGCAATGCGAGAAGAAGCAATGATAGATTCACGTCGGGTTCACCAAAATGTGTGGGGGAAAAAGTGAGACTAGGTTATCATGCCCTAATCCTACCTCTTGTCACACATTACGGAATACGAAAGAGCCTAGAGGTATCGCAAAATTGGCTACTTCTTTTTTTGTGAAAGAGAGAGCCACGGGCTACCTATTAGGGTTTCTATTCCTTTTTTGTAATTGAAAGGTAAGATTATGCAAGTCCAATTCCTAACCCTAAAATGCAAGTATGAACTAATCAACAAGATTGCAGAATTGAACTTAGACAATGGAAAGCTGTAAACACAAGGATAAAACAAGAATGCAAATTCATACCCAGAGTCAAAATCAGACTGAAAATGTTTGGGATGGGGGCACGGGTGCCACTGTCCTGATTCTGCACCTGAAACTGCACCGGAAACTGTTGTTTTGCACTCTGGAACACTGTCGGAAGCTGTTGAAAATGCTGTCTGTCCGGAGGACCAGGGCGCCCAGCGCCTCTGTCCCAGGGACCAGGGCGCCCAGTGCCCCTGTCCTGGCAGGACCAGGGTGCCCAGGGCCCCTGTCCCAGTCTTTTGCTCTGCAATTTGATGCAGAGTGCTGTCTCGACCTGTTCTCTTCGGATCTGTATCCTGCGGCGTCGTCCGAGTCCCGAAACCTGCACTTATATCTGAAAAAGGGTGCATGGGCGGCTATATAGGGTTTTTCCTTAGTCAAACCCCCGCTTCGGTGATTTCCACCTCCACGAATAGCCAAGTTGTTTTGTAAAATGTATTGTGTGTGCAGACCTAGTGTGTGTGCAAGGTCCTAAAATGCAAGAAAGCAAACTAGAGCAACCTAGAAAGTAAACCCTAATTGCTTGTAAATGATAATGTAAATGCTCTAAATCAAGATGCAAAGTGATCTAAAGCATGAATAAATGAGATATTGAAGCTTATATAAAGACATGAAAACAACATGAAATCATACCCAACCCTCAAGGGAGAGGTACAAGCCAATCTTCAGTCGGTAATCTCTTATTGTTCTTCAATGTCTTCCAAGCCCTAAATGGATGAATGGAATTGATAAATGCTTGATAGAGGGATGTTGTAAGATGTTGAAGTCTTCAAAGATCTGCTCTTTCACTGCATATGAGGTTCCTCCTAACAAAATTCGGATCCTTTCAAATGAAGAAAGAGAGCTCTTATGTATGAAACCCTAGGTCGCAATTTCATCTTTTGGCCGACCTAGAGATTGAATATCCTACCAATTTCTTGGGGTTAAGCTTTATTTTATGATTGGATTGTGCTCCTAAAATTTTGGGAAAAATGTCCGGGACCGTGTGCACTCCGGGCGCCACGGTCCCCACAACTTTTCACCAAATTTTCAGGGCTGTCAGATATGATGATTTTAGAGAGAATCCCGAAGTTACAGGTGATTTCGAGATGTTTTGACTCCCGAAATTAAGCCCCCAAGCTCAGAATAGGGCCTAATTAGGGTTTTTGATTAGATGATGTATTGGAGGAATAAAATGAAAAGGGGCACGCTTTAATGAAAGGGCCCGACTTTATGATGTGGAGAATGATGAAATAGAACCTTTAGACCTAATTAATTTGATTAATTAAGTGCTAAAGGGGAAATGCAATGCAAAATGCAACTGTGCCAAGGCGGGTACTAAACTAGGTGTTAAATTGTACTGCTTTAGCAAGTGCGTACAATTTACGACGCTACAACAACCAAGAAAAAAAATTAGCATATGATCTTTGACAACCTCTCTGCTTTGATACACCTTACTATCATTGTGTAGCTATGCAAAATGTTTTCAAATACTCTCTATAAAAATATTTCATTCACTATTGTACCATGCCACCAAGAGGTAGACCTATTATAGCCATTCTACTTTAAAATTTCTAGTATCTACAGGAAGTGAACCAATAAAATAGCATGTTGGAAAGAAACACATGTATTTGAAAACAACATCAAGTTTTAATATAACTATTACTTCCAAACTCTTTTCACCTATCACGAACCTTAAAAAAATCATAAGGAAGAGAATTTGAAATATCCAATTCAACTGAGTAAACAAAGTAATAAAACAAACCAAATCATGTTGTTAGAAACTCTTATAACCAACTCTTCCATTGATTAATATTCATCACACGAGACACAAGCATTCTTTAGCAATGAATGTGATTTTACATGCCCTTCTTTGTCTTCAAATGTCTTAATAATCTTTCACATAGGAATGTTAAAATAGTGCCTTTTGTATATTCTGAATACTCCTTGTCTGTATTTTTCATTGCATTTTAGCATCTCACTATCATTTTGAATGACATTCTTTGATTTTTTTGACCATAATATTTAATGGTAACCTTCCTTATTGGTTGTCTTGAAGAAGCATTGTCTTTCATGGTACTTGTGTTCCTTTGAGTTTTGCTTGAAGAGTCTCCTATAACATATGAACCTTCTCTATTTAATGGAATTGCTCAGATAGTTATCTCAGGTCATAACTAGCTCTTGAAGGGTTCATAGCTGCACTAAGACTGCTAGAACTACTTCAAAATCCCTCCACATTGTTAGGCCTTGAAGTGATGTTTACATTATTCAATCAAGTGATGAATTAAACCCCTTTAGTGGTTGCATGATAGAGTCTAACGGTTCATATGAACTTCAAGAAGTAAAAATGGTTGGAACTCATTTTAACTAAACAAAACTTATTTACATATTTGGTACTTTCAACTCATATTAAGATATTATTAGATATTATAAGAATACAATTTGATGGCTCATGATAGTGATATGACTACTACATAAATAAATTTCAAGACCCTCTTATGCCTTTCAAATGATTCATGATGATGCAAGTAAGCATTAAAGTATTTGCATGATATTTTGATTGATCACGGAGCTTTCTAGTATACCTTGAACTAGTGTATTGACTGATCAAAACTCCTGGATCCCACTATTAGTCTATTTTAGACTTGCTTTGGGTGGGAATATTGGCTGCTACAAGGTCATTTTTCTTATCCTTCGTCATACTATGACTTATTTTCTCATTGTGCTTCCTCATCGTTAAAGCTTTCTCTATTTATATTTCTTCTCTTATTGATCATTGTCATGGCCTTTGTCCTTAACAGATATCAGACAAATCTAGAGCTACTGCTATCATTCTATTATGAGTTCTATAATAGTCCAAGGAAAGCCTGCAACTACTCCTTGGTCACTATGTATGAATGTAAATGCTTTGTCTTCATTAGGCACTAATATCATTATTTTTGCCTCATGCAACCTTATTTCCAGCTCACTACATTTTCTTAAATCTTTCATTGCACTTTTCTGAGATTTCAAATGACTGTATTTTCAGGGTTTATGGCATCTTTTTCCTTACCTTGCAATTCCTATCATTGAACTACCCTATTAACATCGCCCATGTTCATTTGTTTCTCTAATAATTCTCATTATACAGTGATTGTCTTTGCGATATGGATTATGAGGTTGTAGCATTTGAACTCTTTTGGTAATAGTATTGTTACTATTCTGACATTACCTTTCATTTTTAGTGTTTTGTCTTCTACAGAGACTGTTCTTTTTTCCTATTTGATAGCTTGTATAGTATTTTGTGACTGATTCTAGATTATGTATGTGCCTTGAAACTAAAACCTTGAAGATGTTTTTTGAATGTGTTGTACTTAACTCTATCAACTCACTGTAATAGAAGTCCCAAAAGATGCAAGGTTTATCCTTACTATTCCTTAGGTTCTTACGAATGCAACCTTGCCATTTCTCTGTGTGTGATTTTCAATGACCAGGAACAAGATCTATAGCTTTAATCATTGCTCTATAGGTGTTCTTGAGGTCTGAAACCATACTTCAAGTTGCTCTTTTCATGGTGCATGCATAGTGTTGCTTTGTCTTTATTTTATTTTGATAGTGATTTTATTCTTATCTTCTAACCAATCCTTCAATCTCAACCCTTAAATCTAGATCCCTTATCTCTCTTGTTGCACTTTTACCATCTAGATCATATACATGTAGCTTCTTTATTATTCAACAAATCATTTTGGAAAATCAAATATTGTTGAAAGAGGATCATATTTTATATTTATATTGAAGAGTTTTCCAAATAGTAAAGTCATTATAATTTATATTCGCCGATCTTCTTAGCATTTGTAGTCAGAAATATGAAATGAAACTTAAATTGTTTTGCATGTGTAGCGTCCTAAAATTGTGACACTTGCAATTTCGACTGCATTTGGGTCTTCACGATGGTGACGCAACACTGAACCTGAATGGAGACCCCGAAACTTGTTCACAACATCAAAAACTACATTTTTCTAGCACCCTGGCCTGATCCTCCTTGCACCCTGCTATCCCGAGAGGTGGGACCAGAGCGCCCAGTGCCCTGGTCCTTCAGGACTAGGGCACCCAGCACCCTGGTCCCCCAGGACCATGGCGCCCAGCACCCTAGTCCCTGGCCCTATTTTGGGCCCGGTCTCCTATGGGACTTCGGGCCTTTTTGTTTGCAATTTGGAAAATAACATTTCCTGGTCGGCCTAAGGTCGGGAAAATCAGTCTATCAGCCCTAATTGACAAGTATATAAACTACATTTTCCTCTCCCATTTGGGTAGATGAAAAAAGGAGGAAGGACAGATGTGTACAAGACATAGAAATGATACTCAAACATTCAAGCATTCAAGCATTCAAGCATTCAAACATTCCTTCAAGCAATTGATCATTCTAAATCTCCATTCAAGGCTAAGTGTTGCATTCAAGACAAGGATTCAACCATTGAAGAGGAGATCACATGCTACAACATACAACATACAACAAACAACAACATCTATACCTTCGCATATAAGGATACAAACATCCTTACAACAAGGTACTAGTACTTGTTTTACATTACAGTCATTTACATTTACAGCATTTCTCATTTCTTGGTTAATTCCAAAACTGGGGTTTGACCTAGGGGCAAACCCCTAATCCCTAACCCCCCAATCGTCTTCACTTTTTTGTGTGTAGGTTGCAGGTACATGGCTGAAATTGAAGATCTGGAATCCTTGTGCAGAGACGAACAGATCCCCCTTCATTTCGTGGATTTTTCGGAGGACCGTGTGCACGCTGGGCGCCATCGTCCCGTCAACTTTTGCTCAAATTTGCAAGACAGCGCCGTCTCGACATTTTACTGCTAATTCTAGGTCCGCAACTTCATATCATATCCCTATCTCTGTTTATAAGCGAATATTTCCCACTTTCTATGCATTCCTAGCTTAATCATTCTATTTACATTCTTTACAAAAGAGGGTATTCTTGCTATCACAACCCTTGAAACTCATATAGAATCCAATCTTGCATTGCATGGGATTGGATCTTGTGGGTTTCAACCCCTCTTTTGAATGTAAAGTCTCTCCTAAGTGAAAACCATCAACCCTAGTGAATCTCCCTTCTCTCTCCTTGGAGTTGGGGAGGGGAGAACAACTAGGGTTCGATTTTTTCGCTTTACATTTTGGTGAACTCGACATGAACATCCTTTCTGATTATTCATAGTTAGATCTGAAAATTGGATTCCTTGATTACATTTCCATGTTTGATCTTTTGCAAAATTTTAGAGGTTAATTGCATAAAAACCCTAAATTTTCTTTTTAAGTAATTGAGCTTGTCAAATGTTTAATTCTTAATGCTTCTTTCAGATCTGCCCTTCTATTACAAATTGTCAATTCATATTTGTGCTTTAATTTTGAAAATTAAGTGGTTAAGTGTCAAAACCCTAATTTTTGAGACCCTCTTGATTCAACCTTTGTTCGACAATTTCACTAATCAAAACATCTCCAAATCGGTTGTAACTTTGGATTCCGCAATAAAATCACAATATCTTTCATCCCTAAAAATTTGGAAAAAAGTTGCGAGGACCGTGTGCACCCCGAGCGCATTGTCCCCGACATTTTTTCTGAAATTTCGGGAGCTAGATCTTACTGTATTTTTCTGCTAAAATCCAGAATTTTGGCTGATTTTATCAATTTTAACACTTTCAAAATTACGGTCAAAGTTGGTCTAGCGATTGCTTGGATTGAGGCTTCTAATAATTCAAAAATTGTTGAAATTGAAATTTGTGTCAAAATTGTGTTTCTTACAGTCCTAAATCTGAAAAGTGTGTTATCATTCATTCGAAATTCTAGTGATTTATTCAAATTTTTGCAATTTGTGACTTTTGAAATTAAGTGCTTAATTACAACAACTTTGATTTCCGCTTTCAGAATTGAATTTTGTGTGAAATTGAGTCAACTTCTAAATTTCAAAACATGCATTGCTCTTAACATTCCCTCTAAAATCATAAAATTTAAAATTTCAGTTTCCCTCTCTTTTTCAAAATTCAAATTTTGCATTTTTCGACAATCTTGGTAGGGTTCAATTTTGAGATTGCAACTTTAATTTGGCCTATCTACAGATCGTAAAATCACTCAATTTTTTCAGGTTAGCTGTAAAATCATCATAGCTTTCATCCCTGCAAATTTTGAAAAAAGTTGCGAGGACCGTGTGCACCCCGAGCGCCACAGTCCCGGACATTTTTTCCGAAATTTTGGGAGATTGTCCTGATTGTATTTAACAGCTTAAATCTAGAAGATGGGCTGGTTTTACTGAAATTTGCTACCTCTAAAATTCAAAATCTTCTCTCTCTCTCTAGTGCATGAGTTTTACAACAATAAGCCCTACCTACACTATTCTTGTTAGACGAAGCCTTAGAATTAAGTCTTTCCAAGGTTTAATTACTGAGGAGATGGAACCTAATTTGAATGGTCTTTTTAACGAGGACATGGGTAATTCCTCTAATCCTCTTAATGATGAAGAAGCTCTCCATGAGGTTTCTGTAGAACAACTTTCAAAATTGGATAACCAATTTGACGATTTTCAACAGTGGATGTCTCAAGAATACCCTGATAGTCAAGCTCTTCCTTTAATTGAGGGTCTAAAACGTATGCTTCAAAGTGATAAGAATGGAATTGATATTTTGCATGGTATTGCACACATTGTGGATTCAAGTGTGATGCCTATGAAAAGTTGTGCCGAAACCTTAGGTTATACACAACCTCCTACTCAAGACAATCATTCTATTCCTTTGACGACTGCTATTGCTAGTATACCTACTTTTACATCAAACATAATGACTACTTCAATACAAGACATTCCTCCTATGATCACTAGTCATGGGGGCAATCCTTCTTCTTCAATTAACCCTCTTCCTTCATTCAATCCGACTTCTTCATTCATTCCTTCAATGAGTGTTCCTATTATATCACCACAAATGAACATGACGCAAGGGGGCAATTCATTTAACCCTTCTATTCCTCCTTGTAGTGTTCCTCCTGTCCAATCATCTCCTATGACTAACTATCATAGTGTCCCACCACCTTACTCTCTACCTTCTTTCAATAACATAACACCTCCATCACAATCTAACACATCTAATATGAACTCTTCGACTGCAACGACCATTAACAATCTTGCACAAACTGTCTCTTCTTTACAGCAACAAATTGCCTCTATGAATCAATCTAAGTTTAGTGTGCCCACATTTGATGTTGCGAGCCCACTTTCTCTTGACATTGTTCGAGCTATCCCCCCTAAACATGTTGAAATTCTGCACTTGGAACTTTATAATGGTAAGGGTGATCCTCTAACACATGTTAAGACCTTTCAAACAATATGTACTGATTTTGCTTATGACCAAAGGTTGCTTGCAAAACTGTTTACTAGAACATTAAGAGACAAATCCCTACAATGGTATTGCTCATTGCCTTCCTATTCTATTACTTCTTTCGAACAACTTGCAAATGCTTTCATTCAACAATTTCAAAACAATATAAGTCCTAAGGTTACTTTGATTGATTTAATGCATTGTAAACAAGGTGTTAAAGAAAAACTGACTGATTTCATTGGTAGATATAAGCATTTGTATGCTCAAATTTCTTTTCCAGTGCCTGACAATGATATTCAAAGAATCTTTATTTCTAATTTACAAAAAGACATTAGAGAAAAACTCCTGTTTTCTGAGTTTACTTCTTTCCAACAGTTGTGCACAACTCTTCATAATTATCAACTGACTGTGAGTCAAATGGAACAATCACATCCTATGGCTCTGAGTGATAAGGGTGATAGTAGTCAACAACCATTTGGGAAGTTTAAACCAAACAGAGAGTCCATTAAATTCAATGAACACATCATCAACAACAATGTGAATGCAGCATCAGGTGTGTCTCCTATTTCTAAGTTTTTCAAGAAAGAAAGAAAGTTTACTCCTTTGAATGAATCATTGCATAGTATTATGAATAAGTTATTGGAACAAAATGTGCTTACTCTTCCTCCTATAAGGAAAATTGATCCTGCAAAGATTAAATCACCCTATTTTGATAACAAATCTTTTTGTCAATTTCATCGTCAACCTGGGCATGATACTGAAAAATGTTTTGCTTTAAAGGGTAAAATTCAAGATTTGATTGATAATAATACTATCTCTATTTCTGGAGTGAATGATAAACGCAATACATCTGTAGCTCCTCCTAACCAAAATCTTTAGATTTTCATTGATCCATTGCCTTCTCATACCTCTAATGCAATTGATACTACTGATTCCTCTGTCTCACCTGATGATATCGTGTCTATGACTCTGAATGTGATTAACTTTGTAGAGCAGCAGAAAATCCCTAAAGAACTCTCCATCACCTTTCATTCTAGTGAAACTATCAGGGCACCTGATGGTCCTTTATATATAGTTGCAAAAGTCAAAAATACACCTTGCCGTGGAGTGCTTATTGATCCTTCTTGTATGGTTAATATCATTACTGAAGAATTTCTTTTTACTCTGCAATTGAATCAAGTAATCTATGATGAAAAAGATGTGGTTGTGAAATTATTTGATGCATTTTCTTCTCCTGCAATTGGTTCTATTACATTACCTATTGAAGTCCATAACAAATCCCTTGATGTGGACTTTGCTATTATTCCATCATCCGAACAATTTCGTGTGAAGCTAGGCTATCCTTGGCTATCTTCCATGAAAGCTATTGCTTCTCCTATTCACAAGTGTTTGAAATTTCCCCATAATGGTGAAGTTGTTACTGTCAATCATAGTCTCTTTAAACCAACTGAAAGAACTTCTAGCGTTCCTATTGATTACTTTTGGCCTAAACAATTCCAATCTCTTCCTCTGCGAAGTGATCATCTTTTCAAATCTTATCAAAAGTGGAAAAAAGATATGATCCTTTCTCTAAGTGAACTTAGAACACCCAAACTTGATATTCCTATCATTCTTGAGAAGGAAGTTCTTCCTTTGAAAGATAAAACTAATGTCTTTCCTCAAGAAGATTCCTCACCCATTCCTATGGATGTGACTATGCCTATATCTAATAAACTTCCCAAAAGTAGACCTATCCCTCCTCGTCATGATGGACTTGGTCTCCTTCCAAAACCAAATATTCCTCCCTTATATGGAGCAGTTCCTCCTCCTTCCTCTTATGGAGAGAAGAGATCTTCCTCTTCTCCTATTGTTCAACCTAAGAGACCACAACCTAAACACCCAAGTGATAAGGATGAGAACATTCCTCCTCCTCAATCTTCGCAACTTCCTACTAAGACTAGACGAAATCGTTCTGCACGTGAACGCCGACGAAAGCGTCGTCTTAGAGATCAAACTTTGCAATCTCCAAAAACACCTTCAACTAGTATTATTCCATTTTCTCCTCAGCCGAAAATTGAGCCAAAATCTCCTAAACATAAGATGCATGATGGTCTTGATCCTGTGCGAGTTGAAGATCCTATTTTTATAAATCTTGATGATGATATAGATGAAAATGTTATTCATGATGCAAATGTTAATCCTATTCATTCTGATAGTGAATATGAATATGTTGATGTTGATAACCATTTATCTAACACATTTTCTAAAGCACTTATCCTAGCTCCTAGACAAGAACACTGCAGCTTAGGATATGAACATAGCCCTTGTTTGGATCTTGTGATAGATCCATCTGCTGTGTTGGATGTTCCTCCTCTAGCGTGTTCCCTGCCTTCCCGAAACATTGATCAGCAAGATCGAGGGGTAGATGACATGCTAGACTAGTTACATTAGCATAGCAGATTCTCTCCTCCTCTCTCTTGTTACTTCTTCTATATGTTATTCTCATTCTTCTATTTGTTGTCTTTAGTGTTGTCTACTTGAGGACGATGCAAAACATTGAGATCTCTCGATCTCTCTCATGTTGACTCAAAAGACACATGTGTTCCCTTCTTCTAGGTGACCTTCCTTGATTGGGGAATGAAGAACAATTATGCATACATACATATGATATACATGAATTATCATACAGCATACTGACCCTGAGGAAAGCTAAGTCACCTTGTACTTTGTGTTTTGTGTCTATTATCCTTGGGCTTATCTCACACTTGGGGGCTAAATCCTTGCGATAACGTGCTCCTTTCCTTTCTCACTTCTTATATGTATCACTACCTTAAAGCAATCACCCCCGTGGAGGCATGTGCGATTGCTTTAACGTAGGGGGGCATACATCCCTTTCATATCTTTTCAAGATACTTGAAAATTTCTTGACAAATTTTGCCTTGAAGATTTTTGATATCTTTCTTGCATGACTCATAGTGAGGGAACCCTACTACTGACAGTCATGGTTCTCCCTCATGATCTTCCCTTTTACTTTGTCAATCGAAGTCGTAAGATCCTTAGTCCACTGGGGGCTTGGTGTATCTTGCCTCCTTGACATGGTGAAAGTCTTTCAATATTGTTTCCTTGTACTTTACAAGAAGTATGAGCGTACGCTTATACTCCCGCTAAAGTGGGGGCTAAATGTAGTGTCCTAAAATTGCGACACTTGCAATTTTGACTGCATTTGGGTCTTCACGATGGCGACACAACACTAAACCTGAATGGAGACCCCGAAACTTGTTCACAACATCAAAAACTGCATTTTTCCAGCACCCTAGCCTGATCCTCCTTGCACCCTGCTATCCCGGGAGGTGAGACCAGAGCGCCCAGTGCCCTGGTCCCCCAGGACCTTGGCGCCCAGCGCCCTGGTCCCTGGCCCTATTTTGGGCCCGGTCTCCTATGGGACTTCGAGTCTTTTTGTTTGCAATTTGGAAAATAACATTTCCTGGTCGGCCTAAGGTCGGGAAAATCAGTCTATCAGCCCTAATTGACAAGTATATAAACTACATTTTCCTCTCCCATTTGGGTAGATGAAAAAAAGGAGGAAGGACAGATGTGTACAAGACGTGGAAACGATACTCAAACATTCAAGCATTCAAACATTCCTTCAAGCAATTGATCATTCTAAATCTCCATTCAAGACTAAGTGTTGCATTCAAGACAAGGATTCAACCATTGAAGAGGAGATCACATGCTACAACATACAACATACAACAAACAACAACATCTATACCTTCGCATATAAGGATACAAACATCCTTACAACAAGGTACTAGTACTTGTTTTACATTACAGTCATTTACATTTACAACATTTCTCATTTCTTGGTTAATTCCAAAACCGGGGTTTGACCTAAGGGCAAACCCCTAATCCCTAACCCTCCAATTGTCTTCGCTTTTCTGTGTGTAGGTTGCAGGTACGCGGCTGAAATTGAAGATCTGGAATCCTTGTGTAGAGACGAACAGATCCCCCTTCGTTTCGCGGATTTTTCGGAGGACCATGTGCACGCCGGGCGCCATCGTCCTGGCAACTTTTGCTCAAATTTGCAGGACAACACCGTCTCAACATTTTACTACTAATTCCAGGTCTGCAGCTTCATATCATATCCCTATCTCTATTTATAAGCGAATATTTCCCACTTTCTATGCATTCCTAGCTTAATCTTTCTATTTACATTCTTTACAAAAGAGGGTGTTCTTGCTATCACAACCCTTGAAACTCATATATAATTTAATCTTGCATTGCGTGGGATTGGATCTTGTGGGTTTCAACCCCTCTTTTGAATGTAAAGTCTCTCCTAAGTGAAAACCATCAACCCTAGTGAATCTCCCTTCTCTCTCCTTGGAGTTGGCGAGGGGTGAACAACTAGGGTTCGATTTTTCCGCTTTACAGCATGTAATTATGACTTGGATGTTCCTTTTTCTTCTATTGCTTGTCAATTATGAAATATATTCATTTTCAGCTAAATTAGTTATAGCTTATTTCTTTTTACTTGTTTTCTACCCTGTTTGTTTAAACTTAAAATATATATTTAGAACTTGCGTTGTGTATTAACAATTTTACATCACAGAGGGTAATGATATGTACCATATATTTAATTGGATCATGAAATTTTAATTGTTTTGTGCATAATTATGACCTAGACCTGCTCATTTCCGCTCTTGCTTGGTATTTACAAATTTTCAGCTCAATTAGTTACATCATTTTCCTTATTACTCACTATTTATTGAAAGTAAATACTTAGAATATGCTTTTTGTATCAATCAGTAGGTAATGACATATATTAAATACTATTATTCCATGTAGGATCTATTTAAATTTAAGCTCAATCATTGGTTGATTTTTGTTAATCAAAAGTGTAATCAGAAGCTTGGGTTTACTTGTTTCCCTTTCCTTTGGTTGAATAGGGAATCTACTTAAGCATCTTTCTTCAAAGCCAAAATAGGTGAAACAAAGACGCTTATGTTACAAGATTCAACCATGACTACCCCCAGTACCAATCCTATAGGCAATGGAACTAAGGATTCACACCTTCCTCATCCACCTTTGAATAAAAAAATTATTTCATCCACCTTTGGAACTATAGGTATAATCATGAGATTGGTAAGGTCCATCTACTTTTTTATCATTTATGTTTATACGAACATCTAGTTAATACTCTAGCTGAGATATTTGCACATTAAAATGTTTTCATATATAGTCTTATTATAGTAGAATTCAATTATAGGGTGATGTTGGATGGTGTGGATAATGTAACAGTTGTGTATACTAATGATAACTCAATGTTTGCCTGCTATAATTCATATGTATGAATAATTTGAAGGTTGGGAGTATTTACACTACATGTGTACCATTAACCTCTAATGGTAAACACTTTGATTGCTAAAAAACAACTTTTATTGCAAATCTATATGGGAATCCTATAACCTAACTCCCTTCTATTATCCCCTGATTTCCAATAATTCTCTGGTTTAAAAAAATATGGGTGTTCTTTTTCTTGTGGTATCTTCATGTATTCTTTTCAGACCAGGAAGGAAGTGCATTGTAATGTTGTTTCTCATGTACCTATAAGACAAAAATTATTGGTAATTCACAGTTTTTCTTTGTTTTTATATTTGGATACATCATTTTAACCCATTTATGTTGAACATTTGGATACATTGTGGAAGTACATATTGCATTGTGTAACTTCATTCTTTCTTTCTTTCTTTACTCTTTGGGGTTGTATGCCTTGCTCCTGTTAAAATTCTTTGGCAGATGTTATTATTGAATAAATGATTATTGAAATAAATCTACTTGAAAATATGCTCCACAAACATGTTGGTTTTGGATGGAGAATCTTCCCATCATTCAATTTTTAAGTTGTTACTTGATCCTGGCAGTAGCCACAGTTATTTGCATAGCTCTTGACTTAATACTAAAGAAACCTTCCCATCATTCTCTCGCCGGATGAGCGGTCATGACTGTCATCGGAAGAGTTCCACCCAAGAAACATCTAATGTCCACCCAACAAACATCCGATGATGTTTTCGTATGCTCGATTGCATTTTCTCGCCGGGTTATCAATCATGGCCACTATTGTAAGAGTCCTGAGTGCCGTCAGAATTCTAATGCTAGTCAATGAAACACCTGACAAGGATGTTGTATGTCTGACAACATTGTCTCTTCAGACGGGTGTCAGAATTATGACGTCCACCCATGAAATATCCAACGAGATTGTTGTATGCCCAATGATATTCTCTCACCAGATGAGCGGTCATGGCCATTGTCAGAAGAGTCTCGGGAGCCATCGGAATTTGATGTATGACCAACGACATTCTCTCACTAGATGAGTCATCATGGTTGCCATCAGAAGAGTCTTGGGTGTTGTTAGAATGTCTGACTACGAGTTTTTGATGGTTGTGTTTATCGAAAGTCTGATGAATAATAGTCAAAATTTTGACGAACAGCCATCGGAATTGACCCCCAAATGTACTAGTGCAATATGTCGGCTATGGTGGCTAGATTGGAGAAAATGCACAATGAGAGGAGATTTGTGGATCTGCAAATGGATGTTGGGGTCTCTAGCTCCAAGGATATCCCTTGCTTGATGAGGAGGACCAGACAAAGAACAAAGGCTATGAAGGCTGCTATGCCTCAAGAAATTCTTGACCTCAAGTAAGCTGCAAAGACCATGTTAATGTTGGAGAAAGAGGCTACTGATAGTCTCAATATTTTCATGTAGTTGGGTGGTTGTTTTTGTTTTTTTTTCATCAGCACCTCGCTGGTTTTTTGTTGTCTTTTCCTCTGGCTACTGTGTTTTTATTGTCCTGATCTCTTGCAACCCGTTCTATTTTGTTGTTGTTAATATTGGTCTAGATATTGTATTGCTCTATCTTTGGAAATGATGTATGGGGTTTCTGGTCCCCTCAAAACCTATTTTTGCTTAATCAAAAACATAGAGCCTCTAATACAATTCACTCTATCAAATTCAATTGGAGATCTGTTGTCGAATGATGAGGAGATTATGCAAGGGGAAGTGAATTTATTTTCTAATCTTCTCTCCCAAAATAAGACTCTTGATTTGGAAGACTAGGTAGAGATCCTATCATAAATTATTTCTCTTGTTTCCTCAGAGGTGAATAAGTCTTTATCTCAGAGTCCCTCAGATAGAGAGGTCCAAGAGGTTGTATTTTATTTTGAAGGTAACAAAGCCCCTGGTCCAGATGGCTTTCGTATGTTCTTCTTCCAGACATTTGGAATTTTGTGGCTAAGGATGTGGTCATTGGTGCTAAGAAATTTTTTGGTTCCAGATCCTTCTTAAAGGAATTAAATGCCACATTTATTGTTTTGATCATGTGTAGAGGAAAAAGTGAGACTAAGTATGGAACCCCTAATCCCACTCTCATACACACTCATGGAATACAAAAGAGCCTAGGGAGGTAATGCACTTTGGCTACTTCTTTACGAGAGAGAGAGAGCCATGGATTACCTCTTAGGTTTTCTATTCCTTTTCTATAAATGCAAGAGAGGAATGATGCAAAAATTCAATCTAACCTAGAATACAAGTAAGCATGAAAACCCTAATCTAAGAATGCAGATCAAAAGATAACTGATATATTGAAAAAAAGTACAGATTAGAAGGCAAAATTAAAGGTGTAGCTATGTCTCAAATCTGATCAGAAATGTCTAGGAATAGGGTACCATGCCACTATCCTAATTCTACAAGTCTGGAGCTCCAACTGATAGGATGGGTTCTGAAGCCTGCAAGACACTGTCCTGCAAAATCTTGCTGACAGAGGGAAGGACCATGGCACCACACCACTGTCCTGGGAAACACTAGGGCTCCATGCCCCTTTCCTTAGGACTTTTGCTGAGATCTAGCACCGAGAACTATCCCTATGTTCTCTTTCGGTCCCGAAACTTCTAGCGACGCTCAGATTCGAACTTATACTTGAAGCTGAAAAAATAAGGTTTGGGGTGGCTATATAGGGTTTTGTGTTAGTCAAAACCCTGTGTTAGTTATTTCCACCTCAATAAATAGCTGATAATGTACTGAGAATGTGTGTGCAAGAAACTTGTGTACATGCAAGATCGTAAAATGAAAGCAAACAATCTAGAGCAACCCTAAAGAGTAAACCCTAATTGCTTATAATTGACAAAGTAAGTTCTCTAAATCCACAATGCAAAGTAATCTAAAGCATGAATATGAATCAAAATGAATCTTATTCAAAGACATGAAACCATACCCAACCCCAAGGGAGAGGTACAAGCCAATCATCAGTTAGTGAGCTCCTATTGTTCTTCTACATCTTTAAAAGCTCCCAATTGATAAAATGATGCTTGATGAATGTTTAGTAGATGAATTTTGAATGTTGTTGAAGACTTCACATATCTACTCTCTCATTGTAAAGAAGGCTCTTATGCTCCCAAAAAACCTGCTCTTAGATTCTTAGAAGAAGACCCCTTCAAATGAAGAAAGAGAGATCTTAAGTATGAAACCCTGAATCATAATTTCATGTTTAGGTTGACCTAGGTATTGAATTTCCCACCGATATTTTGGGGTTAAGCATTATTATATCATAGGATTGTGCTCCCAAAATTTTGGGGAAAAATTGAGGACCATGTGCATTCCCACAAAGGTCTGACCAACTTTTCTCCAAATTTTCGGGGCTATTAGATATGATGATATTAATGTGCATCCCAAAGTTACAGCTGATTTCGAGATGTTTTGATGTGCGAAATTGGGCCTAAACGATCGAACTAAGACATATTTAGGCTTTATAATTAAATGATTTGTTAAAGGAATAAGATGAAAAGGGGCACGCTTAGGGTAAAGGGCCCGACTTTATAACATGTAAAGTGATGAAATATGAATTTAGATTTAATTAAATTAATTAATTAAATGCTTAAACGAGAATTACAAATGCAATATGCAAGACACACTAAGGCGTGTGATAACCTAAGTGAGAAATTGTACCACCCTAACAAGGGTGTACAATTACAACACTATATTTTTTCGCCACTTTAGTGGTCATATGACACTACATATATATTCAAGCTAACGTACAAAAAAGAAAACATTTTTTGATAAAGGATATAGCCATAAGTTGTTGGACGAAGCCCCCAGTGATATCTGCAGTACACAATTAGGAACCACACCTACAAAACCACATGTTAGATCACAAAATTTGTAGTTAGCAATATGCCCCCCCTGTTTTGGTTTGCTTATTACTAAGGTGAAATAGGGTATCATGTTTACCACAATGAACTATGATAAATATTTTGACGAAGAAAGTTTGCAATAAGTCTTGATCACTCATCCAAGCATGTTATGGAACTAATATAGAGAGAGGGGGAGAACTCATGATTCCAATGCTACCGACGGTGCCAGAATCGCAGGTTCCTAGCTCAAGATACGATATATTGAAGAAAAAGTGTAGAAATTAGGAATTTAACTTAAAAACATAAAGTGAAAAAGTTCATAACACATAAATATGAAAGTGACACCTTCATTTGTTACTTTTTGACTTTATGGCACTATTCACTATAGAGGAGCACAAATATTAGGCATCATGCCTTGATGCCAAACTGACTGACCTATGAAAAATAGAGATCCTACACTAGTCCGTACTCACTGACCACCAACTCGATGAGGTGAGTTGACCTTCCATTGACTCTTTTGAGTTTTTTATGCTTTCATAGATTTAGGAATGGTGATGTCACTGCCAAGACTGGGTTTGTGCCCCCTCTTTGGGAACCTTGGGGTCCTAAGGCACCCTGGACCCCTAGGGCATTCTGGTCCCATGGGGGCACCATGGTCCACCTAGGGCACCCTGGTCCCACCTAGGCGCCCTGGTCCCTCTCTAGGGTGACTAGTGGCAACACGAGATCAGGCGATTGAATGTTAGAATAGATAGAATGAATCCTTTGATTAGATGATAATGATGATGATCAATTACTGATGATAGGATGCTTCTCTTTTTGCAGAAACTACCATACATCCATGAGCATACTACCAGGCTCAGCTTCTGGAGCCTTTGGGAGCAGATCCCAAGGCTGATAGTGTGGGAGAGGGAGTTGCTACATACAATAGGCTTGTGGTATACGATGACTATGTCAGCCATCAGATTCCATTTGGCAATGTTGATATTGTATCATGCACCTTTTCATCAAGGGGGAGACCATAAGATATTGATCTGGCCATACAAAGGAGGATTATAGAAGAGAGGAGGTGTATGTTGTGGGAAGAGTGATACTTGGTGAGATGAGGGGCTGTATCATGGTCAACTGGCTCCTACACCCTACTGACAAGGTTCCATTAGTGAGGTGACTCATGATTGTGACCCTTGCATTAGCTGTGTGCCCTAGTGGGCATGACACACACATGCATGGAGGACTTATCTACACTATCCGAGTGATGGAGAGACATAGGAGGGTATACTCTTGGGGTTGAAGCATGCTTCAACATCTCTATCACAACATTGGGGAGTATGTATTTGGGTAGGGATGTAGCCTTATGACATGCACACTACTACAGGTGTGGATGTTCAAGCATATTACCTATACTATGCCTGCTAGAGCCCCTATAGACTTACTCCTACAATAGCCTAGGGTATTTTTGTATGCACTTACCGCGAGTGGCGATTTGGCAATCTCTTCCATTGGAGGTGGAGCTTAGATAGATTGATAGCAGGTGGAGTCCTATGGAGACCCTACATTAGGATGAAAATGTGGGCATGGATACACATGAAATTGTTCAGTATGCAGAGGAACTGTCTACTAGAGGGGCGGTACAGTCACATAGTCATTCCCTTCTACTTCGACCGAGTCCGGTGGTAGATCAGGTTCTAGAAGTGTGTTACTATTGATGTGCCTATGTACATAAGACACTCATGCATGATGGTGAGGCTAGGAGTCAGTCCTAAGCCTACCAGTGATGAGATGAACATCATGGATTCAGACAAGTTGGATCAAGACATTGCGATAGACTATAGAGATGATGCAGGTGCGCACCAATAGTACATCACATGGTGGGGGAGGACATACCCAGGAGCCATCTTCCCAGCAGACTTCCCTGGAGGGAACCCCAGACCATGGAGACAGACAGATGATAGAGAGGGATTCAATCCATCCAAGGAGGGCTTAGATGATCAGGCCGACGAAATAGGAGAGCAGGTTACAGGTGGAGACGAAGATGATCCTAACACCAGATCATTAGATCAGGATAAAGATGATGAGGAGGATGGAGAGGAGGAGGACGAGGATGAGGAGGATGAGGACGAGGACAAGGATGAGGAGGAGGATGAGGACAAGGTGGAGGATGATGACGATGAGGAGGAAGAGGAGGAGGAAGAGGACAAGGAAGAGGAAGGCAATGAGGAGGAGGACGAGGAGGAGGATGAGTCAAATACAGTTCCTCATCACTCTAGGGAGGACACCATAGCCCTAGACCCACTGAGTCTTCCATTATGGGTGGCGAAGGACCATATAAGGGGTCCTGATCCTAGTCCCAATCGGCCCATACCCATTATATAGAGATAGTATGAGCACGAAGAGCCTAGCAGTTCCCAGTCTCAAGCGGTCTCTTTCCACGATCCCTACTGGGGAGAGGGAGATCCAAGTAAGGTTTCTTGTTTTAAATAGAATTTATGCATCTTGTTTAGATTTGAGGATATAGAATATTACTGATAAAAAATTCTCTCTTTCTTGCAGCTACCATCTAGGAGTGGCATTCTTTTATTCAGAATGCAATGACAGACCTCATCATGATTGCACTCATTCCTAGTTCTTCACAAATAGCGCATAGATCCCAGAGGAGTGCAGGATGACATGAGGACATTTTCTCCCCTATTCGGATGGAGATGGATGTCCTACAAGATAGATTATGATAAACAGAGCATATCCTAGTAGCGTCACAGACAAAGGAAGCCACATACCATGAGATTATGATGGAGAGGGATTGTACAAGCTCCTTGCAGAGCCACTCATGGTCCATATCATGATACACCACCATGGGTTCACCCTTATAGCCAGAGCAGGAGGGGGCATGTACCCACCACCCTCTAGCTACTAGTCCTAGGGATAGGAGATGATCTACCTGTATTGATGTATATATTATAATACTCATGGATATGTATCTATTTATGCTCATGTAATCTCAAACATGTTATTTTAATGCTTAAACAATATGTTGTCCTTAGGGGTCCTATGGTGTCCCATGAACCCTTCTGACCCATTAGGACACCATATGAATTATTATGACACCATATTGGGTTGCTTTGGGTCCTATGGTGTCTTAAGGGGTCATATTATGTCCTACAACCCCTTAAGACACCAAATTGTGTCGTTATGGGTCATATGGTATCCTAAGGTGTCGTAGGACACAATATGACCCCTTAGGACACCATATGACCCAAAGCGACCCAATATGCTGTCATTAGGGATCATATGATGTCCTAAGGGGTCATATGATGTCTTAAAGGGGTCATATGACACAATATGACCCATTAAGACACAATATGACCCATAACGGCCAAATATGGTATCTTAGGGGGTCATATGTTGTCCTAAGGGTTCGTAGGACACCATATAACCCCTTAAGACACCAAATTGTGTTGATATGGGTCATATGGTGTCCTAAGGGGTCGTATGACACAATGTGACCCCTTACGACACCATATGACCCCTAATCTCTCTCTCTCTCCCTCTCCTCCTCTCTATCTCTCTCCCCTAATCTCTCTCTCTCCCTCTCCTCTCTCTCTCCCTTCCCCCTCCCCATCTCTCTCTCTTTCTCTCTCTCTCTCCTCTCTCTCTCTCTCTCTCTCTCTCTCTCTCTCTCTCTCTCTCTCCCTCTCCTCCTATCTCTCTTTCTCCCCTAATCTTTCTCTCTCTCTCTCTCTCTCTCTCTCTAAAATATGACTAATAAAATCCGATATCAGATTTAATCGGATATCTGATTTCTGTCATTGCCATTAATGTGGCAGTTTGGTCAAAAAAAGGCAACAATGGGAAAAAAATTTGGGACCACAAATTTATACATTAAAATCAGATATCCAATTTTTATACATAAAAAAGAGCCTCGTGGGCCATTTTGTGGATTCCAGTGGCCCACAGTCTGCATATTCTATTTTCTGTCGATGATCACAAGTTTTCAGATAAGTTGAGACAAATTTGTGCTTTTGGGAGATTCTTAAAGTCAAATCTTACATTGTCAATCATGTGGGAGCATTTGCGCGGAGGGAAATGGGGAGTAGTAGTCGTCAGAAGTCTAAACACAAAAGAAAACTTTCAAATGACCAAATTGAAGTGTATAGAGAAAGAGATAGAGAATATCATAGGAGGAGAAGACAAGGTATGTTAAATATTGCTAATGTTACTTCAAGTGAAGAGGAAATTGAATTTGAAAATGTGCCACAAGTTATTGAAAATGAAAATGTAGATTTTGAAAGAAAATTTTGAAAATGTTGAAAATATTGAAAGTGATAATGAAAATGCTCAACATGTGGAAAATTTTGACATAGGAGGTGAAAATATGGAAAACTTTGACATTGATGGTGGAATTGCTCAACCAAGTGAACCATATGTAACACCTAATTACTTTAAAAATCAAGACCCTCTCATGGATGAAAGAAAAATTCCAAATCCAAGACCTTCAAGAACCCCAAAATGGTTATTTGAAATCGATGAGAACATTATTGCTAATCTTGAAGGCAAGAGGTCAACAAGAACTGTTCAGTTGTGGGCTACATAACTTTTCAACCAAAATTTTAGCAATAAGACATTGACTGAGCAATGCCAACTCTTTGTTCAATTGCTAAAGATGACAAAGATGAGACCATTGCTAAACAAATTGAAGATTCGTATGAACAAGAAGATGGAGAGAAATTCTATTATTGTAAAAATTCTATGCTCTCAATTAATTTGGAAAGAATACCAAAGAAAGAGATAAGAGAGCTACTCGAAGAGTGATTACAATCTCCTTAGTAAGCCATCAATTGAGGAAGGCTTGTCAAATGAGTCAAACTTGTGTTGATTTTAACATAAACCATAAAACTTTGGATAGAGCACTTGCACGAAGACAAAGACTTCACGATCCACTTCAACAAGATACATGGGATTTTGGTGGGAGGCTTCCACATGTTGATAGAAAGTTGACTGACAATGTGAAGGAGGAGATTCAACAATTTTGGCATTCTAGTTCTAGAGTGTCACCCAATGTAAAGGACATTTTGAAATTAAGAATCGACAACGAAGACTGCACACCGCATCCCAAACATTTCTTGGAATCAAGCCAAACAATGTTGTACAAAAAAAATTGTGAAGTACATCCAACTTTGAAAATATCACAAAGGGTCTTTGAATCTTTGAAACCATTTTATTGTGTTCCTCTTAAGATTCACAATACTTATTGTTGCAAGTACCATGTGGAGTTTTCAATGTACCATGAACTTTTATCTCATAGTCGTTCTACAATGCATACTAATGATATGTTGTAGGAGTGTGGTGCAATGCTATTTCCGAGATCATCAAGAGACTTGCAAGATCTATTTTTATGCCCTAGAGATGATGGCTGCTATTTATATAGAAATGATTGTTTGAATGAGAAGTGCTCAGAATGTGGTAGGTTGTCAAAGTTTGTTTCATGTTTTCATGAGGGCAGCGAACATGAGTTTGGAAAGAATTATGTTGGGAAAAAAAGATATAAGATAGTGAAATATACTTTGAAGAGTGGAGGTGAAGGTTTTAGTTGCGAATTAGTCTCAAGAGAAGTGAGTATTGTTGATTTTATTTTGGATTTTAAGGAAAATCTTTTCTACAAGTATGCAAGGCACACCCATAGGTCTCAGTGGTTGGATCAATAGTTCAAGATGTGTAAGAACTCTTTCCTGATTGGCACTATTGTATCGGTGGTTGATTTTACAGAGAACTATACATTGCAACCACAGAATGAGGTACAGTCTCAGTACTACAATTCAGTCCAAATTGCTATTTTTGTTCACATTACATATAGACATGCTCCTGATAGTACATAAGAGGACAGGAAAATAATCAAGGAGTATCATTTTTATATGAGTGATGATAGATCACACTCCTCCATGTATGTGCAACATTCTTTCAAGAATTTTTTTGAGTTCTTGCATGAGAAAGATATTACAATTGACTGACATATAATATGGTCAGATAACTGTACAGGTCAATTCAAGAATGCCCGTATGTTTTATTGGTTGAGTATAATGCATGTAGAGAGGCGTATACCTCATATTTGGTGTTTTTTTGAGGCAGGGCATGGGAAGGGAGAGCATGATGGAGTAGGTGCATGTTTGAAGAGAGCTCTAGTTAAGGAGCAATTGAGGATTTCAGGTACAAATTTCTCTAATGCACATTCTATTGTTGATTGGTGTAGTTCAACATTGTCACATGGAGGTACTCTTGATTTAGTAGTGACTAGATTCTTTTGGTTGGTTGAGGAGGGAACAGTGGGAGATAGATTGGATTGTCAAAAAATTAAAGATTCTTCAAAGATGCATTCATTTCTCAGCTCAGATGCAAGTACATGGACCATTTGGACATGAGCGTTGGCTTGTTTTTGTCAGAGTTGTGTTTGGTGTGATTAGGATCAGTGCGATTCAAGTGAGTGGGTTGATACGTGGGTTCCCCACTATCTAACTCCTTTATCTCAAACAATATCCTTGTCAAACGATGACATGGAAAGTTCACTTGAGTATGACCATCTATCAGATCTTGTACAGCCAGGACATGTTATTGCAGTTGTCACACCGCAAGGGAATGAAGAGAGATCAGAATATTGGTTGGCATGATGTGTACAGGGAAAACAAAAGCTAACACAACTTGTGATAGATGATGGCGGGTTCACATATCCTACAGGTTCAATTGTTGTTGTGGGAACTTGGCTGCGAACATACATGATTAGAAAGAATGGCATACCTGCATTTGAAGACTATGAGAGACACAAAACCATTATAATATATTCACACCTTATTATAGCTATAAATGTCAAGTTGTTGAAGCATCAAGAAAAATTGAAGACCAAAGAGCCATGCACACTGACTACTGTTGATCATGAAGCAATACTAAATACTCTTAAGCAAAGAGATGACCCTTCAGTCACACTTGAGTAGTAGGTCTTTAATGGTGCCTTATTTTTTTTATCATGCATTTCATTTCAAACAATTATCTTTAAACCTTAATGTTCAAGTTTGTTATGTGTATATTAAGGATGTGTTGAAAATGCAGGTCTATTGATGAACATTTTTTTTGGCAACACGGGTTTCGCATGCACATAGCAGGTACACTCAGTATAATCGGAAGGAACGTATTTTTGCAACATGACTTATTATCATGCATTTGATGAGATTTACAATTTTTGTTATTAGAGAACACTATTTGACAATTTTTGATGATATAATTATCGCAAAACCTTTATGCTCATGCAAGTCTTTTTTGACGATATACAATAGTATCACATTATGATTTTTGCATAAACATAGTGGGTTCTGTTGATATAATTTGAAGGGACGTATTTTTGTGGTATATAATCCTACCTTTTCATTTATTATCATGCATTTTAGTTGAAGTGATTATCATAAAGCCTTTATGTTCATCCATGCATTTTATGTGTAGACTAACAATTCTTAAAAATACAGGTTCATGCTAGATCATTCGCTATTGACAAGACCCTCTCTTGGTGATGGTACATATTCCTTTATGCATAAACATTAAGTCAACTGAATGTATTGCTATTTTGAAATGACCATATCTACCATTGTCTTCAACCATGAGAGAAATGTAGTGAGAAGGGCTTTAATCAACATGCATCTTTCTTCAAAGTTATGCTTGTATACTTTGCAGAGAAACTAGTAAGTTTTGTAATAATACAATCTTGTACGTCTTAAAAATGTTTCAAATGATTTATTTATAATTTGCCAAACTATTTTGTATTAAGTGTTATAATTTATTTCTTGTAGCACATTCATTCCTCATAAAAAGATTACTTATTTTGGTCTTCATTTATATGCAGGCATTGTTGTACGTAAGCTTTTCTCTTAGGACATGAGGATGTCTGATGCAGATGAAGTGGGATGTTGTATTTGTATATGTATGTGAATTGATGTAACATTGTTATGATGATATATAATGTCCATGAGCAAATTGGTTTAGTTATATTGATGATATACAATGTATCTGTACATGAGTACATTGGTGTACTTGTATTGATAATGAAAAAAATAATAATGTTTGCATATCCCTTCATGGATGTCACATGCAAGTGTAATGGTAATTATGTGTATACAATACATGGAAATATTGATGATCATTATGTCTCTACAGTGTAATGCTTGTTTATCTATAATTTAAGCACTTAGGGCGCTCAAGGGATGACATCGGTAGGGTATGACCCCGAGCGTTCGACTGAGTAGGGGGAAAAATAGGAGCATGCATAGGGTAATAATACCTAACTGGACATGTCGGAGCTGACGTTTCATCATCGTGATGAGAAGAATGAGAAATTGGCCACACGACAACATTCGATTGAGTGAGTCTGACAATTTTTTTTGCCAACCAAAACATTGCTGACCTAATAAAACTGTAGGGCAACTTGAAAAATTGAGATAGTATTTTATAGGGACCTCTCTCGTCTCCCCATAGGTTTAAATAGATCATTTGTAGGTGCCACAGATTCCAAGTTAGGGCCCATCAATGTTTGACAATTTTTAGCACTTAGGGCGCTCAAGGGACGACGTCAGTAGGGTATGACCCCGAGCGTTCGACCGAGTGGGGGGGGGGAAATAGGAGCATTCATAGGGTAATAATGCCTAATTGGACATGTCAAAGCTGACGGTTCATCATTGCAACGAGCTGAACGCGAAATTGGCCATGCAACAACATTCGATTGAATGAGACTGACGATTTTTTTGCCAACCGAAAAAATGCTTCCCTAATAAAACCATAGGGCAACTTGAAAAACCAAGATAGGCTTTTGTAGGGACCCCTCTCATGGCCCTTTAGGTTCAAACAAATTATTTGTAGGTGTGACAAATTTTGAGTTAGGGCCCGTCAAAGTTTGATAATTTTTAGCACTTAGGGCGCTCAAGGGACAACGCGGGTAGGGTATGACCCCGAGCGTTCGACCAAGTGGGGGGGAAAAATAGGAGCATGCATAGGGTAATAATGCCTAAGTAGACATGTCAGAGCTGACAGTTGTCATCGTGATGAGCTGAATGATAAATTGGCCACGCAACAACATTCGATTGAGTGAGACTGACGATTTTTTTGGCAATCAAAAAATTTCTGCCCTAATAAAACCGTAGGGAAACTTGAAAAACTGAGATAGGCTTTTGTAGGGACCCCTCTCACGGCCCCATAGGTTTAAATGGCTCATTCACAAGTGCCTCAGATTTTGAGTTAGGGCCCGTCAAAGTTTGACAATTTTTAGCACTTAGGGTGCTCAAGGGACGACACCGGTAGGGTATGAACTTAACCGTTTGACTGAGTGGGGGGGAAAAATAGGAGCATGCATAGGGTAATAATTCCTAATTGGACATGTTGGAGCTGATCGTTCATCATCACGATGAGATAAACGAGAAATTGGCCATGTGACAACATTCGATTGAATGAGACTGGCAATTTTTTTGCCAACCGAAAAATTGCTGCCCTATTAAAACGGTCGGGAAACTTGTAAAACCAAGATAGGCTTTTGTAGGAACCCTCTCATGGCCCCGTAGGTTCAAACATATCATTTGCAAGTGCCACAGATTCTAAGTTAGGGCCCATCAAAGTTTGAAAATTTTTAGCACTTAGGGCGCTCAAGGGACGACGTCGATAGGGTATGACCCCGAGAGTTTGATTGAGTGGGGGGGGGAAATAGGAGCATGCATAGGGTAATAATTCCTAACTAGACATGCCAGAGTTGACGATTCGTCATCGCGATGATCTGAATGAGAAATTGGCCACGCGACAACATTCGATTGAATGAGACTGAAGATTTTTTTGCCAACCAAAAAATTGCTGCCCTAATAAAACCATAGGGCAACTTGAAAAACTGAGATAGGATTTTGTAGGGACCCCTCTTGTGGCCCCGTAGGTTCAAAAAAATCATTGGCAGGTGCCACGGATCCTTAGTTAGGGCCCATCAAAGTTTGACAATTTTTAGCACTGCGGGCACTCAAGGGACGACGTCGGTAGGGTATGACCCCGAGCGTTCGATCGAGTGGGGGGGAAAAATAGGAGCATGCATAGGGTAATAATGCCTAACTGGACATGTCAGAGCTGACAGTTCATCATCATGATGAGCTGAACAAGAAATTGGCCACGCGACAACATTCGATTGAGTGAGACTGACAAATTTTTCGGCAACTGAAAAATTGCTGCCCTAATAAAACCCCTAGCATTCGACCGAGATGGGGGGAAAAATAGGACCATGCATAGGGTAATAATGAATTGTATCAAGTATTTTTCATTAAATGAATTGTATTGTAATGTTAATTAAATGAATTGTATTGTTCATTAAATGAATTGTATTGTATTGTTGATTAAATGAATTGTATTGTTCATGAATTGTATTGTATTGTTCATTAAATGAATTATATTTTTCATTATACAAACAACACTTACGATAAAATGAAATGAATTGTATTGTTCATTAAATAACCATTATTAACCATTGTTAATTATTGGAATGAAAATTAAAGATTTCCATGATAACACCACGCACGGATGAGAAATAATTTATATGATCGAATATCAACTTCTGTATATATAAAAATGTCAAATGATCACAAATGTATGTCCATACACAAATATGGCATAAACACTAGCTAAAACAAAATGTATGTCCATATATAGAATATACATGCCAACTAGACATGTAAGCATCCCAAAACTATCTATAACATCCTAAGTTGTTGATGGATCATCAAAATCGATCCTCTTCACCACACTGCTTGGCTTTGAAGGATCTTTCACAAGAAAGACAAACCACGATTAATATTAGTTATATTATATAATTCCCATTTGAAATGTTAACATAAAAATGAACTATAATTGAACTATTCATGTTTACCTCATCTCCACGTTTTCTCTTCAGCTTTGCAGGACTCTTGATGTATGTCTTCGGTAGAGGAGGTATGTTTTGAATATTTTCATACACAACCTACATATGTTCAGAAACATGACATTGATACAAGTTAACATATAATTGTCACTGATATTAACAAATTATATCTACTAATTACAAAATAAAATAAACACACATCTACTCGAGGCATCTCTTCTTCTTCTTCATCTTCAGGTATACTGGGTGTAGTCATCAAGAATGTGAAGCCAAAAATTCTTTGTATATATACACAACAATTATATGAAACTATCAATCTATGTCTAGACATGTATAATCACTATAAGTTATTTAAACTATTCATTCAATCATATTTGTATTCAATTACCTTTCCCTTGTCTCCAATTGCACTACCAGATCCTAAATCACATTGCCTTGCACTCGTGCTGCTTGTGCCCTACAAGAGTAAAATAAGACATACATGCAAGTTACTACATAATCTAATTAATACCAAAATAAATGATGAGAATGTATGTACAATAAAATACAAATGACTAGGTGCAATAATATATGTACCATCAAGCTATCAAGGCCAAATGAAATGGCTGACAAGGTGCCCTCCTGAATCTGTCTCAACTCCTCCTCGGTCATCAACTGTTAAAATAGCCCATGTAAATAAAAATTGGTACTTAATATTATCTAGATTATAGATATTCATTTAAAATATAACATGAACTGCGAAAATACAAATCTTACCACTACATCATCAATGTATGATGACGGTGCCTCCTCGCTTGTAGCATGTGAGGACTCCCTAGGCTATCCTCCAGTCTGTGTCATAACATCTGGTGCATCATGCATCTCATGCACCTCATAATCTACACTATTCGCAGGAGGATCAACGGGTTGTCCAACTAGACCCAAGCATACGTGCCCACACATGACACAACTATGGGGCACACATATGTGTGGAGCCGAGGATGACATTTCAGTGCCACCAGATGCACCGCTACCATCAAGAGTAGGTTGAGCTACTAACCTAGCCTGAGAAACCAAAAGGCTACTCAAAGAGTGAATAGTCAATATGGTATGTGAAGCCGCCTCACAAATGATATCAGGATGCTACACTACAGGTGGGGGATCAACAAGAGGAGGGGGGACATATGGTCCCTGGACTACTCTGACTGCCCCAGGTCTATTTTGGGGCATACCTAAACCTACACCCTGGAAATGTTGGATGTCAAAGTAGTTAACATGTTTGCGTAAAAAAAACTCAGCATACAATTTTTTTATGAAATAGAAGGGGACATCAAGATTGTTGTTGGGTGGTTTGTCGAAAGCCATCCACCAACGATCCCAAAAGTTTTTCACAATACCATCATTTGTGCACCATTTAATAGAAAGTTTTTTTTTTTGGGATCTACGGGTTGACTAGTGTGGGGATTCACAAACAATGAGGCGATAGTGGCTTTGGATATCTTGAGATCCTTGATATCCTTATACGACAACCATCTGCATACTTTTCCCTCATAGAATCTCGCCACAAAAGGGCAGCATTGTGCTCATCAATCATGGTTTCCATACTCTTTATGATCGATGTGAGAGGATCAAACATTGGGGGTTTAGACGAGGGATCCTACGATATACATCTGCAATCCCCCTCAATTCATTCAAATTTTGTGCAATCAAATCTTGAATTGAGGGGGGGTTTGGCAAAGGAGGGTTTGGTTGTTGCAGTTGTGGTTGATCAATGTTTTCATTGTTATCCTCTAGTTTTAACCTAATTTAATGTTAAAAATTGAATTTAGTTAACAAATTTAAATAATTTGGTATTTGATTTTAAAAAACATAGTTTTCATTAAAAAAACCATATTTTTAAAGAAAAATCAAATAAAAATTAACAAAAAAATACAAAAAATGAATGAAAATGATTGAAAACAATAAAATTCTTACCTTTCAATCTAGTTTTTAGCAATTTTTGGCCAAAACACCAGATATCGGGTACACTGGATATTAGATTTTTATAAAATCATGCAGCCCATGAGTTAAAAATGACTCATGGGCTATCACTGTCGAAATATATTTGTCTCAGAAATTGGATATCTGATTTTTATACTTAAATTATTTTAAAATAACATATATTATATAATACATATTGTATTATATTTTTAATATTGCATATAAGGAGAGAAGACTATTACAAAAACATGTATAGTTTTTCAACCTAGACAGCAGGTCCAAACTTCACAAGTTTAATAGTTTTGCTAAGAATTATAAACAGAAATGTAGAAATTTATACATATGATACTCTAATGAATAATGTTTAAGTTCAAAAAAGGAGCCACTATGCTTGTATTTGCCAAATGGAATTTCCATGTCCATGTTAGTTATCCTTGAAGGATTTGTTCTTGTGCAGCATCCATCCATGTGGTCCAACCCCTGGGGCCCTCCATCCAAACGACTTGTTTTCCATCAAGGAGTTCTGTGAGCATCTCAATCTGATCTTGGATAGGGTCTCGCGCTCTAGCCACCTCTGCTCGCAAGGTCTCCAGAGCCAGGTCCACATCTTTCTTCCCTTTGATTGTCCTCTTCCATTTATATCCGTTTTCCAGCTCATGGAGGAACATCCTTGTGTTTCCATCCTTTATGAACCTGAAGAACTTGTTCTTTTCTACATTCATCATTACTGATACATGCAAGAGAATTCAATGAAGGGTGAGTCCATGAAAACACTCAGTAAGGGCCCTACCTGAGCCCTGAAATTTATCTTCATTTCTTAATTTCCAAATGTGCCATAAAATCTTAGAAGTAAGAACATACTAGAAAAGGTTAGTGTCCTTTTTTAGATCTTTAATATATCCGATTATAACATCAAGAACAGTAAATTGAACAGCGAAATCAATACCAAATAATAACCATATTTCTTTAGCAATACTACAGTAAAAAAAAATATGCCTAACTAACTCAGGAACCCTGCAAATATTACAAATATCACTGTTGTTATGATCTTTTCTAATTGGTAACCTGTTTAAAATCAACAGCCATTTAAAACATTTCTCTTTAGGAGCGATAGGGCTACTCCAGAGCTTGTTGAACA